>NC_052066.1:168557850-168859100 GCF_015852505.1 Tachyglossus aculeatus | reverse complement strand
CGATTGAATGAATGAATGAATGAATGGAGCGGCCCGGGCCTTCCAGGAGTCATCAGTCAGGGGCAGGAGCGCTGCACGGTTTCCTCCCACTACAACACACAGCTCTGCCATTGCACCTGGTCTTGTCCCAGAGACCAAGAGAAGGAGCGTGGCCTAGGGAAAGCAGCACAGTCCTGGGAGTTGGAATACTTGGGCTCTAATCACAGCTCTGCCACTCATCTACTGTGTGACCTCGGGCAAGTCACTTCCCCTCTCTGTGCTTCTGCTTCCTCCTTACAAAGTGGGGATTCAATACACGTTCTCCCTTCTACCTAGACTGTGACCCTCATGTGGAGCAGGGACTATATCCGGCCTGATTACTATGTGTCTACCACACCACTTAGAACAATGCTGGACACATAGCAACACTTAACAAATACCTCAATTATTATTAACTATTATTATCATTCTCAGGCTCTTCTCCTTTTTACCGTAGGACAGACCTCTCAGATTCAAGCACTGTTTGAATCTTCAGGGCCTTAGGTTGCATGGAAGGACAGCGTGGCCCAGTGGAAGGAGCATGAGCCTGGGTTCTAATTCCAGCTCTGTCAATTGCTTGCTGTGTGACCTTGGATAAGTCACTTAACTTTCCATGCCTCACTTTCCTGATCTTCAAAATGGGGATTAAATCCTATTCCTCCCTAGTTAGTCTGTGAGCCCCATGTGGAACGGGGACTGAGTCCAACGTTCTAAACTCGTATCTCCCTTAGTGCTTAGAACAATGCTTGGCACATACCATGAAAAAAACAAAAAAAACCCCAAATATCATAACAAAACAATAAAACAAGGGACTTAGGGGACTGGGGACTGCCCTAAAGGAGATTCTCCATTTTTTTAAATGGTATTTGTTAAGCGCTTATTATATGGCAGGCAAAGACAAGCTAATCAGAGTGGACACAGTCCCTGCCCCACATGGGGCTCACAGTCTTAATCCCCATTTTGCAGGTGAGGGATCTGAGGCCCAAAGAAGTGAAGGGCCTTGCCCAGGGTCAAACAGCAGACAGATCCGGGATTAGAACCTAGATCCTTCCGACTCCCATTTCCCCTAAGCAGCGTCTTCACTTCCCCTTCAGTGAGCCTCTTGCTGCTCCATGGTTCGTAGAGACTATTTATAAGGCAAACCTATTATGTCTAGCTGACAGAGTGGACAGGGAGGAAGGGGAAGGTTGGGGACGAGTTTCACCTTTTCAGAGGAAAAGATCCCAGCTTCCAGGGTGCCGTGTATCTTATAATGGTGGCAGTCTGGCAGGACCGGAAGGAAGGGGAACATCCATTTCTGCAACCCACAGACTAGCTGCCCACTAGGTAGTTGGGGTTTTGTTTAGGGGCAGCGTTGCCTTGCTCCAGAGAAGCAGTTAGCTTTAATAAAAACAGAGCCGAGATAAGGAGGCGGTCACGGCCCGGGAGAAGCAACAGTGACAGGATGAATTAAATGGCTTCTACAGTGTCATTTAATCTGCACAGACATCATAAATCAGATTAGTGTGGGACCAGGAAGAGAGGGGCCTGGCGAGAGGGACAGAGATGGGGGAGAGAGGAACTGTGGGAGAGAGTGTCACCACCGGGTGTCCCAAAGGAGAATGCCCCAGCGGGGAATGCCCCAGGTAAGCCAGAGCCTTTAGGGGCTGATCTCCTCAGATCTGTGATTCCTGATTCCGTGGGTCGTTCTTTGAACAGTACAACCACCCACATTCTCGCTCGGACCCTGGCTGCAGGCCTGGACTCTGGAGGATGTTTCCCGGATCTGGCTATGAAAATGTTTGGGGATTTCCCATTCCTTCCCCCTTCTTGACCCAGACGTCCCTTGCTTCCCCCCCATGTCATCTCCAAATTTATTCCCCTGGATCACCCCAAAGGCCTGTGACGTTCCCTCAAAACCCTGGCCCTGAGATCTTGTCTCCTACTAGTCGGTTGCCCCAGATGTGCCCTCAGTCAATCAATCAGTGGTGTCTTTTGAGTTATTACTGTGTGAATAGAACTATAACAAGCGGGTGGGAGAGTACAATTGCACAGAGCTGCTGGACATGTTTCCTGCCCACAGCGACCACACAGTCTAGAGGATGAGTTTACGGTCTAGACCTTCCCTTCCCTTTCAGATCTCTCGCAATCTGGGGAAGATGTACAGTGAGATGATCTTTGTCAACGGCTTCGTGCACTGTGACCCGCATCCTGGCAATGTGCTAGTGAGGAAGCGCCCGGGCTCTGGGAAACCAGAGATCATCCTTCTGGACCATGGGCTCTACCAGGTACGTGAAAAACACTTCCCAGGTCCCCAACACCCCAGGAACGAGAGCAATCGATGGTATTTATTGAGTGCTTACTGTGGTGCAGAGCACTGTACTAAGTGCTTGGGAGAGTTCAACAGAACAGGGTGGGTACAGGCTTATAGTCTAGAGATGGTCTTCTCCAGGGAGGGAGACCTGGGTTTCCTTCTGGTTCCCATCCAGGTGCTCTATGACTCAGTCAATCAGTCAATCAGTCATATTTATTGAGCACTTACTGTGTGCAGAGCTCTGTACTAAGCGCTTGGTAGAGTATAATATAACAACAAACGGACTCATTCCCTGCCCACATCCAAGTTTGGCTGGCCCAGCCTCGGAAGGTACCCAGGATTAACCGGACCCAGGCTAGGACCAGCATAGAACCAGAAGGACCAGCTGGGGGTTCTCTGGCCTGACCCAGGCCTTACCTCTCTTTGTTGTTGAGGCTGCCTGGATTTCAGAAGTGAGAATTCTGTCCCCAGAGAAACTTCACCCTGGCCTCTCCTGAAGGCCCCAGGCTCCTATCTGACAGCTTCCTTCAGGGAAGCCGGGTCATTGATTAGCTCACTGGCAGCTCTAAGTTCAGGCAAAGACTGACTATGTAGTAGGTATCCAATGCAGTGCCAAATGCTAATAATAATAATAATAATAATACTGATGATGTTATTTGTTAAGCACTTACTATGTGCCAAGCACTGTTTTAAATGCTGGGGTAGATACAAGGTAATCAGGTTGGACACAGTCCCTGTCCCACATGGGGTTCACAGTCTTAAGCCCCATTTTACAGATGAGGTAACTGAGGCCCAGGGAAGTGAAGTGACTTGCCGAAGGTCACACAGCAGACAAGTAGCAGAGCTGGGATTAGGATCCATGTCCTCTGACTAACTGCTTATGGTGGCGTGGCCCAGGGATCCCGTGAGATTTTCTGCCTCTGGCCTCTCTGGCCTCTCTACTGCAGTTGGGGAAGTGGGTTTTGCTCTCCTTGCTCTGCGTTTCTTCTCCAGGTCTTGTCAGAGGAGTTTCGCCTAGACTACTGCCGCCTTTGGCAATCCCTGATCAAGGCAGACATGAAGGGGCTCCAGAAGTATAGCCGGAGGCTGGGGGCGGGGGATCTGTACCCTCTATTCGCCTGCGTGCTCACGGCACGTTCCTGGAACTCTGTCAACAAGGGCATTGGCCGGTCACCGGTCACGGCCAGTGAGGTAGGTGGCTCCCTCCTGCTCCTTTGCCCTCTTTCTCTCTCTCACTCAGTCAATTGTATTTATTGAGCTCTGACTGTGTGCAAAGCACTGTACTAAATGCCTAGGAGAGTACAATATAACAATAAACAGACACATTCCCTGCCCACAACAAGCTTACAATATAAAAAGGAAGACAGCCATTAATGTAAATACATAAATAAATTGCAGATATGTAGTCTTTCTCCCCTTTTATCCCCCTTTATAATGCTATTTGTTTAAGGCTGACTAAGTGTCAGGTGCTATACCAAGAACTGGGGTAGATACGAGCTAATCAGGCTGGACACAGTCCGTGTCCCATGTGGGGCTCAATCTTAATCCCCATTTTACAGTTGAGGAAACCGAGGCAGAGAAGTGAAGTGACTTACCCAGAGTCATACAGAAGAGAAATGGAGGAGCAGGGATTAAGATACAGATCCTTCTGACTCCCAGGCTCTATCCACTAGGCCATGTTGCTTCTCTCCTCCTTCTTCCTCTCTCCCTCCTTCCTCCCCTTTAGCTTCATCCAGCATGGTGGAGTGTACAGATACTGCAGAGGAGAGAGGGATGGGCAGGTTTGAGGGAGGAGGAGGATGAGTGAGAGACCCTACCCATTTTTCTCTGCTGGTGTCATCATGGGCCCAGAAGGTGGGGACATGGGGGAGCCTGTTTGCAGATGTGGAGTAAGAGTCAGAGCCCAACCACATAAGCTGAGAAATCAGGAGAGGAGGAAAGCTCCCCATAAGACCTGGCTCTCGAGTGTGGGGCACCAGAGCCTGGCTCCCAATTTGACCAAGGGTCCCCAGTGTGGCCAAGTGGATAAACTCCAGGCCTGGGAGTCAGAAGGACCTGGGTTCTAATTCTGGCTCTGCGACATGTTGACTCTGTGACCTTGGGTAAGTCACTTCACTTCTCTGTGCCTCAGTTACCTCATCTGTGAAATGGGGATAAAGATTGTGAGCCCGATGTGGGAGTGAAACTGTGTCCAACCTGTTTAGCTTGTATCTACCCCAGCTCTTAGTGTAGTGTCTGACTCACAGTAAGCACTTAACAGAATCCATAAAAAAGGGGGAACATTAACAGTTGCTCCAGCTGAGGAGAAAGAGGGAAAATGCCTCCCTGTTAGGTTCAGGAGGCTGTGGCACTACCTTCCTTCCCGTCTCACAAGCCCGCAACCTTGGTGTCGTCCTCGACTCCACTCTCTCATTCACCCCTCACATCCAATCCGTCACCAGAACCTGACGGTCTCACTTCCGCAACATCGCCAAGATCTGCCCTTTCTTCTTCATCCAAACTGCTACCCTGCTGGTTCAATCTCTCATCCTATCCCGACTGGATTACTGCATCAGCCTCCTCTCTGATTTCCCATCCTCCTGTCTCTCCCCACTTCAATCTATACATCATCATCATCATCATCAATCGTATTTATTGAGCGCTTACTGTGTGCAAAGCACTGTACTAAGCGCTTGGGAAGTACAAGTTGGTAACATATAGAGACAGTCCCTACCCAGCAGTGGGCTCACAGTCTAAAAGGGGGAGACAGAGAACAAAACCAAGCATACTAACAAAATAAAATAAATAGAATAGATATGTACAAGTAAAATAAATAAATAAATAAATAGAGTAATAAATATGTACAAACATATATACATATATACAGGTGCTGTGGGGAAGGGAAGGGGGTAAGATGGGGGGGATGGAGAGGGGGACGAGGGGGAGAGGAAGGAAAAGGCTCAGTCTGGGAAGGCCTCCGGGAGGAGGTGAGTTCTCAGTAGGGCCTTGAAGGGAGGAAGAGAGCTAGCTTGGCGGATGGGCAGAGGGAGGGCATTCCAGGCCCGGGGGATGACGTGGGCCGGGGGTCGATGGTGGGACAGGCGAGAACGAGGTACAGTGAGGAGATTAGCAGCAGAGGAGCAGAGGGTACAGGGTGGGCTGTAGAAGGAGAGAAGGGAGGTGAGGTAGGAGGGGGCGAGGTGATGAAGAGCCTTGAAGCCCAGGGTGAGGAGTTTCTGCCTGATGCGCAGATTGATTGGTAGCCACTGGAGATTTTTGAGGAGGGGAGTAATATGCTCAGAGCATTTCTGGACAAACATAATCCGGGCAACAGCATGAAGTATGGATTAAAGTGGGGAGAGACACGAGGATGGGAGATCAGAGAGAAGGCTGATGCAGTAGTCCAGATGGGATAGGATGAGAGTTTGAATGAGCAGGGTAGCGGTATGGATGGAGAGGAAAGGGCGGATCTTGGCAATGTATCACGCTGCTGCCCGGATCGTCTTTGTGCAGAAACGCTCTGGGCATGTTACTCCCCTCCTCAAAAATCTCCAGTGGCTACCAATCAACCTACACATCAGGCATAAACTCCTCACTCTCAGCTTCATGGCTCTCCATCACCTCGCCCCCTCCTACCTCACCTCCCTCCTCTCCTTCTACAGCCCAGCCCGCACCCTCTGCTACTCTGCCGCTAACCTCCTCACCGTGCCTCGTTCTTGCCTGTCCCGCCGTCGACCCCCGGCCCACGTCCTCCCCCTGGCCTGGAATGCCCTCCCTCCGCACATCCGCCAAGCTAGCTCTCTTCCTCCCTTCAAAGCCCTACTGAGAGCTCACCTCCCCCATGAGGCCTTCCTAGACTGAGCCCCCTCCTTTCTCTCCCCCTCCTCCCCCTCCTCATCCCCCCACCTTACCTCCTTCCCCTCCCCACAGCACCTGTATATATGTATAAATGTTTGTACATATTTATTACTCTATTTATTTATTTTACTTGTACATATTTATTCTATTTGAATTGATTGATTGATTGATTGATTATTTATTTTATTTTGTTAATACGTTTTGATTTTTGTTGTCTATCTCCCCTTTCTAGACTGTGAGCCCGCTGTTGGGTAGGGACTGTCTCTATATGTTGCCAACTTGTACTTCCTAAGCTCGTAGTGCATGCTCTGCACACAGTAAGTGCTCAATAAATGCTATTGAATGAATGAATGAATGAATGAATGGAGAGGAGTGTATGTGTTGGGGTCGTGCGGGGGCGGCGGGAGGTTGGGGGAGTCTCTCTTCAGGAAATCAGTGAGGCCAAGAGTCATGCTTTCCAAGCTACCCTAGGACCCAGGGAGAAGCAAGGGGCTCTGGGGTCTGCAACTTCCCTTTCCAGTTGATACATTTCCTGTAGGAAAGGTGTTGAGTCTACAGCTGGCTCATCTGAGCCTCCCAGTGTGGCGAGCGCTGCTGAACAAGAATCAGCGCAGAAGCAGTGCATCATGGCTTAGTGGAAAGAGCACAGGCTTTGGAGTCAGAGGTCATGGGTTCAAATCCTGGCTCCTCCACTTGTCAGCTATGTGACTTTGGGCAAGTCACTTAACTTCTCTGTGCCTCAATTCCCTCATCTGTAAAATGGGGATTAAGACTCTGAGGCCTACGTGGGACAACCTGATCACCTTGTAACCTCCTCAGCGCTTAGAATAGTGCTTTGCACACAGTAAGTGCTTAATAAATGCCATTATTATTATTATTATTATTGTTATAAGGAGGGTGGCTTAGTGGATAATGCACAGGCCTGGGAGTCAGAAGGACTTGTGTTCTTATCCTGTTTCTGCCACTTGTGCTGCTGTATGTCCTTGGACAAGTCACTTCAATGCGCTGTACCTCAGTTACCTCATCTATAAAATGAGGTTTAAGACTGTGAGCCTCATGTGGGGGATGGACTGTTTCCAACCTGATTTGCTTGTATCTACCCCAGCACTTAGTACAGTGTCTGGCACATGGTAAGCGCTTAACAAATGCTATATAAAATATCCTGGAAGAGAAGGAACAATATAATCAATCAGTCTATCTTTCTATGATATATATTAAGCACTTAACCCTGTGCAGAGAGTAAGTAGACATAATCACGTCCCTCAAGAAACTTACAGACTAGCAGGGGAGACAGACAGTAAGATATGTTGCCAACTTGTACTTTCCATGCGCTTAGTACAGTGCTCTGCATACAGTAAGCGCTCAATAAATACGATTGAATGAGTGAATGAATAAAGACAGGTAGGGGAAGCAATTGAATATGGAAATATGTACGTAAGTACTGTGGCCCATGTTCTTTTCACTAGACTACTTTTCTGAAAAAATCATCACCTTCAGGGTTTGTGCTCAGTGTTTCCAAGCCCAAAGCCTTCAAGGGGAAATCAGACTTCCTGAAGCCCTTTTGCGATCCCAAGGTCACTTAATAATAATAATAATGATGATGGCATTTATTAAGTGCTTCCTATGTGCAAAGCACTGTTCTAAGCACTGGGGAGGTTACAAGGTGAGCAGGTTGTCCCATGGGGGGCTCACAGTCTTAATCCCCATTTTACAGATGAGGTAACTGAGGCCCAGAGAAGTTAAGTGACTTGCCCAAAGTCACACAGCTGACAAATGGTGGAGTTGGGATTTGAACCCATGACCTCTGAATCCAAAGCCCGTGCTCTTTCCACTGAGCCATGCTGCTTCTCACTTGTTGAGAAGGTGTCACTGGGAACCCCATGAGGGACAACAACAGTGTCCAACCTGATTACCTTGTATCTACCCCAGCGCTTAGAACAGTGCCTGGTAAATAGTAAGTGCTTAACAAATACCATTTAAAAAGCAAACAAAGAAATAACTCCCCCCGGCCCCCCGAAAAAAAAAGCCCAGGGCAGAAAGTTCAGAAGCTGCAGCAGCATGTGGCCTTCATAAAATAGAGAAGGTTGGGAAGCCATGACGGCTGTTGGAGAAGTGGTCTGCGGCTGTGATTGGACTCTGACTCTTGAGAAGCCCGAATCTATGCTCCTCTGGCCACAGTGTCCTACTCCTTTTTTTTTTTTTCCTGAGCTTTGCATGTTTGTCCTTGACTTTTTTTTTTATAGTATTTGTTAAGCGCTTACTATATGTCAGACACTGTTCTAAGTGCTGGGGTAGATACAGGTCAATTAAGTTGGACTCAAGCCCTGTCCTGCCTAGGGTTCACAGTCTAAGTAGGAGGAAGAACAGGACAATCAATCAATCAATCAATCGTATTTACTGAGCGCTTACTGTGTGCAGAGCACTGTACTAAGTGCTTGGGAAGTACAAGTTGGCAAAATGTAGAGACGGTCCCTACCCAATATTGGGCTCACAGTGTAAAAGGGGGAGACAAGAGAACAAAACCGAACATACTAACAAAATAAAATGAATAGAATAGATATGTACAAGTAAAATAAATAAATAAATAGAGTAATAAATATGTACAAACATATATACATATATACAGGACAACTGAGGCACAGAGAAGTTGTGACTTACCAGCAGGCCACTGGTAGAGCCGGGACTGGAACCCAGGTCCTCTGACTCCTCTCTTGTTCTCCCCCGATCAGGATGTGGAGATCCGCAACAACGCGGCTGCCTACCTCCCGCAGATCAGCCAGCTCCTCAACAACATACCCCGCCAGATGCTGCTACTCCTCAAGACCAACGACCTCCTCCGAGGAATCGAGACGGCCCTGCACACCCGCGCCAGTGCTAGCTCCTTCCTCAACATGTCTCGCTGCTGTGTCCGGGCCCTGGCCACGTGAGTCCATGGGCTGTCCCGGCCCCGCTCCCTTCCTCTCCTCTCTGTCTCTGGGCCAACCTCACACTTTCATTCATTCATTCAATCGTGTTTATTGAGGGCTTACTGTGTGCAGAGCACTGGACTAAGCACTTGGGAAATACAAATCGGCAACATACAGAGACGGTCCCTACCCAACAACGGGCTCACAGTCTAGAAGGGGGAGACAGACAACAAAACAAAACATGTAGACAGGTGTCAAAATCGTCAGAACAAATAGAATTAAAGCTACATGCACATCATTAACAAAATAAATAGAATAGTAAATATGTACAAGTAAAATAAATAGAGTAATAAATCTGTACAAATATATACAAGTGCTGTGGGGAGGGGAAGGAGGTAGGGTGGGGGGGATGGGGAGAAGGAGAGGAAAAAGGGGGCTCAGTCTGGGAAGGCCTCCTGGAGGAGGTGAGCTCTCAGTAGGGCTTTGAAGGGAGGAAGAGAGCTAGAGGTTGTGTGGAGGGAGGGCATTCCAGGCCAGGGGGAGGACGTGGGCCGGGGGTCGATGGCAGGACAGGCGAGAACGAGGCACCGTGAGGTTAGCGGCAGAGGAGCAGAGGGTGAGGGCTGGACTGTGGGAGGAGAAAATGGAGGTGAGGTAGGAGGGGGCGAGGTGATGGGGAGCCTTGAAGCCGAGAGTGAGGAGTTTTTTCTTGATTCGTAGGTTGACAGGCAGCCATTGGAGATTTTTGAAGAGGGGAGTAACATGCCTAGAGCGTTTCTGCACAAAGATAATCTGGGAAGCAGAATGAAGTATGGACTGAAGTTGGGAGAGACAGGAGGATGGGAGATCAGAGAGATGAGGCTGATGCAGTAATCCAGTTGGGATAGGATGAGAGATTGAACCATTCATTCATTCATTCATTCATTCATTCAGTCGTATCCCTGCGCAAGGATGACACGCAAATTCGTGAAGTGTTCCATATTTTTAAATCTCCAGTGGCTACCAATCAATCTGCACATCAGGCAGAAACTCCTCACCCTGGGCTTCAAGGCTCTCCATCACCTCGCCCCCTCCTACCTCACCTCCCTTCTCTCCTTCTACAGCCCAGTCCGCACCCTCCGCTCCTCCACCGCTGATCTCCTCACCGTACCTCGCTCTCGCCTGTCCCGCCATCGACCCCCGGCCCACATCATCCCCCGGGCCTGGAATGCCCTCCCTCTGCCCATCCGCCAAGCTAGCTCTCTTCCTCCCTTCAAGGCCCTGCTGAGAGCTCACCTCCGCCAGGAGGCCTTCCCAGACTGAGCCCCTTCCTTCCTCTCCCCCTCGTCCCCCTCTCCACCCCCCCATCTTACCTCCTTCCCTTCCCCACAGCACCTGTATATATGTATATATGTTTGTACATATTTTTTACTCTATTTATTTATTTTATTTGTACATATCTATTCTATTTATTTTATTTTGTTAGTATGTTTGGTTTTGTTCTCTGTCTCCCCCTTTTAGACTGTGAGCCCACTGTTGGGTAGGGACTGTCTCTATGTGTTGCCAATTTGTACTTCCCAAGCGCTTAGTACAGTGCTCTGCACATAGTAAGCGCTCAATAAATACGATTGATGATGATGATGATGATTGAGTGCTTACTGTGTGCAGAGCACTGTACCAAGTGCTTGGGAAGTACAAGTTGGCAACATATAGAGACGGTCCCTACCCAACAACGGGCTCATAGTTTAGAAGGGGGAGACAGACAACAAAACAAAACATGTGGACAGGTGTCAAGTCATCAGAATAAATAGAAGTAAAGCTAGATGCACATCGTTAACAAAATAAATAGAATAGTAAATATTACAAGTAAAATAAATAGAGTAATAAATCTGTGCAAACATATATACAAGTGCAAGGTAATTGTTTGGGTGGAGAGGAAAGGGCAGATCTTGGCGATGCTGTGGAGTTGAGACTGGCAGGTTTTGGTGACGGATTGGATGTGTGGGGTGAACAAGAGAGCAGAGTCGAGGATGACACCAAGGTTGCGGGCTTTTGAGACAGGAAGGATGGTAGTGCTGTCTACAGTGACGGGAAAGTCAGGGAGAGGGCAGGGTTTGGGAGGGAAGATAAGGAGTTCAGTCTTGGACATATTGAGTTTTAGATGGCGGACAGACATCCAGATGGAGACGTCCTGAAGGCAGGAGGAGAGATGAGCCTGGAGGGAGGGAGAGTGAGCAGAGGCTGAGATGTAGATTTGGGTGTCATCAGCGTAGAGATGAAGCCATGGGAGCGAATTAGTTCATCGAGGGAGTGTAGATAGAGAACAGAAGGGGACCAAGAACTGACTCTTGAGGAACCCCTACAGTAAGGGGATGGGAGGGGGAGGAGGAGCCTGCAAAGGAGACTGAGAATGAACGGCCGGAGAGATAAGAGAAGAACCAGGAGAGGACGGAGTCTTTAAAACCAAGGTTGGATAGCGTGTTGAGGAGAAGGGGGTGATCCACGGTGTCGAAAGCAGCTGAGGATTAGGTGGTTCGGGGAATGCCTTTCGTCCAAGTCCCTGGGAACTCTCAACTTTGCACCTGTACTTCCACTGACCCTCTTGGCTCCACTCCTGCCTCAGTTCCTCTGAAGGGGTAAAACTGCATGGCCTAGTGGAGTCAGAAGGACCTGTATCCTAATCCTGGCTCTGCCACCTGTCTGCTGGGTGACCTTGAGCAACTCACTTCACTTCTCTGGGCCTCAGTTACCTCATCTGTATAATGGGGATGAAGATAAAATGAGGATGAAGACGGTGAGCCTCACGTTGGACAGGGACTACGTCCAACCTGATTAGCTTGTATCTACCCCAGTCCATAAAGTCTATAAAGTCACTATGAATGGGAAACGACTCGAAGGCATTTGATGATGATGAACCCAGCGCTTAGAACAGTGCTTGACACATAGAAAGCGCTTAACAAATACCATCATCACCAAAACAGGTTTCTAGGGGTGGACAGTTGGGCCTTGGTCTGCCAAGGTGATGACCTTGCTCAACTGAACTGCTCAACTACTTTAATTAATCAATCAATCAATGGTTTTGATTGAGTACTTATTATGTGCAGAACACTGTACTGAGTACCCATAACCCCACAACACTGATGTCCATATTTGTAATTTATTTTAATGCCTGTATTCCCTCTAGACTGCCAAGCTCTTTGTGAGCAGGGAAAGTGTCTGCCTACTATTACTTTGTGCTCTCCCAAGTGCTTAGTACAGTGCTGTGCACTCAGTAAGAGCTCAATAAATACCACTGAATGATTGATTGAAAGTACATTACAAAGGAGAAGGTATAGACGATCCCCGCTCACAGAAAGCTTACACACTAGAGAGGGCATAAGACATTAAAATAAAATAAAAATGGACGGATATGTCCATAAATGCCATGGAACTAGGGGAGGGGTAAATATCAAAGTACATAAGGGGAACAGACCCAGGTGCATCGATGATGCAGAAGGAAGGACTTAGTTGGGGAAGGCCTCTTGGAGAAATCTTGGTTCTTGCATTTGGGGATTAGATCTAGTTCAGGAACAGGGACATGGGTTGTTAGCCAAGACCCCACATGTCTCCTCCTCTTCCTGTTTCCCCACCTTCTTCTCCTTCTCTTCCTCTTCTTTTTCCTCTTCCTCTTTCTTCTCCTCCTCCTTCTCTTCCTCTTCTTTTTCCTCTTCCTCTTCCTTCTCCCCTCCTTCTCTTCCTCTTGTTTTTCCTCTTCCTCATCCTCCTCCCCAGATCAGAAACAGGGATCCGGCTCTTGCGAAAGACCCCATGAAAGTAGAGAACGGAATTCCACCAAGGACCGCATAGCCGTTAAGAGCCATTGCTTATATTTTAGAACTGGATGGAGGAAGAGGGCATCCTCACCTGACCTGGGAGAAGAGGAATTAGATCCCATTCATTTTTGAACCATTAACGACGAGGCTCTGGGGAACACACCTGCTACCTCACCCCAGAGAGGTGGAGCGGAGATAACAGTGCAACCACAGCTGATTCCGGTCCAAGCACCTTTCTTCCCTCTCCCGCCCTTGAGGTCCCTCTACGTGTCCCTAAGTCCAGGCGCCCCCACCATCGTGGGGCTGAGCGCTGGGGAGCAGGAGAGGAAGGAGTCACCTGGGGAGAGTCAGACCGACACCGGAAAGCTTGGGGTTGGTGGGGCGGGTGAATGGGGGCTGGAACCAGGGCTCCGACCTCTGAGGAGAGAGGGGGCAGGGGGTGGCAGCCCGAGCTCTCCAGTTGGTGAGCCCCCCCAGCCCCTGCCTCGGACCCAAGCAAACCAGGGCTCCTCTCCCCCTCCTTCATCCCTGCCTAACTTCTGAGAGAGCCCAAGCCCCCTGCTCTTCCCCCCTCACTGCAGACACCCCTCTCTGCCTGAATCGTGGGGGCAGTTGGCGCCTCCCACCCCACCTCCCATTGTGCCTTTGGCTGCTATCTTGGGTTCTGCCTGGCAGCGCAGCCAGTGCAGCTGAGGGCGATGGGCATTGCTACCCTCAACATCGGGCCACAAAAAGACAAAGCAGATCCCACATGATTACTGGAGTGAAATGAAGGCTCCCCTCATCATGTCAGATCATTCCACTCCAGAGAGAGTCAAGCAGCCCATTGCAAACCCTCAGAATGAGCACACAAAAGAAGAAGAATAGTAATTGTAGTATTTAAGTGCTTACTGTGTGCCAAGCACTGTACTAAGCACTGGGGTGGATACAAACTAATCATGTCCCACATGAGGCTCACAGACTAAGTAGGAGGGAGAACAGGTAATGAATCCCCATTTTGCAGATGAAGTAACTGAAATCTGGAGAAGTTGTGACTTGCCCAAGGTGACCCATCAGGTAAGTGGGCTCTTGAGAAGGTTGGGGAGTCTCTTGGACACTGATTGGTTGGCGAAGTGATGCCATGGCTGAAGGGAGCAATCCGAGGGCAGGACAGCAGGCTGTGATGCTACCCTCTTTTACTGGTCCAGACCACTTAGAGAAGAACTTTCTCCCTCTGTCTCTTGACAGGCATAAGAAGAATAAGACCCGCTCGTTCTTCAGAAGGAACCAAATTTCCCTCAGCGAGGCCCTGAGCCTGTGGCAGATCGACCTGCATGAACTCTTCCTGAAGGCCAAGGGATCTTGGCTGGGAAACTGCATCTTTGTTCTGCTGAGCTGGCTGTCCCCTGCTCCATTCTGAGCAGTGGGCACCTCCCTTGCCCCTTTGCGTGGCAGCCCCGGGCAGGTCCAGATCCCGTCTCAGCAGGTTCCGGTCCCTGGCACCCATGGCTTCTCCAGCAGCAGCCCCAGCATTCAGGCGGCCAGAGGGAGACGACCCTGGATTGTGACACTCCAGACCCCTGCCCTATCTATGGGTCGGCCACCATGCAGTGGATCATTGGTTTGTGAATCCCCAGACTCCTGCTTGTAATGCGCTCATCACAGTCAGAAAAGGCAGCTAGAGAAAGAACTAAGAAGGAGAGGGGAGTCTGACAGGGGCTTTCCTCTGAGCAGGATACCATGATGAGGGAGGAACACCTCTCTACCTTTCCCTGCTTCCTCTGGATTTGGGGCCCTGGAAGGAGACGCCGGGGAATTCCATCAAATCTTTAGATGCCAAACTGAGCCTCACCCTCTTGTTGTCCTTTGTCATATGAGGGGGCTTAGTATATTCCAGTGTTTCATTTACCAGACTTTCCTGCTGCTGCTGCAGCTTCCACAACCACTTTGATGCCAGCAATGGAGACAGGATAAGCTCAGTTGTGACCATCGGGCTTTTGACCTGCCATTTGGAGGAAAACCCAGGGGATGGGGCAGGGTGAAGCATGAAGAAAGGAGAGGGTTCCTTTCCTTTCCCTCCTTCATCAGAGTTGCACTTGCTTTGAAGAGTAGCTCTGCACTTTGTAAGACACTCCAAGATGGCTACTGGTCCCAGGGATGTTCACGGAGTCTGTGATGTCCTGTGTCCATAAAACACCTCAATAAATCTTCCTCTCCATTGCTGAGTGGCTCATCTTCATCAGTGCCTCCAGTCGTTCCGTTCCCTGCCTGAGCCCTCACAAGACACCAAATGATCAGTCAGTGGTAGTCGTTGAGTATCTGCTCGGTGCAGAGCACTTTGTTAAGCGCTTGGAAGAGTACAGTATCATTAGTCAGCCACGATCCCTCCATTCAAGGAGTTTACAGTCTCACGGGGGAAAGTCAGAGATAAATTACCCATGAGGGAAGCTACAGGGTACAAGGATAAATAGGTAAGTGCTTTCAGTAAGTCAGTCATATTTATTGAGCACTTGCTGTGTGCAGAGCACTGTAGTAAGCACTTGGGAGAGTACAATATAACAGCAAACAGACACATTCCCTGCCCACAATGAACTTACAGTTTAGAGGGGAAGACAGACATTAATGCAAGTAAATAAATTACAGCAATGTACGTAAGTGCTGTGGGGCTGGGGGGGGCGGGGATGAATAAAGGGAGCAAGTCAAGGCTACACAGAAGAGAGTTGAAGAAGGGGAAAAGAGCTTAGTCAGGGAAGGCCTCTTGGAGGAGATGTGCCTTCAATAAGGCTTTGAAGTGGGGCAGAGTAATTGTTGGATTTGGGAAGGGAGGGGGTTCCAGGGCAGAGGCAGGATGTGGGTGAGAGGTGGGTGGTGAGATAGATGAAAATGAGGCACAATGAGGTTAGCAATTAGAGGAGTGAAGTGGGCAGGCTGGGCGGTAGTAAGAGAGTAGCAAGGTGAGGTAGGAGGGGACAAAGCCAAAGGTGTGGAGTTTCTGTTTGATGTAGAGGTGGATAGGTGACTACTGGAGGTTCAGTGAGTGGGAGGAGATGGGGTGAGTTCCCAAGTATTTAGATGATCAGGTACCGTGGAGGATTAGGGTGTGGAGATGGAAGATTAATCCAAAAAGACCTCCAGAAGGAGATGAGATTTTAGTTTGGCTTTGCTATTATTATTATTATTATTATTATTAATGGCATTTATTAAGCACTTACTATGTGCAAAGCACTGTTCTAAGCGCTGGGGAGGTTACAAGGTGATCAGGTTGTCCCATGGGGGGGCTCACAGTCTTATTCCCCATTTTACAGATGAGGGAACTGAGGCACAGAGAAGTTAAGTGACTTGCCCAAAGTCACACAGCTCACAATTGGCAGATCCAGGATTCGAACCCATAACCATGAAAGTGGGGAGAGCCGCGATTTGCTGGTTAAGAAGCGGGAGGGAGTCCCAGGCAGGAGGGAGGATGTGAGAAAGGGGTCAACGGCGAGAGCCGAGATTGAGGCACCATGGCTGGGTTGGCATTAGAGGAGGGCTGCGTTTTATAAGTATGGTGAAGGGGATGGTGGCAGAATGGTGATTTCTGAACATTGATGGGAGAGACAGGCCTATGACTGTGCCCAGCTGTGAAGGATGGGCAGGGCTTCACCATTCCAAAAGCAAATGAATGTAGCTCAGTCCAAGGAGGTGGCCCTAGACAGACTTCACCCAAGGATTTTAGCTTCCATTCCCCACACTTTCTCTCCACTATGTCTTTGCGGGGTGGCAGGATGGCTTGGACTGTTGATAGCCTCTGAACTGAACTCTGGAGAAACCAAAGAAGAGGAAAAGCATTTCCTAACCCTCCAGGGCCATTGATATTGCTTCCATTCACCCTAGAAACAGGTTTAATAAATCCCTGAATAAGTGCTGGACTCAAATCCTCCCCTGACTTTATTGGGTAATTTTCAAAGACCAGGAACTTGTGCTCCCAAACCTTTAAACTTCCTGAAAAGATCATTTCAGAACCTGTTATTAATAATAGGAGCAATTACAGTCCTTTCTATTTGATAATGTCCTTACAGGCATTGATATTTGTTATTAGCATATAGATTCCCTTTCTGCTCTAGATAATTATTTCCCATTTTCCCCTCTCCATTTAGCGATGTGATTGCTGATCTCCCGCAAGAATCAGAAGCATGCGAATGGGCCAATATGCGGCCATATTCGAGTGAAAAAAGTCACCCGAGTGTTGGTCTGGGTTGTCTTACCTGGTCCACAGCTTGTAACTGAGCTGGAGATCGAAGAATTTTGTATTTTAGACACAGTTTTCAGAGTAAATTAAATAGTTAAAAGTTCTGGTGTTGGTAGTAGTAGGAGTAGGAGTAGTATTTATTTATCACTACCTGGGTACAGAGTACTGTACTAAACTCCAGGAGAACGTAACCAGGTGGGAATTAGTCTCTCAGAGGACTCACAACCTAAGAGTAGAAATGAGGAGAAGGAACTGGAGACAGGCACACGAGGAATGAGGAAACAATTAAACACATACCAAATCAGTAAGATACTATGGCTAGAGGAAAAGAATATCAGGCTCCCAGTAACAGAGTCCAAATCATACCCATTGCCACTACTATCACTTCAGCAGCCACCAATCTTCCTGAGGTTTTTGGTGGGTTGGGGGAATCTGGGGAAGCCAGGAGTGAGATGCAGTTTGACATGAAGTGGACTAGTGAGATTGCAAAATGACCTATTCCCCAGGACCGGGTCAAGAATGGCATTTGCAGAAGTTTCTCTGAGATCTTTATCTTGCAAACAGGGTCATAATGTTTTGTTTTTTTTCCCCAGGGAATAGTAATAATAATTGTGGTTTTTGTAAAGTGCTTACTTGGTGTTAAGTGCTGTACTAATCATTAAGATAGATACAAGATAATAAGTGCAGGCATAGTCCCTCTCCCACACAGGGCTTACTGTCTATGGAGGAGGGAGAACAGGTAGTGAACCCCCATTTTTACAGATGAGGAAACTGAAGCCAAGAGAGGTCAAGTGACTTGCCCAAGGTCACACAGCAGACAAGCGGTACAGTTAGAATTGAACCCAGGTCCTCTGTCTCCCAGACTTGTGCTCATTCCACTGGGCCATGTTTTCTTGCAGCTGCCATCACCGGAACTTGACCTCTATAAAGAAGCAGTGTGGCTCAGTGGAAAGAGCACGGGCTTTGGAGTCAGAGGTCACAGGTTCAAATCCCAGCTCCGCCAAGTGTCAGCTGTGTGACTTTGGGCAAGTCACTTAACTTCTCTATGCCTCAGTTACCTCATCTGTAAAATGAGGATTAAGACTGTGAAGCCCCCCGTGGGACAACCTGATCACCTTGTAACCTCCCCAGCACTTAGAACAGTGCTTTGCACATAGTAAGTGCTTAATAAATGCCATCATCATTATTATTATTACTGTTATTATAAAATCCAGCCACTTTTCCCCTGGAACAATGATTTGATCTCAGGAAAGTGTCAGAAGTCTAGAAGTTCAGGTTTTTAAAAATCCTCAACCATCATATATTCCTCAGTTATTATTACTATTATCATATTTATTAAGTGCTTACTATGTGTCGGGCACTGTTCTAAGTTCCAGGGTGAATATCAGTTAGGTTGGACAGAGTCCCTTTCCCACATGGGGCTCACAGTCTATGTAGGAGGGAGTATTTAATCCCCATTTTACACTTGGGGAAACAGAGAAGTGAAGTGACTTGCCCAAGGTCACCCAGCAAGCAATTGGTAGAGCTGGGATTAGAACCTAGCTCCTCTGATGCCCAGGCCTGTGATCTTTCTTCTAGGCCTGCTTCTGTTAATTTAGCTTGGCTGAAAAATGTGGCTCACCAGTCCAGGAGCAGGAAATTCTCTGGTAGACCATATGCCATGTGTGGCATAGGGACTGTGTCCAACCTCATTATCTTGTATCTACTCCAGAGCTCAGCACAGTGCCTGGCACATAGTAAGCACTTAGCAAATACCATAATTATTATTATTATTATATCTGCTGGACCATCCCTGGAAAACCCAATGTTAATCACCTTGCCATGACTACCTGTTGCCCAGGTAAGCCTTAAACAGTTTTTTTCTTTATTAGTTACACCAGCCCCTGCCTTCAATCATGCATTCGTTCATTCAATCATATTTATTGAGCACTTACTGTATGTGGAGCACTGTACTAAGCACTTGGGGGAGTACCCATTCCTGCAGCTCTTCCCAGGTCCCACCCACCTGGCTCCCCTGAACCACCCCACAGCTGTCCTGTTACCTTGAAGCCATGTGGGACAGGGATTGGGGCCAACTTGATTAATTTAATAATAATAATGATAATGATGGCATTTGTTAAGTGCTTACTATGTGTGAAGCACTGTTCTAATCAATGAAGCACTGTTCTAAGCACTTGTATCCACCCCAGTGCCGAGTATAGTGCCTGGCACATAGTAAGCCTTTAACAAATAGCACATTAAAAAAAATTCCTGACCCATGTCTTCGTCATTGTCCCCCCAACTCCAAACATGTGCTTCCTTTGGAACAAAATTCCTCCTTGTCTGCCCCAGGCCACCCATCTAGCTGGTTCCCTTGCAGCCAACACTGGCCAGGATCTCCTGACCTGGGGAGGGCTCTGCTTTTGTCATTTCCCCTATCCTGCCCCAGTTCTACCTTATCTCCCCCTTCCCTGTAACTTTGGGGGTCCCTGGGGTGTGGACTGCAAGGGAACAGCACCCAGCCAGGTCGTGATTTCAAAACAAGTAAAAGGGAGCAAAGAGTTTCATGGACATGGACTGGCAGGACTAGTTATGACAGGGCGGGGGTGCTACTGGGAAATCAGTGTGTTGAATAATAAATAAAAAATAATGATGGCATTTGTTGAGCACTTACTATGTGCGAAGCACTGTTCTAAGCACAGGGGGTGATACAAGGTGATCAGGTTGCCCCATGTGGGGCTCACAGTCTTCATCCCCATTTTACAGATGAGGTAACTGAAGCTCAGAGAAGTTAAGTGACTTGCCCAAAGTCACTTAAGTGAGGGGCCTCGAGGTAGCCCCAGTGATAAAAGCATTAAGGGCAGTGGGGCAAGGGAGAATTGGAGGAGAGTGGATGTAAGGCGAGAGGCCAGCCCAAATAAAGGGATAAAAGGGCTTTATTTGGGGACCAAAGAGCAGGTTTCCATTATTTTTGCCAGCCATCTCCAGCAAGGATGCTTCTGTCTCTCCCTAGCAGGGTTGGCTTCCCCCTTTGCCAGCCTCTTCAGAGGCCGGCTTCCTCAGCAGGGAGAGAAGAGGAACTCGGCCTCCTCGACCTATTCAGGTTTTCTCTTAGCCCCTCCGCCACCCACAGAGAATGCTGGACTCCCCCTCAAGTCACTGCTCCGGAGACCCCCGAATTGCCAGCCTTGCTTGCCTCAAGCATTGTTTTCCTAGTCCCGGTTTTACCGAACCAGCCACTTATCCCCATTTATGATGCTGCTGATAATAATATTAATAATGACAATAATAATTGTATTTGTTCAGCACTTACTATGTGCCAAACACTGTGTTAAGTGTGGGATAAATGCAAGACAACCGGATCAAAAATAGTCTCCAAACCAAACAAGGGGCTTGCAGTCTAAGAGGGAGGGAGAAGAGTCATTTAATCCCCATTCTGCAGAAGAGGAAACTGAGGCACAGAAAAGTCAAGTGACTTGCCCAAGGCAAGTCAAGCAGGCAAGTGGTGAGGCTGGCACCACTACCCAGCCCCAACTCTTGACTCCGGGTCCTGTGCCCTTTCCAATGGGCCAATCAATCAGCCAATCGTATTTATTGAGCATTTACTGTGTGCAGAGCATTGTACTAAGTGCTTGGGAGAGTTCAACACAACATAGTTGGTAGACGTTCTCTGCCCACAATGACCTTACAGTCTAGTGAGGGAAACACACTTGAATATAAATGAATAAATGTAATGGATATGTTCGGAAGTGTTCTGGGGCTGAAAGGAGGGATGAATAAAGGATGCAAATCCAAGTGCAAGGGTGACTCAGAAGGGCGTGGGAGAAGAGGTAATGAGGAGCTAATCGGGGGCTGAGTGAGGCCACACTCAATAGGCTCAACTTAATGGTGGTAGGGCAAACAGGAATCCTTTTAGGTAAGGGAGCTCTGAAAAACGCCAGTAAAGAGGACGAGATTCAGTGGACTCAAGGAAAATTGAAGGGAGAAATGCTCTTTTTATCCTCCTAATACTAATTATGGTACACTATACTAAGTCCTGAGGTAGAGACAATACAATCAGGTCGGACATAGTGCCTGTCCGATGTGCGGCTCACAATCGAAGTAGAGGAGGGGGTAGGATTTCATCCCCATTTTACAGATGAGGAAACTGAGACTCAGGAAAGTCAAGCGACCTGACCAAGGTCACATAGGTTAGTGATGGAGTCAGGATTAGAACCCAGGTCCTCTGACTCACAGGCCAGTGCTCTTTCCACTAGGCCCCACTGCTTCCACTCTGTGCTTCTCCCCGGAGAGTAACCTAGAGATGATTATTATGATTCTGCCCCTGTCCGTGGTGAAGGGAATTATCTTCAGCTGATTTACCACAATGTTGTGATGTCCGAACCAATAATAACTTCGTTGACATTCCAAACATGAAGCAAAATCTATTTGGAAATCAGCACGAAGGCTGGCTGGGTTCCATGGTTTGCTTTTTATTAATTTTCCAACGTGGGGGAAAACAGCACTTGTAGAAGTAAATACTAAATAACGGTGTGGCTGCTACATTGATTTACACGTGTATGACGTTGCGGGGACTTGATTTACTCGGCTTCTCCCTTCCACTCTTGTCCTTTGTTTACTGGTTTCATTCTTCTACCGTGTGAGAAGAGAACTCCAGTGATTGCATCACCTTGCCCTCCCTCAAGGTCACTGTGCCCTTGGCTCTTTTTGCCATCAATCTGTGGGTTCAAAACAGCTTTGATTTCCTTTGTGTCTCCTCTTTAGGGGAGAGATCTTTCCTGTCTTAGTCAGGAGTGGATTGTGACTATTTAGGTTTCCGGGTCCATGAGAAAGGAAGGAAGGAATGAGAAGGAAAGGAGAAGAGAGAAGGAGAAGCAGCGTGGCTTAATGGAAAGAGCATGGGCTTGGGAGTCAGAGGATGTGGGTTCTAATCCCGGCTCCTCCACTTGTCTGCTGTGTGACCTTGAGCGAACCACTTAACTTCTCTGTGATTCAGTTCCCTCATCTGTAAAATGGGGACTAAGACTGTGTGCCCCACATGGGACAACCTGATGACCTTCTATTCATTCATTCAATCGTATTTATTGAGCACTTACTGTGTGCAGAGCACTGTACTAAGCACTTGGGAAGTACAAGTTGGCAACATACAGAGACGGTCCCTACCCAACAGTGGGCTCACAGTCTAAAAGGGAGAGACAGACAACAAAACAAAACAAGTAGACAGGTGTCAGTACCATCAGAACAAATAGAATTATAGCTATATACACATCATTAATAAAATAAATACAGTAATAAATATGTACAAATATACACAAGTGCTGTGGGGAGGGAAGGGGATAGGGCAGAGGGAGGGAGGGAAGCGATGGGGAGGGGGAGGAGGAGGAGAGGAAAAAGGGGGGCTCAGTCTGGGAAGGCCTCCTGGAGGAGGTGAGCTCCTAGTAGGGCTTTGAAGGGAGGAAGAGAGCTAGTTTGAAGGAAAGAAAGAAAAACACACTAATTTCCATTTCTTCTGATATGAATCATGCCTGCTTACCCAGCTCAGAGGAAAAGGCCAGAAAGGGAGGAAGCAATGTGGGCCAGTGGAAAGAACACAGGCTACAGCATCAGAGAACCTGAGTTCTAATTCTGGCTCTGCCACCTGCCAGCTGAGTGACCCTGGGAAAGTCACTTCTCTGTACCCGCCCTACCTCCTTCCCCTCCCCGCAGCACCTGTATATATGCTTGCACATATTTATTACTCTATTTATTTTATTTGTACATATTTACTATTCTATTTATGTTGTTAATGATGTGCATTTAGCTTTAATTCTATTTGTTCTGACGACTTGACACCTGTCCACATGTTTTGTTTTGTTGTTTGACTCCCCCTTCAAGACTGTGAGCCCATTGTTGGGTAGGGGCCGTCTCTATATGTTGCCAACTTGTACTTCCCAAGCGCTTAGTACAGTGCTCTGCACACAGTAAGCACTCAATAAATACAATTGAATGAATAAATGAATGAATGTACCTCAAGTTCCTCCCACTTGGACTCTAAACACCCATGTGGGACAAGGGCTGTCTCTGACGCGATTAGTTTGTATGTACCTCAGTGCTTGTGACATAGTAAGCACTTAACAAATCCCACAATTATTATTCCTCTGCTGTTACCGGTTGCTCTGAAATGAAACCCAGTGAATCTGCTGAAATGCACAGCTCAACTGCCCAGGACTCTGTTAGAATCAAGCTTAGGAGGACATTGAGAAGCATCATGGCTTAGTGGAAAGAGCACGGGCTTGTGAGTCAGAGGTCATGGGTTCTAATCCCGGCTCTGCCACTTGTCAGCTGTGACTCTGGGCAAGTCACTTCACTTTTCTCTGTCTCAGTTAACCTCATCTGTAAAATGGGGATCAAGACTGTGACTGTGGGACCACCTAATAACCTTGTATCTATCCCAGCACTTAGAACAGTGCTTGACACATAGTAAGTGCTTAACAAATACCAACATTATTATTATTATTGAGAAGAGAAAGGGAGAGGGAGAGAGAGCGGGAGTAAAAGAGAGAAGCACAAATTTACCTACTTTGTCTTACTAGCCCAAGTATTAATTACCTGCTCCTTTGTCTTTTTTCCTCACAGAGGAGGATGACTAACATTCATTCTTGTTGCAGACAAAAGCAGAGAGCTCATCTTCCAGCTGGGTTTAGTTCCCTTTAGGTCTTTCCAGAGTCCTCTCTTTGTGGATTTGATCAGTTCTGAGTTGTTATTAGGTCAGCTGCTTCACTCTAGGTGATGGAAGCCACAGAGGTTCAAAGGACCTGGGACAAGAAGTGATGGAACCCAGCTGACCAAGACTGCTATATATCATCTCCATAACTTGGCCACTTACAGGGATAGGAGACCTTGATCATCATGGTAAAAATGGTATTTACCAAGCACTCTCAGTGTGCCAAGCACTGTACTAAATTCTAGGGTTGTGACAAGTAATCTAGTCAGGCACAGTCCCTGTCTGACATGGAGCTCATAGTCTTAATAGGATTTAATCCCCATTTTACAGATGAGGAAACTGAGCAAGAGGGGACTCAAATGACTTGCCCAAGCTTACACACAGTAGGGAATTGGCAGAGCCTGGGATTAGAACCCAAGTCCTCTGATTCTCAGGCCCATGCTCTGTGCATTAGGTCACGCTGCTTCTCATGGACCAGAATCCCACACTGTACCTTAAGAGAAGAAGGGGACATTCAGGGGTGTGGGATGGTCCATGCTGGGTTACTGGGGCCTTAGGTGGTAGATTTGGTCTCTCTGTTTTCTATTTGTGAATCATCCTCTCAGATTTGGTCTACACAGCAGGCCAAGCACATTCGATCAGTAATGTTTTCTGAACTCTTACTGGGTGCAGTAAATTAATGTAATAGACACATTCCCTGCCCACAACGAGTTTACAGTCTAGAGGGGGAGGCAGACATTAATGTAAAGAAATAATTTCTAGATAGGTCCGTTGGTGCTGTTGGGCATTACCAAGATACCAGTCTCCTGGAGGGTTGGTGAGCTGTTTAGGCCGGGCTCCCACACTTTCTCATCCCAGAGCCCTGGCAAGATCTGAGAGTTTCCAGTTGAGGTTGAAAGGACTCAAAATGGTGGCCCTGGTCTATTTTTTCTCTTTGAAGCCTGTCCCCTCCCAGGCCTCATCCTCCCTCAAATTGTTACTCCTTCTCCATCTCTGTGCTCGAAATGAAAAGTTGGCTCTTCTGACTGGGGGGACTTTCCGGGAGCACTTACTGTGTGCAGATCACTGAACTAAGCACTTGGGAGAGTACACTATAACAATAAACAGACACACTACCTACCTGTAAGCTCCTTATGGGAGCTTCCAATTCAATCAACGGTATTTTTTGAGCCCTTACTTTGTGCATAGTAGTGTAATAAGTGATTGAGAGATTATTCCTTTGAATTGTACTCTCCCAATCACTTAGTTTAATGCTCTGCACACGGTAAGTGTTCAGTAAGTACCATTGATAAATTGATTGATAGGGGGTGAGGAAAGGGGTATACTTCTCTCCTTCCCTCTATCCTCCCCATCCTGCTCACCCGGTTCAAAACTTAGCTTGAAACAATTACTCACTAGAGAGGAGACACTTCCTTCTTCTCCCCTGATCCTGAGATTGTCAGCACCTTGCAGTCAGGGGACGTGTCTACGTACTCTATTGTATTGTATTCCCCCCAAGCACTTAGTACAGAGCTTTGCACATGGCAAGTGCTCAAAAAATACCATTGATTGATTGAATAGTCTGCTCAATGGAAAGAGCCTGGGCCTGGGAGTCAGAGGTCGTGGGTTCTAATCCCGGCTCTGCCACTCATCTGCTAAGTGACCTTTGGCAAGCCACTTCACTTCTCTGTGCCTCAGTTACCTCATCTGTAAAATGGGGATTAAGACTGTGAGCCCCACGTGGGACAACCTGATTATCTTGTATCTACCCCAGTGCTTAAAGGGCACATAGTAAGCGCTTAACAAATGCCATAATTATTATTATAAACTGTGGAGCAAGAGACAGGGGTATCACCAATGGGGGCAGTATAGTAGTAGCTGGGGTTTCCCACAGGACCCAAGAATTCAGCTAGTCTGAAGTTCTGCTTAGGTGAAAGGGCTTGGACTTAATGATCTAAATCAACCAATCAATGGTATACATTGAGCACTTACTGTGTGCAGAGCACTGTACTAAGCGCTTGGGAGAGTACAATATAATCAATCAATCAATCATATTTATTGAGCGCTTACTGTGCGCAGAGCACTGTACTAAGCACTTGGGAAGTACAAGTTGGCAACATATAGAGACAGTCCCTACCCAACAGTGGGCTCACAATCTCAAAGGGGGAGAATATAACAGAGTTGATAGGCACATTCCTGGAGATCTTTACCACCTCTGTGGTTGTTTCCAGCCCAGACCAGGACTACTGCCCAGAGAAGTGAGCCATGACTTCTCACTCCGTCCTGGGCCACAGGGCTACCATTTGCAGTGAAGCAATTTGCAAGAAAATTGCATCGGGCATAGGGGAAAATGAGCTGTGGGAAAATCACAATCATGTCCTATCACACAGGGTCAAGCCTTGGTGGCCTTATAGCTTTTAGTGCTGGCAAAAAGTGAGTTCCAGGAACAAGGAAAACCAGCTCTAACTTTATTGCCTTTTAAAACAGGACACTTTCTCCTCTGCTTGGAATTGGGAATAAACTAGATCATCTCTCAGAGTTCCTTCCAACCCTAGGCTTAGATTTAGGCCTGTCACCCCAGCTAGACTGTCAGCTCTTCGTGGGAGGGGATCGTGTCTACCAACTGTATTGTACTCTCCCAAAAGCTTAGTACAGTACTCTGCATTCAGTAAGCGCTCAATAAATTCCATTGATCGATTGGTGGAAACTCCCATTGAAATTGACGGACGAGCTTGGGGCCTGTCATTTCTGGTGAGACTTCAACATCACACCTGTTCTGCGCGAAGGAGTTGATTAGAGCAATGGCAATTTGCTTAGCACTACCCACATTTTCTTGGCTATACTGGCTGGGTTCCTCCTGGTGCCACGAGTGCGGAGGTGGACAGGGACATGGTAACTACACAGAGCAGCCAACAGTTGTACATGCAGACCCTTTTGTTTTTAGAGCTTTTTAAGTGCTTACTATTTGCCAGGCACTGTTCTAAATGCTGAGGTAGATACGAGATAATCTGGTTGGACACAGTCCCTGTCCCACACGGAGCTCACAGTCTTAATCCACATTTTACAGATAAGAGAACTGAGGCACAGTGAAATGAAGTGACTTGCTCAAAGTCACACAGCAGACAATTGGCAGAGCTGGAATTAGAACCTAGGTCCTTCTGATCCATTTACAGCCTAAGAAACAACAGCCCAGAGCTGGACTGGTGCCATAGTGCTGGGAACCAGCAGAAGCCATGGACTCGCCGCCCATGTTAGAAAGTAGTGTGATTTAGGGCAACAGCCCGGGCTTTGGAGTCAGGAGTAATGGGTTCTAATCCCGAGTCTGCCACTTATCAGCTGTGTGACTTTGGGCAAGTCACTTAACTTCTCTATGCCTCAGTAAACTCAACTGTAAAATGGGGATTAAGACTCTGAGCCCTACGGGGGACAATGTGATTACCTTGTGATTACCCCAGTGCTTAGAACAGTGCTTGGCACATAGTGAGCGCTTAACAAAATACCATTATTATTATTAGTATTATTATTGTTCCTGATTAGCCCGATGGCTATTTGAGATGAGCCAGGTGGTCCTTTGGTCAGAAAGAGAAGCAGCATGGCCTAGTGGAAAGAGCTTGGGCCTGAGAGTCAGAGGACTTGAGTTCTAATCCCAGCTCTGTCGCTTGTCTGCTGTGTGATCTTGGGCAAGTCACTTGGCCTTGTCTGGGCCTCATTTTCCTCATCTGAAAAATGGGGATTAAGACTGTAACCAACCTGATTATCTTGTACAGTGACTGGCACATAGTAAGCACTTAACAAATACCATAAAAAAAGAAATCTGTACCACTGAGTGCATAGCCCTAGCAGACACGCTTCTTCCAGCCATTGCAGATTCTACCATGGGAAGGTGTCCTTGGACTGAGGTGTGAAGGCCATTGGTAAGAGGGAGAATCCACAACATCCCAATACATTTAATTAAAGGGCTTTGGAGAGCAAAATGCCATATATTCGGGCGGTGAAATGGTGTCCCAAGTTGGTTATGTTATTTTTGTTGTTATTGTTGGTGCTGTTGCTACTATAGTTGTTTTTGTTAGTCTGGAAAAATCAACTCCTTTCAATCTGGAAAGTCTCCCAAACGCTTAGTACAGTGCTCTGCACACAGTAAGCTCTCCATAAATGCGACTGGTTGATTGACTGGTGCCCGAGAATCCACAGAGCCAAGCCGGGAAACACAACTTCAAGCTGACCGGTTTGATATTACTGCTCAGACCTTCCTTAGAGAATTAAAAAAAATTAAAGGAGACAGAAAGTGTAAGAGAAGAAAAGCAAATTGGATTTCAAAAATGATATCTTGTCTAGTTTAGCAGGTGCCAGTGGCCTCAGTCTCCCAAGTACGGCAATTATGAAAATCTATGATTTTTATCTCTACCGTGTCCCTTCGATTGCTTCTAATTTTATAATTAGTACAAAAAATTCACATAATGAGGATCTGGAACCCCGCCAGCATAATGAGAGTCCTTAATAAACTCTGTGGAGGGTAGACTGGCACAGCCCGGCCTGGCTTTGTCTTCTCAGAGAATCTCTGCCATGAGCTGCGGGTGCCACGAGGCTCCTTCGGGGGCCAGCATTTTGGGAGTAATTGTCTGGTGGTCCTAGGTTAGCATGACAAGGCTGGGTCCGTGGACTTCGGCTTGGAGCAGTTTCACAGTGACGTTCATATTCATTTATCTCCTTGATTATCATTCGTCTATTTAATTGCTTACTTTGCTTTTTCATTTGGATCTGTGCTCTTTCTCTTTTATTTAGTGTATATTTAGGAATTTGGTCCTAGCTGTCTCTTCCATTGTATTGTGGACTGCCCAGGGCAGGGACTGGGCCTCTTATTTCTCCTACGTGTTCCCAGCCACGTGCAGGATCCCAGCTGCCTCTTCATTACCCTCCTTGCAGCGGGAGAGATCAGAGTCTCCTTTGGCTTTTGGGAGGGAGTAGGGGCTGATTCTGAGGCCTCATCTTCTGTGGCAGGGGCCTGTGGTGTCCAAGAGATCCCGGACTCAAGATCTGATGTACCTCTTCTATCCAGCTTCTTTCCCCAGGAAAGGATAAGAAGCAGTGTGGCCAGAGCACGGGCCTGGGAATCAGAAGGAGCTGGCTTCTAATCTCGGCTCTGCCACTAGTCTGCTGTGTGAAGTTGAAAAAGTCACTTCACTTCTCTGGGCCTCAGTTACCTCATCAGAAAAATGGGGATTAAGACTGAGAGCCCCATTTAGGACAGGGTCTGTGTTCCACCTAATTAGCTTGTATCTACCCCAGCGCTTAGTACAGTGCTTGGCACACAGTAAGCACTTAACGAATACCAGAAAAAAACCAACAACTCGGCCACGCTGCTTCCCATCTTTACGACTGTGAGACCTGAATCTACCGCAGAATACTCCCCCAGCTTCATGAGCAGTTTCACTGCCGACGAGCCATGCTCAACGTCAAATGACAAGATCTTGGACCGCAATCAGCTCGTCGGCGCTGAAGCAATGCTCACAGCAGACAACTCCGCTGATCAGGACAGGACATCTAGAACAGGTCTGCAAACAGTAGGCTTTCAGTAAATACTACTGAATGATTGGCTCACCTGTGTATATTTGTACATATTTATTACTCTATTTATTTTATTAATGATGTGCATATATCTAATATTCTATTTATTTTGATGGTATTGACACCTGTTTTTTTTGCTTGTCTGTCTTCCCCTTACAAACTGTGAGCCAGTTGTTGGGTAAGGACTGTCTCTCTCTGTTGCCGAATTGTGCATTTCAAGCCCTTAGTACAGTGCTCTGCACACAGTAAGCATTCAATAAATACAATTGAATGAATGTTGTCTCCCATTACTGACTGATATTCCACATTATTCAAGACACATTTGTTCCGGCATCCCTGCTTTCAGATAACCAATTTTGGCTTATCCAGTAGCTTCTTGAATAGCTGCCTTTCATCAATTTTTTAAATGGTATTTGCAAAGTAATTACTATGTGTGAGACACTGGTGTAGATTCATTCATTCATGCATTCAATCATATTTATTGAGCGCTTACTGTGTGCAGAGCACTGTACTAAGCACTTGGGAAGTACAAGTTGGCAACATATAGAGATGGTCCCTACCCAACAACAGGCTCACAGTCTAGATACAAGAAAATCAGGCTGAACACAATCCCTTTCGCACATGGGGTTCACAGTCGTAATCCCCATTTTACAGACGAGATGACAGAGACACAGAGAAGCTAAGTGACTTCCCCAAGGCCACACAGCAGACAAGTGGCAGAGTCGGGATTGGAACCCAGGTCTTCTGACTCCCAGGGCTGTGCTCTTCCCACTAAGCCCTGCGCCTTTCCTTTCTAAATTTACCCAGCATTGCCTCCATACTAATGAATTGCCTAGACTCTGGGCCATCATTATCAACGATCTTGTCTTGCATTTTGATGTCGAGAATGACTGATGGAAGTTCTCCTCACGCTGGTCAGGCATTTGATATGGCCGGATCTCTTAGTCATTTAGAACTTTGGGCAGCCACTATTTACTCTATTTGTATGGTAATTAAGAGCAGGATTTTTCTGTGAAAAAAAGTAATTGAGGTATATTTTGACTCCTGTAGGACTCTGTAAATACCAAAGAAGTTTGTCCAGTCTGGGGTATGTAGTTACAAGGCGGAACCCTGGGGAGACCTAGTAGAAAACCAGTGTGGCCTAGTGGATAGAGCACTAGGAAAGACCTGGATTCTGATCCCAGCTCTTCCACTTGTCTGCTGTGTGGCCATGGTCAAGTCATTTCACTTCTCTGGGTCTCAGTTATCTCATCTGTAAAATGGGGAATAAGACTGTGCGCCCCATTTGGGAAGGGGTTGTGTCCAACCTGATAAGCTTGTAGCTACTCCAGCGCTTAGTACAGTGCCTGGCACATAGTAAGCACTTAACAAATACCATTTTTTAAAAAAGCGCCCAATAAATGCCATTGACTGATTGACTCATCCCAAATCTGGGGTCCTGCATTTTTCGTAGGAGTGTGAAAAGAGAGCTGTGTAGAGCAGAAGTAGACAAGCTATAGATAGCAACTACTCATTTTTAATACAGGGGCAAAAAATGGAAGATGACTGGGAGGGGCCAGGCTTCAAAGAGCTAACAGGCTAGAAGGTCACCATTTTGGGATCTTTTTAGCCCTAATTGGAAACTCAGGTTTCGTCTGAGGCCTGGGATGGGCGAGAGTAAGAGTCAATCAGTCCATCAATCCCTCACTAGTATTTATTGAGTGTCCACTGCATGCAAAGCCCTGTGCTAACCGGGAGAGTACAATCATAGAGTGGGTAGATGTGATTCCTGCCCTCAAACAGCTCACCGTCAAGTGGGAAAGTCAGATAGTAAAATAATTTGCTCTGTTGCTTATCTATAATGTATTTTGCAGACAGGGGTAGCAGCAGACCATAAGTATGTGTACGTAAGTGAGTCCAGCTCAGAAAGGTGTATGGGCATTAAGGCTGTGGCATTGGCTTCTGTGAGGACAAATTCAACTTCTTTTCCGCTTTGAGCCCCTTCCCTCCCCCAACCCATTATCCTGACTCCCTGGTGTGAGAGAATGACAAATTGCCTGAAGCCAAACATCTGTATTCCAGTGATCCACAAACTCCCATTCTTTGCATGTTATCATATAATGCGACAATGCTCAAAATAATTTCAGGAGAAAGTATGTACAGTATTCACTATGAATAGAGCCATTAATAAGTCATGGGGAATATGACAATAATAATGGACAAGAATAATAATTGCAAAAGAATAATACAAGAGGAAACATAAGAAGTATGGGGGAAGCAGCGTGGCTCAGTGGAAAGAGCATGGGCTTTGGAGTCAGAGTTCATGGGTTCGAATTCTGGCTCTGCCAATTGTCAGCTGTGTGACTTTGGGCAAGTCACTTAACTTCTCTGTGCCTCAGTTACCTCATCTATAAAACGGGGATTAAGATTGTGAGCCCCCTGTGGGACAACCTGATCACCTTGTAACCTCCCCAGTGCTTAGAACAGTGCTTTGCACATAGTAAGCGCTTAATAAATGCCATCGTTATTATCAAGTATCTGGGTGGGGTGAGGCAACAGATGATATAAATTCTTGGACTAAAATATCAGAAGTGCTAGGCCTCTGTAAAAGCAGTAAATTACAAATATTCTAGGGACTCCATAACAATAGGTTACCAAAATGCCATAGTTAAAAAAAACCTCACTATAAACATAAAGAGAAAGAGAGAGAGAAGCAGAGAGAGAGAGAGAGAGAGAGCGAGGGAGAGAGAGAGAGAGAGAGAGAGAGAGAGAGAGAGAGAGACTTGTCCTGTGCATCAGGAGAAGATTCCACTGATGGAGAAGTTCACTGGGGTGTGCATATGTGGCTGAAAAGATCAATTTGAGATCCCCAGATCTGGCCACACTGAACACATAAAGAGGTTGTGCCTCATTATAGGTTGTTATGCTTAATGTTTGCAGTGCCTGCCTCCTTGTCTCTCTTTCTACAGTGAGCTTTTGCTCTGAGAACAACTCCCTTCTTGATGTCAGTGTGCCAAACTGGCCTACCTTCGGCAACTGAGTCCCAGGTTTCAGCTGTTTTCTGAGACTTTGACCGTGTCCACAAAATGCTACTACTGTCCTCCTTGCTTTCAGTGTCCCAGTTTCTTATCTTGAATCTATCCCAGCCCTTAGTCACAGTGTTTGGCACATAGTAAATGCTGAACAAAATACCACAATTAAATTAGTTCCAAAGTTAAGCAGTTGTTTTGGTGGCTGGCTATTGCACATTCTCCATATGTGTCCCATCCAAGTGTGCCTGTATTAAGGTGAGCACAGCTTCAATTGCAGGAGACTGATTACATTCCAGAACCTCATTGCCTGTGCTCTTGTCTCGCTGTTTCATATTGAGTATGGCCCCTAAATTACATTGGTGTAACTGCTTAAGGAGCCAGGGAAGAGAGAGTTGGACAGCACTTTAGATCTGTAGACATTTAGAAGCACATTAGAAGACATTACTGCTTTGGTCCCGGCAAAAGGAATGAGACTGTTTTCTCTCTTAAAAAATCATTCTGTCCTCAGATGCTTTGGAGACTTTCTCCAAAGGAATGACAGCCATGGCCCTATTTTATACTGAATAGATCCAGTCCAAGATTGCTTGGACCATCCAAGGGTGTTTATTGTTTATTGCAAATTAGATAGCTGGTGCCTTTTGGTCTGGCAATTATTTTAGGAGCAATTTAAGAGTAATTATTGCTACATTATGGGAGAGCATTCCCAATTTAATGTCCGTTACACCAGGTCAGTTAACCTAATAGTCCCTTAGTACTTATGGATATACTGGTTCCTTATTTGCCTATTTATTTCTTCATCTTTCCCCTACTTCCTAACAATTCAAAATATGTTCCATTTCCTAGTCTGACATAATTTGCATGGGCTTGTATCTCCCATTAGATTGCAAGCTCTTCGAGAGGAAGGGCCGTGTTCTTTTTTTTTTTAACTTTCATTTTATGCCCCCAATTATCTATTCGATCAATCAGTGGTAGTTATAATAATAATAATAATAATGGCATTTATTAAGTGCTTACTATGTGCAAAGCACTGTTTTAAGCGCTGGGTACTTCATACACAGCACTGTACTAAGAACTTGGAAGAGTTAGTAGTTAGTCCTTAAGGAGTTTACAGTCAACCCTATTACAATGTTTTCCACCCAGCTTCACCATTTGCCTGTCTTGTGATCTTGGAAAAGTCACTTAACTGCTCTGTGCCGCCATTTCCTCATCTGTAAAATGGGGATTAAATTCATTCATTCATTCATTCAATTGTATTTATTGAGTGCTTACTGTGTGCAGAGCACTGTACTAAGCACTTGGGAAGTACAAGTTAGCAACATATAGAGACGGTCCCTACCCAACAGTGGGCTCACAGTCTAGAAATACTTGTTCTTCCTTTCAGGTAGTGAGTCTAAAATGGGGCATACTTAGTACAGTGCTTGGCACATAGTATGTGTTTAGTAATTACCATTATTAGTATTTTTTAGGGACTTAATAAATATTACTGATGGATTATTATTGATTGGAGAAGGATTCTGGCTCTAAGGAAGAACGTTTTTTACAAGTTATCTCCAGTTTTCTCTCTTTGTCCCAGACTCCATTGATTCTTTGCACAAACCAAATCATTTTCCAAAATTGGGATTAATTTAATTGTGGTATTTTGTTCAGCATTTACTATGTGCCAAACACTGTGACTAAGGGCTGGGATAGATTCAAGATAATCAGGGTGGACCAAATCCCTGTCCCAAATGGGGCTCACCGTTTAAGTGGGCGGGAGGGAGAACAGGTATTGCATTCCCATTTTAGAGATGAGGAACTTGAGGCCCAGAGAAGTTAAGTATTTTGCCCAAGATCACACAGCAGGCAAGGCCATACAGCAGAGATGCAGAATGTCCTAATGGAAAGAACAAAGGCCTAGGAATCAAAGGGCCTTTCCTTTGCTTTCTAATCCATGCTCTGCCACTCGTCTGATGTGTGACTCTGGGCAAGTCACTTAACATCTCTGCACCTCAGTTACCTCATCTGTAAAATGGGGATTAAGACTGTGAGCTTTATGGGAGTTAGCCTAATTATGAACCCTATTACAATGTTGTCCACCCAGCTTCACCATTTGCCTGTCTTGTGATCTTGGACAAGTCACTTAACTGCTCTGTGCCTCTGTTTCCTCATCTGTAAAATGGGGATTAAATACCTGTTCTGCCTTTCAGGTAGTGAGTCCAATGTGGGGCATACTTAGTACAGTGCTTAGCACATAGTATGTGCCGATTATCTTGTACCTACTCCAGTGATTCCTACAGTACCCGTCACATAATAAGCATTTAATAAATACCATTAAAATAATTAAATAATTGAAAATTGACAGCCTCAGTTGATGGGCTGATTAGGGCTAGAGTTAGGGCCTTGTTAGGGCAAGCATTAGTGATAGACTCGAGGGATGATTATGTTCAGAGTTAGGACTTTGGGGAAGCATTTTAGACCAAACAACTATTCACAACTGAGCATTCTGAGTTTGATTTAGCAACTACCTACTGGCGGGAGTTTGATTTCTAATGCTTTTGATTTTTCTTATGGTATCTGTTAAGTGCTTACTATGTGCCAGGCACTGAACTAAGCACTAGGGTAGACACAAGCTAATCAGGTTGGACACAGTCCATGTCCCATGTGAGGCTCACAGTCTTAATCCCCATTTCCCCATCTGTAAAATGGGGATTAATACAGATGAGGTAACTGAGGCCCAGAGAAGTGAAGTGACTTGCCCAAGATCACACAGCAGACAAGTGACGGAGCCATGATTAGAACCCATGCCAGAATCTGACTCCCAGTCCCATGGTCTATCCATTACACCACACTGCTTCTCACCGTTATTTAATACCGTTGCTATGAAGAAAGTTAAATTATTGCAGCACTACAGGGTGGCCTGGAAGAATTAATGCACCTCACTCCTCCTCCTCCCTGCAAAGCACCTGCCTGGCCCCCGGGGTAGCAGATGGGTGATGGGAAAGTTGGGTTCAACGAGAATCCTCTACTCCTTACATGTAGTTCAAGAATATTGAAGTTACACTGACTCCTTTGGCAACCTGGGATCCTATGTCTGTAAAGCAAGTAATTAAATATTCATCTGTTTCTGTCATCCATTGCTGTTCATTGTGTTTCTCTGCTTCCAGCATTTATTTTTTATGTTTCCTTTCATGCTGTGTGTTTGGATATGTGTCTTGTCTCTGCAACTTGACGGTAAACACCCTGATGGCGGAATTCATGTGCTAGTCAATCAAGCAATGGTATTTGAATGCTTACTATGTGCAGAGTACTTGCTAGAGTACAACTGGAATCAGTAGATACAATCTCTGTCCTCAGGGAGTTTACAATCTTGGGTAAGCCCCTCATTGTCTACTACAGGGCTCCAGGGTCAGGTGATGCTCAGTACAAAGTAAGGACTTGCTCCCTGACATAATAATAATTGTGGTATGTGTTAAGTGCTTACTATGTGTCAAGCCCTGTACTAAATGCTGGGGTAGATGTGAGATTATCATGTCAGAACCAGTCCCTCACCGGGCTCACACTTAAATGGGAGGGAGAACAGATGTTGACATGACATTACATCTGCTGATACCCACTCCTCCTTGAAAAGAAGTCCATCCCAGCTGCCTTGGCAATTGGGATTCTAGACGTTAAGCTCATTTTGGGCCACGAAGGAGTCTCCTAATTCTGTTGTATTGTACTCTCCATGCACTTAGTACACTGCTCTGTACATAGGAAGTGCCCAATAAATCCCATTGATTGATTGATTGAGAATGTTTTCTGGAGAATTGGCAGTAGCAGTAACCTTATTTATTATATGCCTACTATGTGTAGAGCACAGTTCCAAGCAGTGGAAGAGAATATGCAGGAGGGAATTAGACCCTGGTCTCTGTTCTTTGATGGGGCTCATAATCTAATAATAATGGGACTCAAACAGATGCCTAAAGAGCTCTGACAAGGTCCCCTCAGGATCACTGGTGTACCTTGTGGGTGAACATCTATTTCACCAACGCTGCTCCGTTCCTCCTCCCCTCCCTAACTTCCATCTTCAACTGCTCACTCTCCACTGGTTCCTTCCCCTCTTCCTTCAAACATACCCACGTCTCTCCCATCCTAAAAAAACCCTCTCTTGATCCCACCTCACCTTCTAGTTATCGCCCTATCTCCCTCCTACCATTCCTTTCCAAACTCCTTGAATGAGTCATCTACACACGCTGCCTTGAATTCCTCAATGCCAACTCTCTCCTCAACCTCCTCCAATCTGGCTTCCATCCCCCACATTCCACGGAAACTGCCCTCTCAAAGGTCACCAATGACCTCCTGCTTGCCAAATCCAACGGCTCCTACTCTATCCTAATCCTCCTCGACCTCTCAGCTGCCTTCGACACTGTGGACCACCCCCTTCTGCTCAACACGCTATCCAACCTTGGCTTCACAGACTCTGTCCTCTCCTGGTTCTCCTCTTATCTCTCCAGCCATTCATTCTCAGTCTCTTCTGTGGGCTCCTCCTCCCCGTCTCATCCCCTTACTGTAGGGGTTCCTCAAGGGTCAGTTCTTGGTCCCCTTCTGTTCTCTATCTACACTCACTCCCTTGGTGAACTCATTTGCTCCCATGGCTTCAACTATCATCTCTATGCTGATGACACCCAAATCTACATCTCTTCCCGTGCTCTCTCTCCCTCCCTTCAGGCTCATGTCTCCTCCTGCCTTCAAGACATCTCCATCTGGATGTCTGCCCGCCATCTAAAACTCAATATGTCCAAGACTGAACTCCTTATCTTCCCTCCCAAACCCTGCCTACTCCCTGACTTTCCCATCACTGTTGATGGCACTACCATCCTTCCCATCTCATAAGCCCGCAACCTTGGTGTCATCCTCGACTCTGCTCTCTTGTTCACCCCTCACATACAATCTGTCACCAAAATCTACCAGTCTCACCTCCGCAACATCGCCAAGATCCACCCTTTCCTCTCCATCCAAACTGCTACCCTGCTGGTTCAATCTCTCATCCTATTCTGACTGGATTACTTCATCAGCTTCCTCTCTGATTTCCCATCCTTCTGTCTCTCCCCACTTCAATCTATACTTCACGCTGCTGGCTGGATTATCTTTGTGCAGAAACGCTCTGGGCATGTTACTCCCCTCCTCACAAATCTCCAGTGGCTACCAATCAACCTATGCAACAGGCAAAAACTCCTCACTCTCGGCTTCAAGGCTCTCCATCACCTTGCCCCCTCCTACCTCAACTCCCCTCTTTCCTTCTACAGCCCAGCCCACACCCTCCTCTCCTCTGCCGCTAAGCTCCTCACTGTGCCTCGTTCTCACCTGTCCCACCATCGACCCCCAGCCCACATCCTCCCCCTGGCTTGGAATGCCCTCCTTCCACACAGCCGCCAAGCTAGCTCTCTTCCTCCTTTCAAAGCCCTACTGAAAGCTCACCTCCCCCAGGAGGCTTTCCCAGACTGAGCCCCTTCCTTCCTCTCCCCCTCTTCCCCCTCCCCCCACCTTACTTCCTTCCCCTCCCCACAGCACCTTTATATATGTTTGTACATATTTATTACTCTATTTATTTTACTTGTACATATTTACTATTCTATTGATTTTATTTTGTTAATATGTTTTAGTTTGTTGTCTGTCTCCCCCTTCTAGACCGTGAGCCCGCTGTTGGGCAGGGACCGTCTCTATATGTCGCCAACTTGTACTTCCCAAGTGCTTAGTACAGTGCTATGCACACAGTAAGTGCTCAATAAATACAATTGAATGAATGATGACCTCCCTGGGACAGCCAGATGCAATTTATTTGTCAGCTACCTAACTTCCACCCATTATGAGATGAGGACCAGAGGCTGAAGAGCTGAGGACCTCTCAAAAGTCCCCAGCAATGGTTTTACCCCCTCTTCCCCACCACACTGCAAGTCAGACCCGTCATCCCCGGTGGCTTCACGGCCCCTCGGGGCCCGCCTGGGCTCTTCCTCTCAGGTGGTGACAGTCAAATGCAACTACAACAATTACCAAACCGCCAAGTCAAATTACTGGCGTGGGGCTTTCTCCCTCGCAGAAGCACTTACCTGGAATTAGCAGCGGTCACGGCTCTGCAGAGGTGAGCACGGCGGCGATTATAAATGCACTTCTTGTTTGTCTTTTCAGTCCCGAAATCCTGTCAGTGAGGAGAAGCGATAATAACATGTTATTAAGTTCTTTCTGGGTAATGTAATTCAGGAGTCAGGAGGCAGTTTGGTCATTTATGTCTTTGAAAAGCCCAGAATAATTTTCAGTGTCATTATCTTCCTTTTTTCAAGAGCCGGCTTTCAATATGTGAAGGAACATCCATATGTGCGTGTCGACATATGAGTGAGAGCATATGTGTGGATGTATATTTAGGACCTCAGACTCTTTTCAAAGACCCGGGTGCTCTTCTTGGGAGGAGGTTGAGTCTTCAGAAATTTTCTTTTACTTTTTCTAGTCCTTTAATCTGAAAATAAAATGATTAAAACAAAATTGGCATGAATAATTTTCTGTCATTTGAGAAGTAGACTTGATGAGAAGCCAGTGTCTAGACAGTTGCCCTCCTGACAAATCCAATGGGCTCTATTTTATCTTAACCCTTTTTGACTGTCTTAGGTACTATTGGCAGTTCACTCCTGCCAACAACTTGCTTTCTGTGAGACCCTGGGCAAGTCATTTAGCTTCTCTATGCCACAGTTCCCTCCTCTGCAAAATGGGGATTCAATACCTGTTCCCCCCCTACTTAGACTGTGAGCCCCATATGGGACCTGATCTACCCCAGTGCTTAGTACAGTTTGGGGCACAAAGTTGGCACTTAACAAATACTATGATTATTATTATTATTATTATATCTCTGGACACTCCTTTGCAGCCTCTTCCGTGGATCCTTCTTTTGTCTTTCACCCCTGATGGTGCGTCAGTCAATCACATTTATTGAGCACTTACCATGTGCAGAGCACTATCCTAAGCACTTAGTAGAGTACAGCACAGCAATATAACAAACACATGAGTCTCCCTCCAGGCCTTGTTCTTAGTCTTCTCTTCTTGTACTTGTACAGCAACTCTTCTCACTTCATACTCACTTGCTTGGGGAAACAGGGGAATGAGGTACATATCCCTATACTCAGTTGCTTCCCCTATCTGCAATTTATTTTGCTGTCTGTCTCCCCCTCTAGACTATAAACTTCTTGTAGGCAGGGATTGTGTCTACCAACTGTACTGTACTGGACTCTCCCAAACACGTAGTACACTGCTAGAAACACAGTAAGCTCTCAAGAAATACCACTGATTGGTTTCCTGGGGGTGTTTAGTTGAAAGGGCTGATTCAGAACTAGACATGTACCCAGCTTTTCCAAAGCAACTAATAGATCTCCAGCCCTGCACACCCACACCTTCCAAACAAGAAAGCAGGTTTTAGATCCTGATTAATTTATGCTAAAAGGTGATCTAGAGGATCTTAGGAGTCTTCTGAGGTTCATGAGGAAGTTTCAAGTGTCACCCGAGAAGATTTCAAGGAGGCAGTGTAGCCTAATGGAAAGTATACATACAACTAGGAGTCAGGAGACCTGGATTCTAGCCCTGACATATTCACTTGCCTGCTGTGTGTTTTGGGGTAAGTCAGTTAACTAGTCTGTGGCTCGGTTTCCTCAACTGTGAAATTGGGAAAAAATACCTAGTCTCCCTCCTAGATTACTGCTCCTGTGTAGGACAGGGATTGTGATTGATCGTATTATTATTGTGCTTGGCACATTGCAAGTGCTTAATAGGGGGGAGACAGGCATCAAAACAAGTAAACGGGCATCGATAGCATCAAAATAAAGAAATAGAATTATAGATTTATACACATCATTAATATAAATAAGCACTTAGTACAGTGCTCTGCACACAGTAAGTGCTCAATAAATATGATTGAATGAAATAAATAGAATTATAAATTCTATTACTCTATTATTACTCTATACTGTTGGGTAGGGACTGCCTCTATATGTTGCCAACTTGTACTTCCCAAGCACTTAGTACAGTGCTCTGCACACAGTAAGCGCTCAATAAATACGATTGATTGATTGATTTTACTTGTACATATCTATTCTATTTATTTTATTTTGTTAATATGTTTGGTTTTGTTCTCTGTCTCCCCCTTCTAGACTGTGAGCCCACTGTTGGGTAGGGACTGTCTCTATATGTTGCCAACCTGGACTTCCCAAGCGCTTAGTACAGTGCTCTGCACACAGTAAGCGCTCAATAAATACGACTGATTGATTGATTGATTAATAAGTAGCATTATTATTATTATTATTTAAGCTTCAGAGATTGAGCAACTGGTAGGAAAAGGAAGGGAGTGCAGAGTAGGGACAGGAGAGGAATTTTCTGAAGGAAAGGAATGGGGGCTGCTAGGTACTTGGGTTAATGAGAACGAGCACTAGCGGAGATCTGGAGCTGGAGACTTTATCAAGGGAAGCAGCATGGGCTAGTGGGAAGAGCATAGGCCTGGGAATTAGAGGACTAGAGTTCTAATCCTGAGTCTGCCACTTGTCTGCTGTGTGACACTTGGGCAAGTCACTTAGCTTCTCTGTGCCTCAGTTAACTCAACTGCAGAGTTCTCCCTTCTACTTAGACTGCGACCCCCATGGGAGAACGGGACTGTTTCTGATCTAGGGCAAATGCAGATCCAGTGTGGAGTTCATTATGTACTGGGTTTTTCCATGCATTTTGGACCAATGGTCAACAGGACAGGAGTTTTCATCTTTCATTCATTCATTCATTCAATCATATTTATTGAGCACTTACTGTGTGCAGAGCACTGTACTAAGCGCTAGGGAAGTACAAGTTGGCAACATATAAAGACGGTCCTTACCCAAGAACGGGGCTCACAGTCTACAAGGGGGAGACAGACAACAAAACAAAACATGTAGACAGGTGAAACTTTGGTGACCTTCTCAGTGTTCTAAACATGCGGAACTGTTGGAGAAGCAGCATGGCTTAATGGAAATAACACAAGGCCAGAAGTCAGAAGACTTAGGTTTTAATCCTGGCTTTGCCCTTGGGTAAGTCACTTCACTTTTCTGGGCCTCTGTTTCCTCATCTGTAAAATGGGGGTAAAGTATTTGTTCTCCCTCCCCTTTAGACTATGATCTCCAAGAGGGACAGGGATTGGGTCTGACCTGATTGATTGTATTATATCTATCCTAGCACTTGGCACATAATAAAACCCCAATAAATATGACATTTATTGTTATTATCATTATTTGCTTCTTCCAGGGAAGTCCAGACTGTTTCTTCCAAGGGCCTCCAGGCATAGGAAAAGTCCTTGGGAACCTTCTTTCTTGGGTGTTTCCCTACTTGAAGTCTTCTAGCTCAGGACTGGGGCAGGAGGCATCAGCTAGGGTTGTGGAGCTACTTCCCCTCCTTGAGGAGAGACCTAAGCTTTTGGGGAGGAAGGTCACGTGTGGCATTTGCTGTCTGCAGTGTGTGTCTGTGTGCGTTCACGCATCATTAGCATGCACCCTTCTCAGGAAAGGGGCCTGGGGATGGCACGCATGTGTGGCAGGGCCAGGGCGTGGGGCGGGACCGCAGGCCGGGAGCGGCCACGGCTTCTCCGTTCCAGATGGGCTCCCTCGGCCCCCACCAGCCTCTTTCTAGATGGGAACTGTGCCAAGCTGCAGGGGACATTATGTTCTTTTCTCACAATTCTGGCAAGAGGGTGCTTCAGATTGAGCTAGGAATGGGCTATTTTCCCCTGGCCAGGCCCCACAGGAAGGAGAAGCCCAGGGCCTCCTGGACAGATGCAACTCCATCACCAGCCTACACAGTGACCATGAAAACAGACAGCTGTCTCTGGGAGAACATTTTTTAGATCGCTGTCCACAACTGGCTTTGAAACCACCAGGCTTTGCTGGAGCATGTTTGGGTTTTACAGTGGGAATATACACTGGAAAATCTCTGAGTTGACTGGCAGTGATCCCGCAAAGTTCAGATTCTTCTTTGACTCCCTCTCTGGGCTGCTGAAATTCAATTCAATTCAATTGTATTTATTGATCCATTATTGTGTACAAAGCCTTGAACTAAGCACTTGGGAGAGTACAATATAACAAGAAACAGACACATTCCCTACCCAAACAAGCTTACAGACTAAAGTTGAGTGAAATACAGATGCTGCCTTATGCCAAAAACAGGCCAAGGTCACGGGACCTCTTCCTCTTCAACATTTGGCCTTCTCCCACCCTCTGCCTGCTGGACAGGGGGCCTGGGAACTGGCTTAGCTATGGATCTCTGGACCCCTTGGATGACTCCCTCGGATGCAGTCACTCAGGCTGCAGCCTTGATCCCTGAAGAGCCGCATGTGTGACGATGGCATGCCTATTGGGTTGTGCAACTGTCCCAGGGCAGCCTGCTTGAATCCCCAAACCCAAGGCATTTCTCCCTGACTTTCCCTCTTTTCTGGCTCTAGAGCCATTGAGTTCCGTTCCCTGGCTGCTGGGCACTTTCAAGTTAAGAGAAGCAGCATGGCCTAGTGGGAGTCAGAAGGACCTGGGTTCTAATCCTGACTCTGCCACTAGTCTGCTGGATGACCTGGGGCAAGTCACTTCACTTCTCTGTGCTTCAGTTCCCTCATCTGTAAAATGGGGATTAAGACTGTGAGCCCTATGTGAGACATGAACTGTGTCCAACCTGATTAGCTTGTGTCTACCGCAGTGCTAAGTACAGTGCCTGGAACATAATAAGCACTTAACAAATACCACAATCATTATTATTATTATTATTCGCGATCATGGCCAGCCCACATTCATTCAGTTGTATTTATTGAGCGCTTACTATGTACAGAACACTGTACTAAGTGCTTAGCTCTGTACTAAGCACTTCCCCAGCCACCCTCTTTCTGACTGTGTGCCCCAGGACAACTGCCTCTCCTGCTTAACCATCTGAAGCTGGCACTACACCCTTCTGACGTCACATCTCCTCCAAGAGACCCTTCTCTCCCTTCTAGACTGTGAGCCCATTGTTGGGTAGGGACTGTCTCCATCTGTTGCTGAATTGTACTTTCCAAGTGTTTAGTACAGTGCTCGGCAAACAGTAAGCGCTCAATAAATATGATTGAATGAATGAATGAGACCTTCTCCGATTAAGTCTTCTTTTCCCTGGCTCACCCTCCTTCTACCTCATCTATTCCCTCAGCTCTGAGGCCTTTGGACACTTGATAATCGCCCCACCCCAACTCCACAACACTCAATGTACATATCTTTAAATTCTGTATTACAAATTATTTATTCATATTTATTTCTATCCTCCTCGAGAGGACTGTAAGCTCATTATGGACAGGGAACCTGTCTGCTAATTCTGTTGTATGGGCCTCTCCCAAGCACTTAGTACAGTATTCTGCACAAAGTCAGCACTTGATAAATATTGATTGATTGATTGATTCTGATCTCTGTTTTCACAGGAGGTACAGAGGCTTCCCTGGACAATGAGAGATGCAAGGAGAAGCATTGGAGATGACAAACATTTCCAGGTTGAACTCCATTATCTGGCAGAGCTTCTAAGGTGGTCTTTTTAATGGCCCCTGGTTTATCAATTATGCTGGGAAAGGAGGAGAGAATGCTGGCCTCATTCACTTTAGTACCTGGTTCTCCCTGGCATTGCGGACTGACAATTGCCGTCTCCCAGTTCAAAATCTTACTGAAGGCACGTTTCCCCCAAGAGGCCTTTCCTGACTAAGCCCTCCTTTCCTCTTCTCCCACTCTCTTCTGTGTTGCACTGATTTTCTCCCTTTATTCATCCCCCCGCAAGCCCCACTGCACTTATGTGCATATCTGTAAAGAAATTTTATTTCTTTACGTTAATGTCTGTCTCCCTCTCTAGGCCATAAGCCCCTTGTGGGCAGGGAATATGTCTGTTATATTTTTCTACTGTGCTTTCCTAAGCACTTAGTACAGTGCTCTGTGCACAGTAAAAGCTCAATAAATGCAATCAGTTAACCAACTGACTGGTGGACTGATATGTTCTTGTGGTTATCAAAGTTTGGCTACACAACTGGTTCCCATAGGAACCGAATGCAGAAGAGGACAGCCAGAGAAGCCAACATTTTCTCAAATAAATATTAAGGGTAGCAATGCAGGCTGGAAAATATTTTAAATTATTTATTTACATTATTGTCTGTCTCCTCCTCTAGACTATAAGCTCACTGTGGGAGGGGAATGTGTCTACCGACTCTTTTGAGAAGCAATGTGGTCTAGTGGCTACAGCATGGGGCTGGAAGTGAGAAGGACTAAAACAGAAGGACTCAAACAGAAACATCTTACCATCGGCTTTTAAACACTCAGTCAGCTCCCTGCTTCCTACATTACCTGGCTGATTTCTTACTGCAGCCCAGCATTCTCACTTTACTCCTCTAACACCATTCTGCTAATGGTGCCTCAATATCATGTAACTGCTGTCAATCCCTTTCCCACATCCTCTCCTCTGGCCTTGAACTTTCCCCACCTTCAAAGCCTTAGTGAAATCCCATTTCCTCCTAGAGGCCTTCCCAGACTAAACATTCATTTTCCCTATTCCCTCTCCCTTCCATGTTGCCTATGCACTTGAGTCTGTATCCTCTGTATGCTCAGTGTTCACGCAGTCCTCAGCCTCCCAGCACTAATTTATTTTAATGTTTGTCTCCTACTTTGGGCTGGAAGCTCTCTGGAAACAGGAAATGAGTCTACCAATTCTGTTCATTCATTCATTCAATTGTATTTATTGAGTGCTTACTGTGTGCAGAGCACTGTATTAAGCGCTTGGGAAGTACAAGTTAGCAACATATAGAGACAGTCCCTACCCAACAACGGGCTCACAGTCTAGGAGGGGGAGACGGACAACAAAACAAAACATGTGGTCAGGTTTCAATTCATTCTGTTGCAATGCACTCTCCCGAGTGCTTAGTACAGTGCTCTGCACAGAGTAAACCCTCCATAAATACCATTGATTGATTGTTTCTGATGTAAGCAGGGCAAGGCAAGTCACTGGTTCCCTCTGAGGAAACAGTGGGAAACTGCATTGACAAATAGAAAAATCATAGGTCTGGGAGCCAGAGGATCTGGGATCTAATCCCAGCTTCATCATGTGCCTGCTGTATCACCTTGGGAAGTCGCTTTAAATTCCTTGTGCCTCAGTTCCCTCATCTGTAAAATGGGGACAAAATATTTGTTCTCCTCCCTGCGGAACAAGGATTGTGATCCACCTGATTATCTTGTATCTTTCCGACTGCTTGATGCAGTGTAAGCGTTAACAAATACCACCACTGTAATTATTGTTCTTATTGTTGCTATCATTATTATTATAAAGCTGTAGGTTCAGGGGTTGGAAAGGGTTTCCATGTGATGTCATTCCACCTCACACAGCGTGCACAGCTGAGTGGCAGAATGTCTGAAGCAAGGTGCGAGGTGACAGTTTTCAAGGTTACTACTCTCTTCAGGGTCGACTGACAGAAAAATCTTCACGCAAAGCTCAGTTCCCACACTGTGGTTGCAACGTTTGATCGGATGGGAAGGGCGAAAGGCCGACAGTGAAGCCACTAGGGGGCAGAGGAAGCGTGTAGCACTGGAAGAGAAGAGTGATGGCAGGGACAGAGGTTGATATAAGAACAATCTAGGTGGAGAAGAGGAGAAACCTCGCTTTAAAATGCCTTGATTCCTAGAATCTGCTGGTCAGGAAGCCTGTTTGGTCAATTCTTAAAACAATGTGGGAGCTCAGAACATTTGAAACAGCAGCCCGTTGTGGGCAGGGGATGTGCTGTGTCAATAAATATGGTACTCTCCCCAGCACTTGGTATAGTGCTCTGGGCACAGTTAAGTGCCCAATAAATATGATTGACTGAATGAATGAAAGGTCACAGCAGAGTGTAGGGAGTTTCGGTCCCATGGCCTAAGTAGTGGAGGGGAAGACCCGTTGTGGGCAGGGGATGTGATGTGTCAATAAATATAGTACTCTCCCCAGCACTAGGTATAGTGCTCTGGGCACAGTAAGTGCTCAATAAATATGATTGACTGAATGAATGAAAGGTCACAGCAGAGTGTAGGGAGTTTCGGTCCCATGGCCTAAGTAGTGGAGGGGAAGACGCTTGCATTCCTGGGATCGAGATGGGATTTTGATAGAGGTGGGAACTTTGTCAGGCAGACTGCTTGAGGGAGCCCCACTTTGGATCGAGAAGAGGGGCTTCTTCGGGTGAAAAGTGGGTCACTATCCCCTCTTCACACCCAGAGATAGTTGACACTTGGTCGCTGTTGAGTACATGAGCAGCCTAGGAAGTATTGTGGCCTACTGGATAGAGTACTAGCCTAGGAGTCTGAAAGTCATGGATTCTAATCCCAGCTCCATTACTTATCTGCTATGTGACCTTGGGTGAGTCATTTCACTTCTCTGTGCCTCAGTTACCTCATCTGTAAATGGGGATTAAGACTGCAAGCCCCATGTGGGACATGAACTGTGTCCAAACTGATTATCTTGTCTAGCACTTAGTACAATGACTGGCACTCAGTAAGTCCTTAAAAAAAGTCATTAAAAAAAATGAGGAGGCTGATGGGATTTTATCTTCCCTGTCCACCTTCTTATGTGGGCAGGGAATGTGTCTACCAACTCTGTTATGCTGCACTCTCCCAAGAACTCAGTGCAGTGCTCTGCACACAAAAAGCACTCAATAAATACTATTAATTGATTGGTCGAGCCCATGAAGTTATCCGCAAAGCTATCCTCCAGCCATCTGTCATATGTCACCAACTTGTACTTTCCAAGTGCTTAGTACAGTGCTCTACACACAGTAAGTGCTCAATAAATCTGATTGAATGAATGAATGAATGAATCTGGGATCATTTTTGTGATCAGGATCATTATTACAGTCCCACTTTACAGTTGTGAGTTCTTCCTAATCATCCCTATCCAACTTCCTCTTTCCATGTCTGCTCCTTTTCATGCTCCTTTGTTGTCACTGTCCTTTGGCTTCCTGTGTTCCTGTCACTTTGTGCTCTGAGGATAATTTGTTATTCTATTCTTTGAGACAATCTCCAGCTACTCTTGTTGTTGCTTTGCAGAGTCCATTAGCCTAAAAGACAGCCACCTTCCAGGAGTTGTTCCCCAAACTATGGACTAGTTGTTCCCCTAAATCTTGTATATCAGCCACAATCAAGGTCATCAAACCCAAGTGGACAGAATCATCTCTTGCCCTAAAGAAGGTCTTTGTTTAGGAAACATCACGCTCTCTTGTGCTCTGCTGTTCCTAGCTGTTGGTCATGTCATGCAGCTGAACCAATCTTTTAACCAACCAATCAATCAATCAATCAATTGTATTTATTGAGTACTTACTATGTGCAGGGTACACAGCTGTGTTGGGAGAGTACAACACAAAAACACAATATAAGACACATTCCCTGCCCACAGCTAGCTAACCAGGTTCGGTTCCTCCCAGACTTTCTCCTGTTTCTTACCTCTCCCAGATTGAGCATTCCCATGGGAAAACTCATCCTCCCGGCTATGGGCAGATGGTTTAGTGCTGAAGAAGGGGGTCTATAAAAGACGATAAAGGGGAGCTACTTTATTAGCCTGGAGTGGCTTGGTGGGACTTTCTTCCTGTAGGTAGTGACTGTACTCTTCCAGTTGCTTAGTACAGTGCCCTGCACACAGTAAGCACTCAATAAATACCATCAATTGATTGATCTCTGGCTTGAGGAGGTGAGGCGGGATGAGGGGGTCGCAACCTGACCAGGGCCTCCCGCCACCGCAGCTTGGGAGAGGGGCAGCCGGCCAGCCTTCCCATGCCCCCGTTAATCAGCAGCTCGTTAGGGATTCTAATCAGCCAGAAATATTTTCCCGTCAGCTCATTACGGCCTGTAATGAGGTCGGAGCTCAGGGTCAGGGTGGTTTTTCTCCTGTTGGAGGTAGAGAGCACGTGGCTGGAGCCTTGGGTGGCTCATTTGTTGTGACATGACGAAGGTTGGCTGTAGGGAGGAGGGGAATGAGACGAAGGGGCTGTGGGGGAGGCAGGGCAGGAGACTGAGTTCTCTAAGGGGGTGGAGGGCAATCAGCTTGAGCTAGGGTCAGGTAAGGGGAAATTCCAGGTGGGAGTGGCCAAGAAGAAAACCTCATCTCCTGCTCTCCTACCAAGGGCCATGTGAGTACAACAGCATGGCTTAGTGGATAGAGCATGGTCCTGGGAGTCAAAAGGACCTGGCTTCTAATTCTAATTTCACTTGTCTGGGGTGTGAGTTTGGGCAAGTCACTTCACTTCCCTGGCCCTCAGTTACCTCATCTGTAAAATGGGGATTAAGACTGTGAGCCCCAGGTGGGACATGGACTACGGCCAACCTGATTTAACTTGTATCTACCCCAGTGCTTAGAATAGGGCTTGGCACATAGTAAGCCCTTAACAAGTACCATTATTATTATTATTGCTGCAATATGATGTGTATAATAATAAGGAAGCTGCATGGTCCAATAGGAAGGAGCATGGGGATATCAGAGTGCTCTTCACGTAGTAAATGCTCAGTAAATACCATTGATTGCTTGAAATCAGCAGACCTAGGTTCTAATCCTGGCACTGCCACTTGCCTGCTCTGTGATCCTGATCAAGTTAATTCTCTGTGCTTCAGTTTCTTCACCTGCAATGGAGAATCAAATGCCTATTCTCCCTCCTACTTAGACCATAAGCTCACATGCAACAGGGAGTGCATCCTATCTGATTGAATCTTATGTACCCTAGTGATTAGTACAGGGCTTGGCCCATGGTAAGAAGTGTGAGACCATCTTTTCACTGAGAAATTGCAACATTGTCAACTATAGAGACGGGTTAAACTGGGCCCAGGCTCTAACCTGTGGGGTGGAGACATGGGATGCCTGGGTCCCAGCTTCAGGGCCTGAAACCCTGCTCCAGGGAGAGTCTGGAGGTGTCAGGGGAATGTACTTTCTCAGCTCTCTCTCCTTGGCATCAGCGTGAAAACAAACGAGAAAAAAAAACCACACACAAAGTTGCTCGTGTTTGAAGAGCCATAAGCCTTTTCCTGTCCCCAGGCATGGTGCAGCAGATCGATCTGGCTGGATGAGCTGCGACAAACCCCACTGAGAAAACATCAGCAAATTTAAAGCCATGTCCAAGTTCTCGATTCGCCATAAACCAAGATGCCGTTAGCAGGAATTGACGCTTTCCCCCAAGGTTAATACTGGGATTTATTGACCCGCCCTAAGATGTTGATATTGACAAAGACGGAGTTCCAAATGAAAAGATCCCACGGCAGTATATATTTATTACTTAAGTAATCGGAGGGATTGCTAATCCCATGGAGTCCGTCAAGAGGCTACCGCTCAATAATGTGATGGAGATTTCTTTCAGAACAGGAAGCCACCAGCGAGTATTCTCGCTGGAAAGGTACCTAAGCCAGAGGAACTCATTTGACAACTGGACTGGTCCAGTGAAAAAGCTGGTTATTCATTCATTCAATCATATTTATTGACCATTTACTATGTGCAAAACACTGTACTGAGCGCTTGGGAGAGTACATTATAACAATAAACAGACACGGTCTCTGCCCACAATGATCTTACAGTCTAGAGGGGGAGACAGCCATTAATATAAATAAGTAAATGTATTTCAGATAATAAATAAATTGCAGATGGTAATGCTAATCCTCAGGTAGGCCCTGGATTATGAAAAACAGAGTGACCTAGTGGAAAGAGCATGGACCTGGGAGTAGGAGGACCTGGGTTCTAATCCTGACTCAGCTACATGCCAGCTGCATGATATTGGGCAAGTCACTTAACTTCTCTGGGCCTCAGTTTCCTCATCTGTAAAATGGGGATGGAGACTGTGATTCTTTTCTCTCTCTCCTACTTAGACTGTGAACTTTGTGTGGAACTGTGTCTAACCTGATTATCTTGTATTTACCCTAGCACCTAGTACAGTGAAGCAGCATGGCGTAGTGGATACAGCATGGGACTGGGAACCAGAAGGTCATGGGTTCTAATCCCGGCTCTGCCATTTGTCTGCTGTGTGACCCTGGGCAAGTCACTTCACTTCTCTGCATCTCAATTACTTCATCTGTAAAATGGGGATCAAGACTGTGAACCCTATGTGGGACAGGGACTGTGTCCAACCCGATTTTATTGTATCCACCCCAGCACTTATTGCAGTCCCTGGCACATAGTAAGCACTTAATAAATACCATAATTATTATTTTATGTTATTTGTTAAGTGCTTACTATGTGCCAGTACTGTTACCAAGAGCCAGGGTGAATGCAAGCAAATCGGATTGGATATAGTCCATGCCCCACTTGGAGCTCACAGTCTTAATCCCCCTTTTACAGATGAGGTAACTGAGGCACAGAAAAGTGAAGCGACTTGCCCAAAGTCACACAGCAGACGGGTGGCAAAGTGGGGCAAGGAAACCAGGCCCTTCTGACTCCCAGGCCTGGGCTCTAGGCCCTACACCACATTGCTTCTGGCACATAGAAAGTGCTTAACAAATACTATTAATTTTTTTATTATCATCATTATTATCATCATGATATAGCAAGAAAGACGACTGCTTCAGGTCTTAGGACAGAAGGGGGCAAGACACACTCCTCTCCCCACTGCTGACGGAGCCTACATCTGAGGTGAAGGAGAAAGTTGGCAATCGTGAGACAGGAGGCTGCGATCTGTGGAACTTGTCATAAGTTCGGTACTTGGGCTGGTGTGTTGACACCTGCTAGGAAGAAGTGGGATTTGAGGCTGGCTGTTGTCCCTGTCTTATCTATGCTACACCTCCCTGGGAGTGACAGCAATCAGTCAATCAATGATAATAATAATGATTATGGTACTTATTAAGTGCTCACTATGTGCCAAGCACTGTTCTAAGTGCTGGGGTAGATGCAAATTAATCAGGTTGGACATAGTTTCTGTCCCGCATGGGGCTCGCACTCTTATCCCCACTTTGCAGATGAGGTAACTGTGGCTCATGATTTGCCCAAGGTCACTCGGCGGACAAGTGGCGTAGCTGGAATTAGAACCCAGATCCTTTTGACTCTCAGGCCCGAGCTCTATCCACTAAGCCATGCTGCTTCTAGTGATACTTATATTTATTGAATGTTTACAGCTTGCAGAGCACTGTAGCCATCCCTGTCCTCAAGGAACTTAGAATATAATGGCACTATATAATATATATGAAATATGTCATAGCAATAAAATGAAAACTATGACCAAAGCCACGAGCAAGCACACTTTAATTATGGTTTGGTGGAGATTTCGTGGCATCTCTGCATGCCCCAGCTTGGCCTCAGTAGCATTGATAATCTCTGGCCTGCCTCCGAAACCCAGGTATTTGGCACATTGAACCAAAATGGATATTGGACAGAGACCTCAAGATCGTAAATATACAGGCAGAGCTCTCTAGCCAAACAAGAAGGACAGGCCAGAGCAGGTAAGAGTGACTTTGAATTTTCAAGGCCAGAATGACCTCTATTTTCCTGCCTGGCTGCCCCCTTGGAGAAGACTGCTCCTTGTCCCTTGTAACTCAATCGCTCATGAAACAAGTGACAGCTCAATTGATTTTTCGAGGCTGTTCAACATCCTCTGGGTTTGGCTATTCAAACTCCAGAGTGCTTCATCACTTGCTTTAGTTATTCTTCCCCCTGTCTAGTGTTTCCAACTATTCTTTAATGATTATGTTCTACAAGGAATTCATAAGGATTCAAAATGGCTCTCTTTCTCCTCCTGCAGTCTGTTTGTTTTGTAGAGTTAGACACTTGTGTTATTAACCTCCATATTTCCCTCTTTCTCCTGCTCTTTCCAGGTGAGGAACAGTCATCATTCCTCTAAATAGAACTCCAAGAGCAGGAAAGGGGTCCATGGGGGACTTGGATTGACTGATCCCATTCATCTGTTGAGACCTAGTTCAGTGGTTTGTTGGGTTTTTTTATGGTATTTGTTAAGCACTTACTATGTGTCAGACACTGTACTAAAGGCTGGGGTAGATACGAGATAATCCATTTGGACACAGTCCATGTCCCACATCAATTTTATTGAGCATTTACTGTATGCAGAGCACTGTACTAAGCACTTGGGAGAGCCCCATGTGGGACAACCTGATTACCTTGTATCTACCCTGGCGCTTAGAACAGTTCTTGGCACATAGTAAGCACTTAACAAATACCACCATTATTATTGTTATTACAATGTAACAGAGTTGGTTGACAAGTTTCTTGCCCATAGTGAGCTTGTAGTCTAGAGCCTGTACATATGAGGCCAACAGTCTTATTCCCTGTTTTACAAATGAGGTATCTGAGGCACAGAGAAGTGACTTGCCCAAGGTCACACAACAGACGAGTGGTGGAACTGGGATTATAACCCAAGTCATTCTGATTCTGAGGCCAGTGCTCTATCCATTAGGCCATGCTGCTTCTCTTAATATGAAACTTGGCACCAGGAGTGTGCATAACCAATGCCACAGTGATAGATCATTGATCTCATAGAATTCTAGGAATTGGAGAAAATATTACTTTATTGGGGTCCCCAATAATTTTTCCACTTTTCCTGGGTGGTGCTGGAGGGGAAAATCTCAGTGGGGTCCATATTCTATTGGTTTGGATGTGACTTAGATTCTGATCTGAATGAGTTGTCTTTGTTTTAAACAGTTCCATTAGCCAGAAGCTAGCACACTCAGAATACTGAGGATTTCAAGTCTCTTCAGAGTTCCTCTCTCCATCCAAGCTCTCCCAATCCGGGTGGAAGCTGAACTGCCACATTTGTTCCCCAGCCTGTCATGGTCAGTAGTAGTGATAACATTTAAAAAGTGCTTATTACGTGCAATGCACTGGGCTAAACCCTGGGGTAATTGCAAGATTATGAAGAACTGGATTAAGCTCCTTGTGGGCAAGGATTGAGTCTATCAACTATTGAATTATACTGTCCCAAGCATTTAGTACAGTGCTCTGCACACAGGAAGAACTCAAAAAATGCCCTTGATGGGGGTATGGGAAAGTTGTCTTTGAGTGTGGTCCAGTGGAAATGATGTTCAGAAGAAACTCATCTGCATTTCCAATCCTCAGTTTAGCCTGGCAATATTTTTCTAGAGTCAAACTCCTGGTGCTTATTCGAGGAAGGGGATTTTCTAAGCCATTGAGTCGGGTAGCGTCGAGCTGCAGAAGCCTGCAGACACGAAGGGGTTAATTCTGGCTGCCATGCTCCATGCTATGGGAGATGTCAGTCATTAGGAACTGTAGCTTCACTCATCCTCTCTGACAAGCAATTTTTGCTAACAGCCCAGGCTGTTAGAGTTCCTCTGAGAAAGTAATCTGTTATAGATAGCAGTAATAATCATCTCTCATATTTCTAAAGAACCTCTCCTTCAGAAGATCTCCAAGCCCACTGTAGGATGGGATAAGTAACTTCTTTGGAGCCAATGCTCTAGTTAAATGTGCTGTTAGGCTCCGCTTGCTTGGTTTGTATGGAAATTTTTGAAATATTCATGTTGGGAGTTGGAATTTTTTATTAGGCTTTAGCCAGAAGGCAGATTCAGTTTAGAAGGAGGGACCTCTTCAGTTTATGATTCTGGGTGAGGTGGAGTGAGGGTCATTGGCTTGTGCAGAAAGTCATGGGCTCCTCAGAAACTGCTCTGCTGTATTCAGGGCTAGCCTCTCTGGGACACTTCATCTAGACAATAGGGATAAAATATCTGTTCTCTGTCCCCTTAGCCTGTGAGCCAAGGATGGAATAGAGACTATAACTGCCTTGATTATTTCTACTCCAGAGCTTAGTACAGTGTTCGTGCATACTATGCTTTTAACAAAGGCCACCATTATTATTTTTACTGGGGTAGACCGATGAGAAAAGGGATACTGGCCTAAGCTAATTGTGGGCAGGGAACTCTGTTAAATCGTACTCTCCCCAGCACTTCGTACAGTGCTCTGTACACAGTAAGGGCTCAGTAAGTATATAAATAATTGATTGATTGGCCTAGTGGCTGCCCAGTCAACATCCTTACTCTGGACCACCCAGAGGCTGACCAGTACCTTTTATATTATCTGGCAGGCTTGGAATCAGCTAGTCAGTCAATGGTATTTACTGAGTGCTTACTGTGTGCAAAGCACTGTACTAAACACTTACAAGAGTACGGTATGGGAGTGTTAGTAGGCATGGTCCTTGTCCTCAAGGAGCTTTCAATCTAAGGGGGAGACAAGCATTAAAATAAACCTCTGCTAGGGCAAGTGGCAGAGTGTAAGGATAGGGACATAAGTGCTGTGGGGCTGGGGATGGGTTGAGCGATTAAGCGATGCAGACCCAAGGGAATAGGCATTGCCTCCATTACCAAGGAGGGTGAATGGAGTGGGAAAATGATTGGTTAGCCAGGGTAGACCTCTTGAAGAAGATATGATTTTAGTGGGCTTTGGAGGTGGAAAGTGTGGTGATCTGTCAGAGGCCCCAGCAAGGGGGCAGTGGCAAGATAAAAGAGATGGTGGTACAATGAGTAGGTTGGTGTTAGAGGAGCGAAGAGTGTGGGTTGCGTTGTAGTGGAAGATAAGCAGGGTCAGGGAGGAGGCGAAAAATTGGTTGAGTGCCTTGAAGCCGATGGTGAGGAGTTTCTGTTTGATACGGAGATGGATAGCAAATGTTGTAGGGTTTTGAGGAATGGGGGGTGGGGTGGGGTTTGCAGAATTTTTTTTTGATAAAAATGATCCGGGCAGCAGATTGAAGTTTGGACTGGAGTAGGGAGAGACTGGAGGCAGGGAGGTCAGTGAGGAGGCTGATGCAATGGTAGAGACAGGATACGGTAAAGTACTGGGACCAGTGTGTTAGCAATTTGGATGGTGAGGAAGCGGTGGAGTTTTGAGCCGTCATAAAGATAGAATAAATCAATGGTATCTGTTAAGCATTTACTGTTTCCAGAGCACTTTATTAAGTGCTTGATAGAACCTAAAGGATTTGGTGACATTAAATATGTGTGTTAAATCAATCCATCAATCAATCAATCGTATTTATTGAGCGCTTACTGTGTGCGCAGCACTGTACTAAGAGCTTGGAAAGTACAATTAGGCAATAGATAGAGACCATCCCTACCCAACAACAGGCTCACAGTCTAGACTCCTGAGGTTCATGAGAGTGATGAATTGAGAATAATGCCAAGGTTACAGGAAATGTGAGACAAGGAAGCTGGTGATGTTGTCTACCGTGAAGGAAAAGTCTTGGGGAGGACAGGAGTTGTATGGTAAGATAAGGAGTTCAGTTTTGAGCAGGTTAAGTTTAAGGTAATAATAAAAATTACAACATTTGTAAAACTCTTACTATGTGTCAAGCACTGGGGTGAATACAAATTAATCAAATTGGCGTAGTCCCTGTCCCACATGGGGCTCACATTGTAAAGTAGAGGAGCTGAAGAGCAGCTAAGAAAACCCAGTCATAACCCAATCTGAGCCAATTTCCCAGCCAATTTCCAGGGGGTCTAGAGGAAGAGGAGACAAATTTTTAATAGCAATAATAATAATAATAATGGCATTTGTTAAGTGCTATGTGCAAATCACTGTTCTAAGCGCTGGGGAGGCTACAAGGTCATCAGATTGTCCCACATGGGGCTCACAGTCTTAATCCCCATTTTACAGATGAGGTAACTGAGGCAAAGATAAGTGAAGTGACTTGCCCAAAGTCACACAGCTGACAAGTGGCAGAGCCAGGATTAGAACCCATGACCTCTGACTCCCAAGCCTGGGCTCTTTCCACTGTGCCACGCTTGTTAAGAGTGCAAGGGCTGAATGATCATTTTGGCATTTATGAAGCACTATTAGGGACCAAGCCCTGTGCTAAGCACTGGGATAGGCAGAAGAGCATCAGATCTTCCCCCACCCTTAAAACAGTGCTTGACACATAGGAAGTGATGAACAAATACCACCATTCTTCTTATTATCATTATTAAATAAGTGATTTTTCCAAGGTCATGCAGAAGACAAGCATAAGAGCTGGGATTAGAAGCCAGGTCCTGTGATTCCCAGGCCCGTGCTCTTTCCATTTCCCACACTGCTTCTCACACCACTATACCTTGCAGTTTGGTGGGGTGGGGACATCTACTAGCAGTCTCACTGGCTTGGACAGTAGCATCTGTGGAAACTTGCCCAGCACCACAAATTTAGGACCAGGCAGTGCCCCCCAAGCATGTCTAGTAACATAGCACAAAAGGAGGGAGAGTGAATGTTCTGGTAGGGTGGTATGCAGGTGGGGACAGGGTACAAATTGCTAACTCTCTCTCTTTGACCCCTGGGGTAGGCCTCACTCATTTTCCAGTGCAATCTTGTAGAAACAGGGGGAGGGGATGCAGGGGGTGTTTTCCTGTTATTTCCCTTCTTTTCTGTACTAGGGACATTCTAGCACCTGCAGTACAGATGGCAGGTCCTCCAGCCCTGAGAGTTCTACTTGCTGGAGTGTCAAGCCTTGACCTCTCTCTTTCTTCCTCTAGGGTTGGGCAACTCCACTCCAGGGAGGAGCTAGTGAGCCTCTCCTAATAGTTCCCTCCCTCCCCTGCTTCTCAATGGCCACCCACCAGATAACTCTTCACTGAGGGGGCTGCAGTCAGCCAGCCACCCACCCAATCATATTTACTGAGCATTTACTGTGAGCAGAGCACTGTACTAAGCACTTGGGAGAGAGCAGTATAATAATAAACAGACACATTTCCTGCCCTCAGTGAACTTGCAGTCTGGAGAGGGAGACAGACATTAATATAAATAAATAATTAATAAATAAATTAGAGATATGTGGGCTGACCCAACTCAGGAGGATTTCCTTATGCTTGTTCCCATCTCCCTAAGACTCGGGGGCCTTGGTGTGAGATGGCTTTGGTTTGGATTTTCCCCTACTTCTCCTGTCCTCTGAACTGTCTCTTGGCTGTCGTGCCATCTAAAGGGGAAGGTGACAAGGTTGCTTGCTTTTCCCTGTGGCCCTGTTGGAAGGAAATCATATATATCTGTAATATACATCTGTATGTGTGTATTTATTTATTTATATTAATGTCTTGTCTCCCCTCTAGACTGTGAGCTCGCTGTGGGCAGGAATGTGTCTGTTTGTTGTTAAAGTGTACTCTCCCAAGAGCTTATTGTATTTCTTTGCACCCTGTAAGTACTCAATAAATACAATTGAATGAATGAATGAATGAATGAAAGGAAAGGAAACAAACTCCCGTCCCACTGTTGCCAGTTCCCCAGTTATTAACAGGGCAGCCACAGTCTGACTCATGAGATCTCTAGACTGTAAGCTTGTTGTTGGCAGGGTTTCTGCCTGCCAATTCTGTTGTACTGTGTGCTCCTAAGTGCTTAGTGCAGTGCTCTGCACATAGGAAGTGCTCAATAAATACCATTGATTGATTGATTGGTTGACCCTGAAAATGGGAGCTGAGGGAGAGGCAAGAGAAAAACTAAAGGAAGGCACCTCCAGGAGCATTTTCCAGCTTCATCTGTGGTTTCTGCCAACAACTCATGCATGGAGAACTTGGGTGTCGGATGCTCTGGCGAGTGCATCATAGGGAAGAAACAAGGCCCTGAGAGATTTGTTTTTATGGAATTTGTTAAGCACTTACTATTTTCCAAGCATTGTACTAATCAATCAATCAACCAATCATATTAATTGGTATTAAGCACTAAGGTAGATACAAGCTGAGCAGGTTGAACACAGTACGTGTCCCACATGGAGCTCACGGACTAATTCCCATTTTACAGATGAGGTAACTGAGGCCCAGAGAAGTTCAGTGACTTGCCCAAGGTCACACAGCAGAAAAGTGGAGGAGCCTGGATGAAAGCTCAGGTCCTCTGACTCCCAGGCCTGTGTTCTATCCATCAGACCAGGCTGTTTCCCAGTGATTCTGTTTTTCAGGAAGGAAGAGGGGGAAAACTGGGTCAGCGAGTGCGTGCAGTTGTCCTGATCAATGGAGCAAGGAGATGATGAGTGTTTGTGTGAGGATGTTGAGAAGGCTCTGAGCAGAATGGGGAAGGAGGGGAAAGGAGCTGAGCAGGAGGGAGTGGGTGGTTGCAAGGGGCATGTGGTTCTGTGGGCAGGGCTCCCAGGGTGCCATCTGCATGTCTGCACAGGACATGATCCATGAGGATCTGAAAGCTCTTCTCTGCACCCGCTCATTAACTCAACTCTGGCGTTCAAGCCTGAAGGGAAAGTGAGAGATCCGGTGTTCACGTGGGAGAGGAGGCAGGCAAGGAGCAGCTTGGAATGGGCCTTCAGGGAGGTGCCTTGGCTATGTGGGAGACTGTGAACGGCAAACGTGGATGCCACTGATGACCGCCATCTCTGACCAGAGGGTCTGGACGATGAGTCAAATTTGGGGCCAGGCCCCTGCTGTTGGGCTAGCTGACCTTTTCCATGGAAGGAAAGACCCAAATTGGAATAGACTAAAGGGGCTCTCCTCAGAGGAACTCAGAGCACTTTTAAATGTCATTAAATGCCAAGGGAAGCAGCATGACCTAGTGGATAGACCTGGGTTCTAAGCCCGGCTCTGCCACTTGTCTGCTGTGTGCCCTTGGGCAAGTCACCTAACTTCTCTGTGCCTCAGTTCCTTTATCTGTAAAATGGGGATTAAAACTATCAGCCCCATGTGGCATGGGTATTGGGTCCAACCTGATTAACTTGTATCTACCCGAGATAGTAAGCACATTACAAATACCATTATTCTTCTTATTATTATAAGTTTACACAAGATCATAACACATTCTAGACAGTTGCTGCCTCTCCAATCCTCATGTTTCACTTTAATGTTTCCTGTCTGCCTGGACCATCCTCCCCTTTCATATCTGACAGACCATAAAACTCGCCTTCTTTCTGAAATCACATCTCCTCCAGGAGGCCTTCCCACACTAGTCTCTCATCTTTCCACCCTATATCCAACAAGTGAAATGACTCACCCAGTGTCACAGAGCAGACGAGTGGTGGAGCTGGTATTAGAACCCAGGTCCTTCTAACTCCCAGACCTGTGCCCTAACCATTAGGCTTTGCTGCACTAGGGCATTCAAGAAATATGCAGCAGCCAATCAGGAGAACCCAGGGACTAATGCAGGTTCCTCCCTTCTGCGTTGTCTGTGGATTTAGATCTGTACTCTCTACATACTTTGATACTCACTCCTCTCCCAGCCCCACAGCACTTGAGAAGCAGCATGGCTTAGTGGAAACAGCATGGAACTGGGAGTTAGAGGATGTGGGTTCTAATACCAGCTCCGCCACTTTTCTGCCGTGTCACCTTGGATAAGCCACTTAACTTCTCTGTGCCTCAGTTCCCTCATCTGTAAAATCGAGATGAAAGCTGTGAGCCCCATGTGGGGCAACCTGATTACTTTGTATCTACTCCAGCACTTAGAACAGTGCTTGGCACAAAGTAAGCGTTTAACAAAAACCATTATTATCATCATCACTTATATACAGATCCTTACACTCTGCCATTTCCACTAGCTGACATTTATGTTAACGCCCATCTCCCACTTCACACTGTAAATTCTATGTGGGCAGAGTTCATGTTTACCAATTCTAGTGTATTGCACTCTTCCAATTGCTTAGTGCAGTGTTCTGTACAGAGTTTGCATTCAGTAAATAGAATTAATTGATTGATTGACCGATAAAGGCAAGTCAGCATTTTATTAAGCAGGGGAATTGGACAAGATTGCCCAGGTGTCTTAGGGCCTTATTTTTTATAATGGCATTTATTAAACACTCACTACTTGTATTCATTCAATCGTATTTATTGAGCACTTACTGTGTGCAGAACACTGTACTAAGCGCTTGGGAAGTACAAGTCGGCATCGTATAGAGACAGTACCTACCCAACAACAGGAGTGCTTTGGACAGTGCCTAGAATGTATCGAGGTACCGAGGTATCTAGGTAGAACTTGTATCTGCCCAGTGCTTAGGACAGTGCCTAGAACGTATTAAACACTTACTACATTCTAGGCAGTGTCCTAAGCACTGGGTAGATACAAGCAAATCAAGTTGGACACAATTGCTGTCCCACATGGGGTTCACAGTCTTAAACTCCATTTTACAGTTGAGGTAACTGAGACGAAAAGAAATTAAGTGTCAGATCCGAGTCTCAGCAGACAAGTGGCAGAGCTGGGAATAGAACCTGGATTCTTGACTCCCTGGCTTGTGCTTCTCCATCTTTGGAGATTTCATTTCTTATTCCAAGCCTCCAATTGAACTTTTGTAGGAAATGTTCAGGTGATGTCATTCTTTAATTCATTCATTCAATCGTATTCATTGAGTGCTTACTGTGTGCAGAGCACTGTACTAAGCGCTTGGGAAGTACAAGTTGGCAACATATAGAGACGGTCCCTACCCAACAGCGGGCTCACAGTCTAGCGGGGGGAGACAGAAAACAAAACAAGACATATTAACAAAATAAAATAAATAGAATAAATATGTACAAATAAAATAAATAGAGTAATAAATATGTACAAACATATATACATATATACAGGTTGATTGGAGATCTCTGAGGGGATTTCCCCAATGGTCATAGAATCGTTATTATTATTATAATATTTCCTATGCACTAGGCTGGATACAAATTAATCAAGTTGGATACAATCTCCATCCCTCACGGGACTCACAGTTTAGGGGTTGCATTTTACTCTGCCAAGCACTAAGTACAGTGCTCTGTAATAATAATAATAATGGCATTTATTAAGCGCTTACTATGTGCAAAGCACTGTTCTAAGTGCTGGAGAGGTTACAAGGTGATCAGGTTGTCCCACGTGGGGCTCACGGTCTTCATTCCCATTTTACAGACGAGGGAACTGAGGGACGGAGAAGTGAAGTAACTTGCCCAAGGTCACACAGCTGACAAGTGGCGGAGCGGTGATTTGAACTCATGACCTCTGACTCCAAAGCTCAGGATCTTTCCACTGAGCCACACTGAAGTGCTCTGTAAATACCATTGATTGATTGATTGATTCTTGGGAACTCCGAGAACTTCAAGAATATCTGGAGCCAATGTTTAGCCACACCCCCTCAGGCAAAAAGAGCTCAGTGCTACTTAATGAACAGGATGAGGTAAGAACTTATATCTCAGAATTCCCAACTGCAAATTGAAGATTTCTCCCCCAGCAATGCTGTGAAGATAACAAGATGTGAAAGTGCTTTGTAATCTTAGAAAAAAGTGCCATAAAAATTCGACATTTTCATACATTTCCTTTGATTAATTTGTTCTTTGCACATTTTAATGATTCAAAAGTACTATATTCTCTAATGTCGATAGAAAAGCAGCATGACTAGTGGAAAGAGCATGGGTCTGGAAGTCAGAGGACATGGGTTCTAATCCCGGCTTTGCCACATGTCTGCTGTGTAACCTTGGGAAAGTCACTTCACTTCTCTGTGCCTTAGTTACCTCATCAATAAAATGGGGCTTAAGACTGTGAGTCCTATGTAGGACAGGGACTGTGTCAAACCCGATTACCTTGTATGTGCTCCAGTGCTAAGTACAGTGTCTGGCACATAGTAAGCACTTCACAAATACCACGATTATTATTATTATCATTCTCTGCGTCTCAGTTACCTTATATGTAAAATGGGGATTAAGACTGTGAGCCCCCTGTGGGACTGGGACTCTGTCCAAACTGATTACTTTGTATCTACCCTAATGCTTAGAACAGTGCTTGGCACACTGTAAGTGCTTAACAATTACCACAGTTATTATTATTATGATAATGAGGCAGGAATCCAGAAAGGCTGTGTTCTGAATGGAGGGAATTTGATTGCTATTGTAATAGTAATAGTAATAATAATAATTGTGGTATCTGTTAAGTGATTTACTATGTGCCAACCACTGAGGTAGATATAAGCTAATCATAGTCCCTGTCCCACATGGGACTCATAGTCTTAATCCCCATTTTACAGATGAGATGTCGGAGGCACAGAGAAGTTAAGTGTCTTGGCCAAGGTCATGTAGAAGATAAGTGGCAGAGCTGAGATTAGAACCTAGGCCCTTCTGACTCCCAGGCCCGAAATGCAAATGTAAGTATATGTGTATATATTATATTTAATATTTAATTAATATATAAATTATATATATATAATATATAATATTAAAATGTACACATTTGTCTTTCATTTTAGAAGATGGTGCAATCCTTCCCTGCATTTGAGATCTGACAGAGATCATGTTTACCAGTGCAAACTCTTGGTACAGTGCACCATAGGTGGTCGGTAAATACTATGGATTGATTGATTGATCATTTGAGTTTGGTTGAGAAGACCACGGTTCAGCTAACGTGCCTTCCTTCCCACTTGTATATAAAGCTAGATCTTGCTGTGCTGAATGGTGTTTCCCACATAGAGAACCCACCTCACTTCCCAGGCCTCTGACTTACTTTTCCTCTCTTCTGAAGTCTTTGCTTTAAGAGAACATCCCTTCTCCCAGTGACCCCCTCCCCAGAGCACCCCACCCTGCGCTGGTCTGCCCATTTCAGGAGTCCCCTTCAGTGCCCTGCTGTGTTGCCTTCCCTGAGATGGCGCTTCACCCATAGCTATAATTCTATTTATTCTGATGATTTTGACACCTGTCTGTATGTTTTGTTATATTGTCTGTCTCCCCCTTCTAGACTGTGAGCCCGTTGTTGGGTAGGGACCATCTCTCTATGTTCCCCGGCTTGTACTTCCCAAGTGCTTAGTACAGTGCTCTGCACACAGTAAGCGCTCAATAAATACGACTGAATGAATGAATAATGTGACTTAGGGAGTCTTAGGATGGAGCGTTAGGGAAGCAGCATGGCCTTGTGGAAAGAGCATGGACCTGGGAGTCGGAGGGCGTGGGTTCTAATCCCAGCTCTGTCACATGTCTGCTGTGTGACCTTGGGCAAGTCACTTCACTGTCCTGGGCCTCAGTTTCCTCATCTGTAAAATGGGGATTAAGACTTTGAGAACTACGTGGGATAGGGGCTGTGCCCAACCTGATTATCTTGTAACTACCCAAATGCTTAGTACAGTGCCTGGCACATAGTAAGTGCTTAACAAATGCCATAGTTATTATTATTATTCTCTGTGCCTCAGTTACCTCATCTGTTGAATGGGGATTAAGACTGTGAAACCCCTGTGGGACAGGGACTGTATTCAACCTGATAAGCTTGTATCTACCCCAGCATTTAGTACAGTGCCTGGCACATAGTAAGTGCTTGGCTAATAGCACAATTATTATTATGATGATGATGATGATGATGATGGATGAGCTCAGTCCTGAGACCTCAGGGCCAAGAACCTGGCAGAGAAGTCATTTTAGCAGTAGTGTTGGGCATGTGGTCGCTGGCACTCTCTCTCCCCTGCCAGCTGTGCTCCCCCGGGGTCTCACAGAGCACCAGGCAAGCAGCGGGCGGGGGTGCAACACATTGCAAAGTGTGTGTGAGAGTTTTTTCTGATGCAGGACTCATAGATTGCCTCACAGCAGTGATGCGGTGTCATAGCACCACAAACCAGTGGGCTGTTGTCTTGGTAACCGCTGTGGTCTCTCCTCCCCGTATTAGCCAGCTACTTTTTCAGGATTCCTGTTGGGCCTGTCCATCTCACAGAATATTCAAGGTGGTTCTTCAGTTAGAAAGTTTCTCCGTGGTTAACCATCACCACTTAGCCAGGCTTTTGCCACCATGGGAAGCATTCTGCTCTGGGAACTGGGAGACTGGAATTCTCATCCCAGTTTTGCTTGTTGGGACCAATAATATATATTATTAGGCAGGAAGAAGCATAGCTTCGTGAAAAGAAGAATCAGAGGATCTGGGTTCTATTTATGACTCTACCACTTGACTGCTGTGTGACTTTGGAAAAGTAGCTTAACGTCTCTGGGCCTCAGTTTCCTCAACTGTAAAATGAGGATTCAGTACCCATTCTCCCTCCTACTTGGACTGCAAGCCCCATGTTGGGGACATGAACTGTGTCCAATCTTATTAACCTGTATCTAGCCCAGCTCTGAAAGCAGTGTCTGACATTAGTAAATGCTGAACAAATACCATAACCATTATATGTAAGTGTATGATATATTATGATAAAATGCATTATACCAATATATAATAAATTTATCTACACACTGTGATGTATCTGTATATATATATATATATATATATATACATATATATATATATATAACTATAACAATCATTTGAGAGATCTTAACTGCTCTTAGCCCATCAATCAATGGTATTTATTGAGTGCTTACTAGGTGCAGAGCACTGTACTAAGCACTTGGAAAAGTACGATATAACAGAGTTAGTAGACGCATTCGTTACCCACATTGAGCTTCCAGTCTAATAGGAGAGGCAGACATTAATATAAAGTGATAAATTTGGATATGGATTTAAGTTCTGAGCTTGCGGTGAGGGTGAAGGTAGCCAGACCTCTGTTTGTTTACTTGTCCCTGGTTTTCCTCAGCAATTTCTTTCCTGCCTCTTCCTTGGATCCCTTCCCCTCTTCTGGTACCCACCTTGGATCTCCCACCCATACTTACTATTTAGAGAGTGTTCGCCATTGTATTCCCCTGCCTCCGCCTTTTGCTCTGTGCCTACCGATTCCTTCCATCATGTGGATTCAACTAACGGGATGTTTAATTTCCTGAAAGTCTGTTTCCATCTTTGCTTTAGGAACCTCCATTGGTTGTAAAGCTATTACTACTACTACTACTACTACTACTACTACCAATAATGATAATATTTAAGAGCTTAAGCACTGTACAAAGCACTGGGGTTGATGGAAGACAATCAGGTTGGATACAGACGCTTCGTCCCATACGGGACTCACAGACTAAGTTGGAGGGACTGGGATTTAGTTCCCATTTTACAGATGAAGAAACTGCGACACAGAACAGTTAAGTAATTTGCTCAAGGTCACACAGACAAGTGGTGGATGCAGGATTAGAACCCAGATCATCTGGTTTCAGGCCCATTTTTTTTCCACTAGGCCACACTGCTTTCCTGTATATTCTGTCATTCACAGGCCAGCAGGGTGGGGAGCAGTGAAACACATTCTCCTCCTACCTTGGTAGGTGAGTGGGAGAGGAGGTGGAGCCTGGCTGTGGGGAGTGAAAGGCTCCTGGGAGTCAGGTCTACCAGTGACATCCTGTTTTCTGGGGATACTCAGTTCCTCTCTCTCTGTCCTTTTCATTTCTGTCTGTCTTTGTTCATGTTTGTCCCTCCTTCTCCTCTTCTTTCCTCTGCTTCTCTTCAATCTTGCCCTTCCCCTTTTTTTCCTTCTCCTTTTCTTCTTTCTCCTCCTTCACCTAAATGTCCTACTCCTTGTCCTCTTTGTCCTTCTCTTCTTTCTTCTCTTTCCCGCCACCCTCCTTTCCTTACCTCTTCCTTCTTTTCCCTCACAAAATCACTTACTCTCCCTCCTCCTCACTCTGTTCTGCCATCCACCTCCTCCTCCTCCTCTCCTATTCCCCCTCCCTCTTTCTTTGTCTCTCTATCTCCTTTTCTCTCTAAAACACACACGCACCACACCAAACGATTAGATTTGCAAATGAGCGGACAGGAAACGGGAACAAAAGGGAACCAGAGCTGAGGAGAGAGCAGGTATAATTACTGTAATTAACTTAAAGCAGCAGGGGCTCCTCCAGTGTTGGTAGCGGTGGCGGCGGCAGCAGCAGCAGCACTGTTGAAAGGCACTTGAAGGGAGGGTCAGAGAGAAATTCTAGGCAAGACAGACGGTCTTCCATCTCACCCATTCCTATTCCTGTCCTCCTCCCCGTCAGGATAGTGCCAGTGACGGGACCTAACAATGATGTCCCTTTTCATCTACTCGGGACAAACTTCAGAAAGCAGTGTGGTTCAGTGGATAGAGCTTGGGCCTGACAGTCAGAGGACCTGGGTTCTAATTCCGGCTTTGCTACTTGTCTGCTGCGTGACTTTAACCAAGTCACTTGACTGCTCAGTGCCTCAGTTTCCTCATCTGTAAAATGGGGATTCACTACCTGTTCTCCCTCCTACTCAGACCGTGAGCCTGATGAGGAACAGGTACTCTGACCCAATTAATAATAATAATTATGGTACTTGTTTAGTGCTTACTATGTACCAAGCACTGTTCTAGGTGCTGGGGCAGATACAGGTTAATCAGGTTGGACCCAGTCCCTGTTCTACATGGGGCTCAGACTTTTAGTCCCCAATATAGATTTAAGGTAACTGAGGCACCGAGAAGTGAAGTGACTTGCCCAAGGTCACACTGCAGATAAGTGCTGGAGTGGAATTAAAACTCGGGTCCTTTCAGGTCCTTGTTCTATCTACTAAGCCAATTAACGTGTATCTACCCCAGTACAGTGCTTGGCACAGAGTAAGCATATCCACCCCAGTGCGTAGTACATACAGTGCATGACACATAGTAAGCACGTAACAAATAGCGTTATAATTATTATTATTCACAAATTCCTCTGTTATTAAGAGAAGCAGCATGACTCAGTGGAAAGAGCAAAGGCTTTGGAGTCAGGGGTCATGGGTTCAAATCCCAGCTCCGCCAACTGTCAGCTGTGTGACTTTGGGCATGTCACTTAACTTCTCTGTGCCTCAGTTGCCTTATCTGTAAAATGGGGATTAAAACTGTGAGCCCCCTGTGGGACAACCTTATCACCTTGTAACCTCCCCAGTGCTTAGAACACTTTGCACATAGCAAGCGCTTAACAAATGCCATCATTATTATTGTTATTATTATTATTATTATTATTAAGTGTTCCTTACCCCCCAGTAACATATGTTAGAACTTGTCTTGTCCCCTGTACAAGCACCTCCTGGCAAAGCTGTGGTGGCAAACAAACCTCTTTCCCAGTGGACTAACCCGAAGACTATTCGTCATGGACTTTATCTTCTGAAATAATTTGAGGACTGAGCCTCCTGAGCCCAGAACAATACAGAATTTGGGGACTGTAGGGTTCATTCATTCATTCATATTTATTGAGCACTTACTGTATACAGAGCACTGAACTAAGCACTTGGAAAGTACCATTCCAAGTACTATTAGAGAAGCAGCATGGCTCAGTGGAACGAGCCTGGGCTTGAGAGTCAGAGGTCATGAGTTCTTATCCCGGCTCTTCCACTTGTCAGCTGTGTGACTTTAGGCAAGTCACTTAACTTCTCTGTGCCTCAGTTAACTCATCTGTAAAATGGGGATTAAGACTGTGAGTCCCCCGTGGGACAACCTGATTACCTTGTATCCCCCCAGTGCTTAGAACAGTGCTCGGCACATAGTAAGTGCTTAACAAATGCCATCATTATTATTACTATTCAGCAACAGAGACAATCCCTGCACACAATGGGCTCACAATCTAGAAGGGGGGAGACAAACATCTAAACAAGTAAACAGGAATAATAATAATAATAATAATAATAATGGCATTTGCTAAGCACTTACTATGTGCGAAGCACTGTTCTAAGTGCTGGAGGGGATACAAGGTGATCAGGTTGTCCCACATGGAGCTCACAGTCCCCATTTTACAGATGAGGTAACTGAGGCACAGAGAAGTTAAGTGACTTGCCTAAAGTCACACAGCTGACAAGTGGCAGAGCTGGGATTAGACCTCTGACTCCCAAGCCCGGGCTCTTTCCACTGAGCCATGCTGGTATCAATAGCATCAATATAAATAAATAGAATTATAGATATATACACATCATTAATCAAATCAATAGAATTATTAATATGTACATATATACACACAAGTGCTGTGGGGCAGGGAGGGTTAATGGGATCTATGAAAATGATCGCCTTTTAACTTCACTCCCATGGGGGTGGACGGGGCATTGCAAACCTAGACCAAAACCAAGCTTATTTTCAATGGGCGGTGCCTAAGGTGGTCAACGAAGGCCCTTGAGGATATTGGACACCTCTTTACCGAGTCCCCTCCCCTACTCAGGATCAGACAGGAGACAGAGTGGCTGAGAGCCAGCCTCTTCAGGACAAAACTGAATGAATGGTCACCATAGTGGTGACCCAAGCTGGTGCCAGGCTTTGCCAGGGCAGTTGATGGACTATCATCTCTCCAGCCAACTTCTGAGTGGGAACAGTATATATCAAGACTCCCTTTGAGATAGTATTTTTTTCCCTGCCCCTTCCCAGATAAAGTTATTCTCTTCCCTTGGCTGGCACATACTAGATATTTGCTAGGAGAAAGTGTGGCTTAGCAGATACAGCACAGTCCTGGGAGTCAGAAGGGCCTGCATTCTTAGTCTGGCTCTGCCCCTTGACTGCTGAGTGAACTTGGGCAAGTCATTTCACTTCTCTGTGCCTAATTTACCTCACCTGTAAAGTGGGGATTAAGACTGTGAGTCCCATGTGGGACACAGACTGTGTCCAACCCCATCACCCTGTGTCTATCCCAGTGATTAGCACATGGTAAGTGCTAAACAAATACCATTTAAAAAAGTATATCTACCCCAGGACTTAGTACAATGCCTGGCACATAGTAAGTGCTTAAAAATATCATAAAAGCTATTAATAATAATGAGAACTGTAAGTGCTAAACACAGAGGTAGAAACAAGATAATAATAATAATAATATAATAATATTAATAATGACATTTATTAAGCACTTACTGTGTGCAAAGCACCGTTCTAAGCGCTAGGGAGGTTACAAGGTGATCAGGTTGTCCCACAGCGGGCTCCCAGTCTTCATCCCCATTTTACAGATGAGGGAACTGAGGCCCAGAGAAGTGGAGTGACTTGCCCAAAGTCACACAGCTGGCAATTGGCAGTCGGGATTTGAACCCCTGACCTTGGACTCCAAAGCCCGTGCTCTTTCCACTGAGCCGCGCTGCTTCTCTAGATAATCAGTTAGATACGGTTAGATAATCTGATTGGATAATCAGATTGGACACAGTCTCTGTTCACATGAGGCTCACAATCTGAGGGAGGTAGTGACTCCTCACTTTGCAGATGAGGAAATGGAGGGACAGATTGGTTTAGTGACTTGCCCAGGCTCACCCTGCAAGTCAGGGATGGATCTGGGACTGGAATACAGTTCTCCTCATTCCCAGTCCGTGCTCTTTTCATTTAACTTCTCTGTGCCTGTTACCTTTATTGGAAAAAGAAAATTAAGACTGATCCCCACGTGGGACATGGACTGTGTCCAACCTGATTATCTGGCATCTACCTCAGTGCTTAATACAGTGTCTGGCACGTAGTAAGCACTTAACAAATACCATAAAAAAGAGCAAAACTAGGTCATCCTGCACAATGATTGATTAATTGATGTCTTTTATAACAGTGCTTGACACCTAGTAAACACTTAACAAATATCATCATAATAATAATCATAATTCGCATAGGCTAGTCTTTGCTAATGCTAACCTGCTACTTAGACTTACCCCTTGCATCTCTAGACTGTAAGGTCATTGTAGGAAGGGAACATGTCTATCACCTCTATTATTTTGTACTCTCCCAAGCACTTACTGTAGTGCTCTACACGCACAGTACGTGCTCAGTAAATTGGACTGATTGATTGATACAAATACATTTTCAATTAGAAAAGTCCTTAATATATAAATGTAAAAAACCCAAACAAAAAAAAAAACAAGTTCTTAACAGCTCATTATAACCCACCCCATCCCCTAAATTTGTGGAAGGGATTTCTACCATTGCTTGTAGTATTTATGGTATTAATTGAGTACCCACTGGGTACAATGCACCATACTAAGCGTTTGGGAAACTGCAACAGAAGGTTTCCTGCCTATGATGAGCTTATACTCTAACAGGAGAGACAGACAAAAAAATATATTCAAGTAATGGCGTTAGAATAAATAACTGAATTTACAACTGAATATTAATGTATAAACAACTACTGAGGGAGGCTATAAATAAGAACATAAGTGCAGAAGGAGGCTGATGTGTTAGGATTTTAGTTCAATTTTTTGCCAAGAGAGGAAAGTATATAAATTTTAATGGAGAAATATAAAGTTTTTTTGCATTTTTCATTTTTTTTCCTTGCCTTCAGGATGACCTCAAGAAGCAGACCTCCTAAGATTGTGAATCCCATGTGGACCAGGGACTGTATGTCTCATTTGTTTATATTGCATCTATCCCAGTGCTTAGTCGAATGCTTAGAACTTGGTAAATACTTAACAAATACCCAAATTAATTAAATAGTGGTGGATGTGGTTCCTGTTTCTTCAGAGTTAGCAGAGGAGCTCAGAAGTGCTGATTATTTTTCTGTGGCTGCTATAGAAATAGAGGAATTACTTTCAAGGTGGCAAGCAAGTTGCTATTTAATATTTATATTCATGTTCTCACTCCAGAGGGTTTCCTTTGTTAGCCTGAGCCTAGATAGAGGAAGGAGGAATGAGACAGAGAGGTTCATCGTGGACAAATGGGTAGAGCATGGACCTGAGGAGTCAGAAGGATCTGGTTTCTAGTCTGGCATGCCACTTGTCTTCTGTGTGACTTTGGGTAACTCACTTAACCTCTTTGTATCTCAGTTACCTCATCTGTAAAATGGAGATTAAGACTGTGAGCCCCTTGTGGGATACAGATGGTGTCCAACCTGATTATCTTGTATCTACCCCAGCACTTAGTACAGTGCCTGGCACATAATAAATGCTTAACAAATACCATTTAAAAGAAAAAGTGACTTCTGCAGTGGAGACAAGAACCTCCTACTGATCTGATAATGTATTAAAGCAGAGAGAAGCAGGATCAGTATGGCATGAACTCACTGGGCTGCTCTACCCAGCTGGTAATCACCATGTCTGGGGCAAGCTGCCCTGTTAGGCCACAGCATGGCCTAGTGGAAAGAGCACAGAAGTGGGAATAAAATTAGAATCACCCAGATTCTAATCCCAGCCCTACTGCTGCTGTGCTGCTGTGCTGTGGATTTCATGGGAGAGAGAGGCAGGCAGGCACTAGTCTTCTCACATCTAAGGTCTGTTTCTCAGGGCCTCTTGTCAGTCCATTTGGGGGCGGGAGGGTGGTCAAAGCAACGATTTTACCATGCTGAGGGGTGGTAGTGAGGCTGGGGTCAGAGATAGCGTCTGGTGTTTCACCGCTCTGAGGGGGGGAAGAATTCACCACCCCTTCCCATTCTTTACCCCATTCCCTACCACTTCATTGCATCACTCTGTAGGAGGGTAAGGTGTAATGCAATAAGGCCACATGGAAACCTGTTCGAACCCCAGAACCTAGAGCAGCACGGACCCAGCGAGGGGGGTGGGAGGGGAGCGGTGTCAGAAGACCTGGATTCTAATCCTGGCTCTGCCACTTTCCTGCAGTGTGACTTGGGCCAAGTCACTAAACTTCTCTAGCCTCAGTTTCCTCATCCAAAAAATGGGGATTAAACACCCATTCTCCCTCCTACTTAGACTGTGAGCCCTGTGTGAGAAAGGGGCTGTTTCCAAACTGATTATTTTACATCTACCCACCCCAATGCTTAGGGCAGTGCTGCCCACATGTAAGCGCTTAACAAATATCATAATTATTACAGCATTTCTTCAAGGAGGACTCCCGATTTGCTCTTCTTGCTCCAGAGCTAGGTCCCTGCCCTGGAGACACCACTTCTTAAAATGTTTTAAACCTCGTTGCCCTGTTCCTCTTCCACCCACCCCAACCCCCCTTTGATGTCAGTTGCCTTGCCTGTGTACTGCCTGAAGTCAACCATAGTTGGAGAGTGTGTGAGTATGAGTGTGAGAGAGAGAGAGAGAGAGAGAGAGAGAGAGAGAGAGAGAGAGAGAGTGTGTGTGTGTGTGTGTGTGTGTGTGTGTGTGTGTGTGTGTGTGTGTGTGTGTGTGTGTGTGCTTTGAGCAAAATCTCACCAGCATTTTGGTCTTGAGAAGACTTTGGGATTTAAAAACTACTGTGCTTTTCCGATCAGTAAAAGTGTGTAATATGGTCCCTGGCTCATTCTATCTCCCTCTACCTCTCTGTCCTTCTGGCTCTCTCTCATTGTCTTCATGCTAATCAACTGATATGCGGTTGAAAAACTGATTTATATTCTTCCTACTTTGAAACAAGTGCTTTCAGGTATTTTTAGTAAGAAAGTGCAACAAAGGCGGTAAGCTGCTAAAAATAGGTGTGTGTGTGTGCGCATGTATTGCGTGTGTGTATGGGTGCGCATGTGCACATCTGGGTACAGAACTTGGGCATGTGCATTTAGGATTGAAATGTATGAAATTTAGCAATTCAGATATAATATTAAGGGAGCTCATCCCACTGTATTAGAGGCATGTGGTGGGGGCTCCCTGAGAAATGCTTTATTTTTTTCAAAATTAGAGGAGGGGGAAGGCATGACTTCTATTTCTTCTTCAGCTTATGGCTCTCTCCTGAGTTCCTAAAGTATATTTGCAGGTTTTAGAACATTGAAACCAGTGTTTCCAGGCAGTCTCAAGGACTTATAAAGCAGGTGGCAACTTGACTTTGAAATTTCCTCCCTGTAGACTGTAAACTCCTCGGGGGCAGGGATCACACCTACCAACTCTGTTGTACTATCTTTACTAAGTGCTTAGTACAATGACCTGCACAAAGTAGGTGCTCAATAAATACCATTGATTGATTAATTGATTTATTGATACCCCTGCAAGTCTTCAATATTCCCAGTTACTTTATTCCCTCATTTAACTCCTCAATTAGATTGACAACTTCCCGAGATCTGGGGTTATCTTAAAACTATAACTCTATACACATCATGTGTGGTGCCTTGCAAAGCACATAAACACACACACACATATCATACACACGAACACACAAGAACACACTCTTAGTCCTCCTCTAGACTATAAGCTTATTATGGGCAGGGAACGTATCTACTGACTTTGTTATACTATACTCTCCCAATCACACACTCAGTATAGTACTGTGCACACAGTAAGCACTCAATGAATATACTTGATTGATTGATTCAAGTCTAAAATTTCACTGAAGTCACCATAAATAGTTGATTCCAGTGGTTTTGTTCAGGTCCAAATGGAAGATTTCTTTTTTTCTCTTCATGAGATAGCTATGTTACTGTGGAAAAAGGTCCATCTTCTCTTTCTTTATTTCTTTCTCACATTTCCCAGTCTTTAGACTGTAAGCTTGTTGTGGGCAGGGAATTTGTCTACCAACTCTGTTGTATTGTACTCTCCCAAGCACTTAGTACAGGGCTCTGCACACAGTAAGCACTCAATAAATGCCACTGATTAATTCCCAAAGTAGCTTGTAGCCTCCATCCCCATCATTTGCTAATTGACCAATTTTTCTCCTTTAATAATTGTTCCACGACTTCCCCCTATAGCGATCCTAGCCTTGACAGACAGCTGTCATTTGGGACCAATTTTTCTTTCTGCACTGGGAAAGTGTCTTCTGGAATTGTTTTTTCCCACAATTCCATATATCATCTCCTTTTCTCCATCAGTTTCTGGAGTAAATACCTTCCATCATTCCGTTGAAGCCCTCTACTGGATTTCAGCAGGATCTGCTGATTGATATGTATTCCCATTGCCCAGGAATTCCCCAGTCCACTTTGTCGATAGCTATTTGTGTAAGCTCTTCATTACTTCTTAATTGTCCGAATGTCTTGGCTTGCGCTTTTTTTAAAGCTTAAGCACAGATGTAGAAGGAAATAAAGCGTTGAAGGATCTCAGTCAGTTTGGGAATTGCCTGTCCCTTCCCATTTATCTCTCTCCTTTACAGACCAAAACGTTACTTTTCTATGACTTGGGGTGGTATGGAAGAAAGCAGATGGACCCAATGGAAAGAGCACAACAACCTGGGAGTCAGAGGACCGGGGTGCTAATCCTGGCTCCACCGTTTGTCAGTTATGTGACCTCTCTGGGCCTCAGTTTCCTCATCTGTAAAATGGGGATTCAATACCTTTTCTTCCCCCTTACCACCTTTAGACTGTGAGCCCCATTTGGGGTAAGGACTGTGTCTGGCCTGATTATGTACCATCAACCCCAGCGCCTAGTACAGTTGGTTGGCACATACTAAGTGCTTAAAAAATACAACAACTAAGGATGGGCATCATCAAATTTGAAGCCCTTCAGGATCACAGATGGGGCTTTGAGTCTTGAGACTGTCATTGTGCCATGAATAACTCTTGGAAACACAATGGTATTGAAATTTGGCATGAAGAGAGGATGTACTTCCCCTATAAATGATAAAAGATCCTGGGTGATAGAACTAGAAATGAGGCAAAATTTGGAAAAAAAAAAGCATCTCCCAAGTTTTCTATCTGAGGTCACAGATGATTGTTTTTAAACTTTTTTGAGTTTTGTTGCCTCTCAATCAATGTCAGTGGTATTTATTAAGCATTTAGCTTGTGCTGAGCACTTTACTAGTCACTTGGGAGATTACAGTACAATAGAGTTGGAAGACACAATCCTTGCATTCAGGAAACTTACAGTCTAATGGGGAATACAGTCTTTTAAATAAATTATAGGTAAGGGAAGGAACGGCGAATAAGGATATGTACATTAGTGTCAGTCAGGCAGGCAGACAATCGAATTTATTAAGTCCTTACTGCGTGCAGAACACTGTACTAAGCTTTAGGGAGAGTACAGTATAACAATATGACAGGCACATTCCCTGTCCACAGTGAGCTTACAGTCTAGAGGGGGAGACAGACTTATTAAAATGAATAAATAAATAAAAATACAGGTTAGTGCTGCAGGGGTGGAATGGAAGTTCAGTAGGACAACACTTCAAATCCCAGCTCTGCCAATTGTCAGCTATGTGACTTTGGGCAAGTCACTTAACTTCTCTGTGTCTCAGTTACCTCATCTGTAAAATGAGGATTAAGACTGTGAGCCCCCCGTGGGACAACCTGATCACCTTGTAACCTCCCCAGCGCTTAGAACAGTGCTTTGCACATAGTAAGCACTTAATAAATGCTGTTATTATTATTATGTTTAAAAATACAGGAAACACTGTGAAATAATCACTATATAAGAAACTTTAATAACTAACGGGAGGTAGGATCTAAGAGTAATGGGTAGTGATGGATAAAAAGAATGATATGGATGTGATAGTGAGAAGAGGTTTAGTAGTAATAGCATTCATTGAGACTCCCACTGGGTGCATTGCACTGTCCTAAGCTTTTGGGAAACACAAAGCAAAGAAGTAACACATTCTCGGGCCACAAGAAGTTTAATCAATCAAGGGTATTTATTGGGCATGTAATTTATACAGAGCACTGTACTAAGTGCTTGAGATGGGAAGACCAGCATAAAAGGCTTTACAAACAGAGTAATCAAAACCAATAATTGATGTACAATTGAATGAATGATTGAATGAGCAAATGAACTTAAATTCTGAGGATGGTATAAATAAGTACACAAGTGCTGGAGTTGATGATGGCTTTATATATGGTGGGGATTCATCCAGGAGGGCTTATTGGGAAAGGGGGGATTTTAAGAGGACTTGGAATATGGGTAGAGCTGTGGCCTGTCAGATTTAGGGAGGATGGGAGTCACAAGCCAGGATAATCGTGTGAGTGCTGGGAAAGAAATGGGAGAATTGAAGAGGAGGTACATTTAGCAACTTCACTGGGAGGAGTAAACAGAAGGGCTTGGCAGACAGGGTGAAGACAGCAGATAGGTAAGGTGGAGAGAGTTGGTGGATAGAGCCATGATGTTAATTATAAGGAGTTTTTGGTTGATTCAGAGGGCTACCCAGGAGACTGGTGAGAGAGAGAGAAAAACATTGTGAAACCTTGCTGGTAATAATAATGATGGTATTTGTTAAGTGCTTACTATGTGCCAAGCACTGGTCACGCAGAATTCATTCATCCACTCAATCGTATTTATTGAGAGCTTACTGTGTGCAGAGCACTGTATGAAGTGCCTGGGAAGTACAAGTTGGCAACATATAGAGACAGTCCCTACCCAACAACGGGCTCACAGTCTAGAAGGGGGAGACAGACAACAAAACAAAACTTGTGGCAGAGCTGGGACTAGAACCCAGTTCCTTCTGACTCCCAGGTTCGTGCTCTATCCATTAAGCCACGCTGTGGGGATCCAGCCCAGCGAGCGGGGGGCAGCGCTCTCAGACATGGGGTAGCCACCTTCCCCCCTGTGGTAGCAACAAGGAACAATGCAGAACAGATCCTTTGTGAAATCTATTGCTTGACTGTATGGTGTGGTCTTTTTATTATGGTACTTGTTCAGCTCTTACTATGCCAGGCACTGTATTAAGCACTGGGACAGCAGCGGGTTGTAGTGGATAGACCATAGGCTTGGGAGTCAGAAGAACATGGGTTCTAATCCTGGCTCTGTCAACCTAACTGCTGTATGGCCTTGGACAAGTCACTTCACTTCTCTGTGCCTCAGTTACCTCATCTGTGAAATGGAGATTAAGACTGTGAGCCCCACATGGGACAGGGTCTGTGTCCAAGCTGATTCCACCCCAGCGCTTAGTACAGTGCCTGATGCATAGTAAGTGCCTAAAAAATACCACAATTATTATTACAAGATGATTAGTTTAGACACAGCCAATGTGTTTCATGGAGCTCACAGTCTTAGTCCCCATGTTACAGGTGTGGTAACGGAGGCATAAAGAAGCTAAGGCACTTGTCCAAGGTCACATGTCAAACAAGTGGCAGAGCCAGGATTAGAACCCGGGACCTTCTGACTCCCAGGCCCATGTTCTTTCCACTAAGCCACACTACTTCCCCTGAGATATTGTAGATACAGTCTGAAGTTAAAATCTCATAACAATATCAACTCAGTGGCAATCTGGTTGGGTTTTTCAGATCTGGTTCAGATGGAGATTCAGATGGTTGTCGACTTGGGGAGCGTACTCTAGCTCTGTCTTTCTCTCTCTCCCTCCTCCCCCTCCAAGATGCTTTGGGATTTTACTCCCCAAATAGGACAGACATGGCCTTATTCTCACACACTTCAAGTTACTTAGACAATTACATTTTATTGTGAGTTGAAGTTTCTGGTACCTCTTGGTCCATGATTGTCAATAATCACAACGTACCTGAAGAGATCCATGGAATAGGGCTGGTTATCACAAGCTACTTGCAGTTTTCCTTCTGTTGCGGAGATTAAACAACTGTTCACCTCTGCATATTAAATATTCTCCAACTTTTGTAGTTTACAACCACATCTGTTCCTTCCCACTCACCCCATATCATGTACTTTTAGTCTCCGAGATAGCACTCTGTGCCTCAAAGCAGCATGGACTAGTGGAAAAAACTGGTGCCTGGGAGTCAGAGGACCTAAATTCTAATCCGGGATCCACCACTTATTTGCTCAACGTCCTTGGGCAAGTTCCTTAACTATTGTGGGCCTCAGTTTCCTTATGTTTGCAATGGGGATTGCACATATGTTCTCTCCCCTACTTCAACAGTGAGCCCCATGTGGGACAGGGACTATGTCTTATCTGATTATCCTGTATCTATCCCAATGCTTAGTATGGTGCTTTACATATACTAAGTGCGCAACAAATACTGCTACTATTATTTTTACATTAGTGTGTCCTTGGGTCACTGCATTGCTTTTTCTCTTTGGCCATTGGCTCTTTAGCCTTACTGTGCCAAGCCTCCTCGTCAAGCTTCATGGCATGGATGATTGCGGCTGCTAAAGAATCAGTCCGGTGGAATCCAGCCTTCGGGTGGGAGGAAGCATCATCTTATCCCCTAGTATGCTGAACTAATCCAACACCGATAAGGTCAGAGCTTAAACACTTCACCAACCCTTCAGAGACCCAACTGTCACCTGAGTGAAGCCATAACAATAAAGCACTTTAACTAGGGAGCCTTGGCTGAAGACCTTTGTATTCATTCAATTGGATTTATTGAGCGCTTACTGTGTGCAGAGCACTGTACTAAGTGCTTGGGAAGTACAAGTTGGCAACATATAGAGACGTTCCCTACCCAACAACGGGCTTACAGTCTATCCGCTTCCTCTGCCAGTAATTTCTTTCAATAAATTAATAAATTAATTAATTCCATAGTATTTATTGAGCACTTACTGTGTGAAAAGCACTGTACTAAGCGCTTGGGAACATAGAATATAACAATAAACAGACACATTCCCTGCCTACGATGAGCTTTAATGACTGTCTTTCCTGGACTGGATAATGTTTACCAACTCCATCACTTACTGTGTGCAGATCACTGTACCAAGCACTTGGGACAGCACAATAAAATAGAGTTGGTATTCACATTCCCTGCCCACAATGAGCAGCACTTTGTCTACAATAACCACTCAATTAGTACCGTTGATTGGTTGAGACATTCATTTGTTCATTCAATCATCTCTCCCTTCTAGACTGTGAGTCCTTTGTTGGGTAGGGACCATCTCTATATGTTGCTGATTTGTACTTCCCAAGCACTTGGCCCAGTGTTCTGCATATCATAAGCACTCAATAAATATGATTGAAGGAATGAATGAATTTATTGAGCACTTACTGTATGCAGTGTTGTACTCCTCTTGGAGGAGATGTGCCTTCAACAGGGCTTTGAAGGTGGAGAGAGTTATTGTCTCTCTCCCAGGGGATGGATCTACAATGGAGACGAGGGCCAGAATCAAGAGGATTTGAGTTTGAACAGACCTCCTTCTGCCAGCTCCCCTGCATTATTGGCCTCAGTGTCCTCAGACACAAAGCCTAATGGACAGAGCATGGGCCTGAGAATCACAAGGACCTGGGTTCTAATTCCGGCTCCACCACCTGTCTGCTGTGTGACCTCGGTCAAGTCACTTGTCTGTGGCTCAGTTACCTCACCTGTAAAATGGGGATTAAGAGCGTGGGCCCTAGGTGGGACAGGGACTGCGTCCAACCTGATTAACCTGTATCTACCCCAGTGCTTAAGATAGTGTCTGACACAGTAAGTGCTTAACAAATACCATTAAAAACAAAAAAAAGCTGGGGCTATCACCCCATTCATGGGACAGGAGTCATATCCCAAAGAAGGGGCTTGATGGCAAGTTAGATTGGTCTTGAAAAAAAGAAAAAAAAAAGGAAATGATCTAGTTAAGTAGCTGAGTAAAGAGTCTGAAAGAATAGACATGCCTGGTTTCAGGGTCTAATTGAAATTTCCCAGCCTAGGCTATTCATCAGCAGTTCTTCTCTAACCCTCTTTGCATCTGTACTAATGAGGATCTGGGAGAAACGCTAATGGGGGAATATTTGCCCTTAAGGGGTTTGAAGGAATGTCTTTTGATTCTCCCCTCTTTCCACTTCTTACCTGCTGGTTCCTTTGCTCCTGCTACAGCGGACCTGGTCACTTTTCTCTCTGCCAGCCTTAATTACACTGATGCATACTTAGCTATTCATCTCCATCTCCTACACATAGAGCTGTTCGGTAGAGCTCTTTACTATGATCCTCATGTGGGAAAGGAACCATGTCTGACCTGATTTTCTTATATCTACCTCACCACTTAGTACAATGCTTGACACATATGAAGCACTTAAGAAATACTGTTTTTTATAATAATAATAATAATAACAATAACAATAAAAAATATCCCCATCCACTTCTAAACATCCTCTTCCTTTTTATCTACCCACGTATATGGCCAACCCCTTCCCAACTATTTGTCTTTGCCAATTCTCCCTCATTAGACACCCTCTAGACTGTAAGCTCATTATGCCTACCAATTTGGTTACGTCATACTCTTCCAAGTGCTTAGTACAGTGGTCTGCATATAGTAAGCACTCAATAATTATGATTAATTAATTGATTGATTGATTGATCTAACTCAAGCCCCTCTACTAACAGCCAATTTGCACTCCATGGTCTAGGAGTTCCCTTGGCCTGGTGTCTATCTCACTAACCTTCTCCTCCCTCCCACCCCCTTTTTTAATAGTTATTTGCTAAGCACTCATTCTGTCCCAGGCACTGTACTAAGCACTGGGGTAGATACAAGTTAATCAGGTTAGACACATACATACATACGTACATAGATATGGTATTTTGTAAGCGCTTACTATGTGCCAGGCACTGTTCTAAGCATTGGGGCAGGTACAACGTAATTGGACACAGTGCCTGCCTCACATAAGGAGACTAGTTGGACACTGCCCTGTCTTCTGTCTATATCACCAAATTCCTTTAGGCTTTTTTCCAGTCTCTATTTTCTGATCTTCTTAACGGATTTCCTCAGAACTCTTTCCAATTTTTTTACAAATTGTGAAATTCAGAAACACAAGAAGTATACATGAATGCAAAAAGGAAGTTCACTGAATGATGATGATTTCTTCAAATATGTAAGTTAATGAAAGAAAGCTCGGCTTTGCTCACATACTTAATGATCTCTCTATATTCATCCCATTTAGTTCTTTCTTCTGGGGCAGGAAACATAGGATAAGACTCTGTTTGAAGAAACTGCCTTTCTGGCTACCTTTGCCTTTCATCATTAGGTCATGCTCAGTTTTATACGCAGATGGCTGGTTTATATTCTCCCCAGTGTCACTCACATCACTTGAATCTATATCTGCTCTAAAATAGCCATGTCCCATGGAGGGCTTATAGTCTTAATCCCCATTTTACAGATGAGGTAACTGAAGCGCAGATAAGGTCATACAGCAGAGAAGTGGTGGAGCTGGGATTTGAACTCAGGTCTTCTGACTCCCAGGCTTGTTCTCTTTCCACTAGGCCATGCTGCTTCTCTGACTCACACGGTGGATATCTGCTTCCTGGTTTTTCAGATGCTTTCCAGTTCTCCAGCCACCACATCCTGACCCAAACGGAATCCTCTTTTGGCTCTCATTCTCATTTATCCATGTTGCTTTCCTGAGACTGAATATTAAGATCTTTTTGCTCTAAAGTTTTTGCTCTCAAACAGGTTCTCAATCCCCCTGTACCACTTATGAACATATTTTCATACTCTATTACTTCCTCCAATTTATACTTATTTTAGTGTTTGTCTCCCTCTTTAGATTGTGAGTTACTGGAGGGCAAAGGATCATGTCTACTAATTCTATTGTGCATTTTCAAGTAATTAGTGTAAAGCTCTGCATGCAGCAGGTGCTCAATAAATACTATTTATTGACTGATCGACATTATTATTCCCAGGATTATTATTTGGAGATTGGCCAGTGTGAGGAAGGTTGAGATGCCTGTGAATGGGTCTTTTTATTTGTACTGTTGAAGGATTTGACCAGTCCCATTCTTACTGCTGAGTGATAAAGAGTACATGGATGTCTTAGAAACTGGAAAAGCAGATGGTGAAGATTTCTGCCTCAGGTTTGATGTGACATAATGGCTAGGACATTGACCAAAAACTGGGAAATCCAGAACCTTGACCAATCAAGCAGTCAATAGTATTTACTGAACACTTATTCTATGCAGAGTACTGTACTAAGTGCTTGGAAGAGTACAGTAGGGTTAGTAGACACGATCCCTGCCTTCAGGGAACATAGGATCTAACAGGGGAGACAGGCACTAAAATTAAAGATGGGGGAAGAAATAGAAGGTACGTAGAAATAGGTATGTACAGAAGGGCAGTGGTTGGGGTTTTGAGTATCCCGAGGACTTAGGTGACACTGATGTGCTGAAGTGGGAGTTGTGGGGGAAATAGGGTATGGAGAAAAGAGATTAATTAGGGATGAACTCCTTGAGGAGATGGAATTTCGGAAGGGTCATGAAGATGGGGAGAGAGTTGGTCTTTCAGATGTGAAGGGAAAGGGAGTTCCAGGCAAAAGGGAGCAAGAGGTCAGTGGCAAGAGGCATAGCCTAGTGGATGGATCACAGGCCTGGGAGTTATAGGTTCTAACCCTAGCTCTGCCAATTGTCTGCTGTGTGGCCTTGGGCAAGTCACTTCACTTTTCTGTGCCTTAGCTACCTCACCTGTATAATGGGGATTGAGACTGTGAGCCCCATGTGGGACAGGAACTGTGTCCAAACCCACTTGCTGGTATTCACCCCAGTGATTAGGACAGCGTCTGGTACATGCCAAGTGTACCAGGAAAAAACTCCTCACTCTCGGCTTCAAGGCTCTCCATCACCTCGCCCCCTTCTACCTCACTTCCCTGCTTTCCTTCTGCAGCCCAGCCCGCACCCTCTGCTCCTCTGCTGCTAACCTCCTCACTGTGCCTCGTTCTCACCTGTCCCACTGTCGGCCCCCGGCCCACGTCCTCCCCCTGGCCTGGAATGCCCTCCCTCTGCACATCTGCCAAGCTAGCTGTCTTCCTCCCTTCAAAGCCCTACTGAGAGCTCACCTCCTCCAGGAGCCTTCCCAGACTGAGCCCCCTCCTTCCTCTCCCCCTCCCCCCCATCCTCCCCACCTTACCTCCTTCCCCTCCCCACAGCACCTGTATATATGTTTGTACATATTTATTACTATATTTATTTTACTATTTTATTTACTATTCTATTTATTTTATTTTGTTAATATATTTTGTTTTGTTGTCTGTCTCCCCCTTCTAGACTGTGAGGCCGTTGTTGGGTAGGGACTGTCTCTATATGTTGCCAATTTGTACTTCCCAAGTGCTTAGTACAGTATTCTGCACATAGTAAGCGCTCAATAAATACGATTGAATGAATGAATGAATGAAAGTGCTTCACAAATACCACAGCTATTATTAAAAGGGATGGGAAGGAGGAGGATTGAGAAGTATGTGAGCTGGAGTATAGTGGGAAAGAAGGAAAAACAAGTAGGGTGGGGTGAGAGCTGATTGAGTTTATTAAAGCATCGGCCAGGAGTTTCTGTGTGAGTACAGTGCTCTGCACACAGTAAGCGCTCAATAAATATGATTGAATGAATGTAGAAATGTAGGGGCAACCACTGGAGGTTTTTGAGAAGGGCGGGGGGGACAAGAAATGTTTAGGAAAATGATCTGAGCTTTTCGTGTGTATCCCCATGAGCTTGAGCTGACAAGTTCTGTGGTTAAGAACTTGGGTCTCCTGACTCAGCCTGTGCTCTTTCCACTAGGTCATGCCTCTCGGTTGGGCTTTGAAGTTGTTCCTCCGAATGTGAAAGGGGAAGGAGTTTCAGACAGGAGGGAGGGAGTGGGCAAATGTTTGATGGTGTGGGAAGTGAAAGAGGCCCAGGAAATAGGTTGGCGTTAGGGGATTGAGGTGTGTAGGCTGTGTTATAGTGGGAGAAGAGTGAGGTAAGTAAGGGGCAGAGAGCTAATCTGGTGCCCTAAATGCCCCATTGACAGTAGTTGCTGACATCATCATTATCAATTGCTTTTAATGAGCACTTACTATGTGCAGAGTGCTGTACTAAGTGCTTGGGAGATTAGAGAAGCAGCGTGGCTCAGTGGAAAGAGCATGGGCTTTGGAGTTGGAGATCATTGGTTCAAATCCCGGCTCTGCCAATTGCCAGCTGTGTGACCTCGGGCAAGTCACTTCACTTCTCTGGGCCTCAGTTCCCTCATCTGTAAAATGGGGAGGAAGACTGTGAGCCCCCCGGGGGGCAACCTGATCACCTTGTAACCTCCCCAGCGCTTTGAACAGTGCTTTGCACATAGTAAGTGCTTAATAAATGCTATCATTATTATTGCAAGAGTACAATACAACAGAATTGGCAGATACGTTCCCTGCCCCCAATGAGCTGGCAGTCTAGAGGGGGAGACAGACATTAATATAAATAAATAATTTATAATATATAATTTAAAGATATGTACCTAAATCCCAAGAGTGGGACTGATCCCAGTGATCCACCCTCTCTGTCCCATACAATGCCTCACATGCTTCTGGCCTCCCACCCCAGCTACTTCAAGTACATTTTATGTTAAAATCTCATCATGGTTTCAGTGAAACAAATTTCCCTGCCCTATCTCATACTCTTCCCAGTCCATTCCAAATTCTCTGTTCCCTTCCTTTCTTCTTGAGGTTTCTAGAAAGATCCAGGGAAAGGGAGAGTTGGGGTAGATGGGAAGACTAACTACTTCCTCCCCTATATCTCTGTTTTCATACTCTCCCATTGGTTCCTGTTCTTGTCCTCTCAGGAAATTAATGGTCTATCAGGGAACTGGTGATATTGCCACACAACAGGGTGTTTACAGTCAAATAGAGGACCAGAAAGGGTTCAGAATTCAGGTGTCCCAATCCCTTCTACCAAGTAAATATTTGAGGTTCTGGATTTAAATGGTTCTGCTAAAGGCACAATGGAGACAGGAATACCTCTTCCTCTCCATTAAGAGCACCTGCTGTATCTACCTAATCCCTTTTTGCAAACTAAATATTTGAGCTTAGGTATCAAATGATACCTGTACAGAGGAGCAACATGGCCGGCCTAGTGGAAAGAGTACAGGCCTAGGAGTCAGAAGGACCTGGGTTCTAATTCCCACTCCACCACTTCATTCATTCATTCAATTGTATTTATTGAGCACTTACTGTGTGCAAAGCACTGTATTAAGCGCTTGGGAGAGTACAATATAACAGCAAATGGACACATTCCCTGCCCACAATGAGCTTACAGTCTAGAGGGGAAGACAGACATTAATATAAATAATTAAATAAATTACCGATATATACATATGTGCTGTGGGGATTGGAGGGAGGATGAAAGAAGGAAGCAAGTCAGGGAGACATACAAGGGAGTGGGAGAAGAGGAGAGGAGGGCTTAGTCAGGGAAGTCTTCTTGGAGGAGATGTGCCTTCAATAAGGCTTTGAAGCAATTCTCTGTCTGATATGAGGAGGGAGGGCATTCCAGGACAGAGGTAAGGTGTGGGTGAAAAAGTTGAGATTGAGGTACAGAGAGAAGATTAGTATTAGAGGAACTAAATCAGCAGGCTGGATTGTAGTACGAGAGTAGTGAAGTGAGATAGGAGGGGGAAAGTTGATTAAGTGCTTTAAAGCCAATGGTGAGGAATTTTTGTTTGATGCAGAGGTGGATGAAAAGCCACTGGAGTTTCTTGAGGAGTGGGGAAATATGGTCTGAATGTTTTTGAAGGATAATGATTTGGGCAGCAGAATGGAGTATGGACTGGAGTGGGGAGAGACAGGAGGCAGGGAGGTCAGCAAGGAGGCTGATACAATCATCAAGGGTAAGTGCTTACAGTAATGTGGTTGCAGTTTGAAAGAAGAGGAAGAGTTGGATTTTAGTAATGTTTTGAAGGTAGAACTGACAGGATTTATTGATGGCTTGAATATTTAGATCAAACAAGAGAGGGGAGTCAGAGATAATGCCGAAGTTATGGGCTTGTGAGAGGGGAAGGACGGGGGTGCCTTCAACAATGGTAGGAAAGTGAGCAGGAGGATAGGGTTTAGGTGGGAAGATTAGAAGTTCAGTTTTACCCTTATTAAGTTTGAGGTGATGGGAGACCATCCAGGTAGAGATGTTTTGAAGGAAAGAGGAAACGCTAGACTGCAGAAAGGGAGAGAGATCAGGACTGGAGATGTAGATTTAGGTGTCATCTGCATAGAGGTGGTAGTTGAAGCCATATGAGTGATTGAGTTTTCCAAGGGAATGGGTGTAGTGGAGAAAAGAAGGGGACCCAGAACTGAACCTTAAGTGATACCCACAGTTAGAGGATGGGGGGCACTGGAGGAGCCCATGAAAGAGACTGAGAATGAGCGACCAGAAAGATAGGAGGAGAACCAGGAGTGGACAGTGTCGGTGAAGCCGAGGTTGGATAATGTTTCCAGGTGAAGGGAGTCGTCGACAGTGTCAAAGGCAGCTGAGGGGTCAAGGAGGATTAGGATGGACTAGAGGCTGATGGATTTGGCAAGAAGGAGATCATTGGTGACCTTAGAGACCTTGAGTGAAATGAAGGGAACGGAAGCAGGATTGGAAGGGCTCAAGGAGATAATTGGAGGAGAGGAACTTGAGACAGCAGGTGTAGATAGCTCGCTCAAGGAGTTTGGAGAGGAATGGTAGGAAGGAGATCAGACAATAACTGGAGGGAGCCATGGGGTCAAGGGAGGGGTTTTTTTTAGGATAGGGGAGGTATTGGCATGTTTAAAAGCAGTGGAGAAGAAGTCACTGGAGAGTAAACAGTTAAGGAAGGAAGAAGGAAGGACACAAGTGTTTTGATGAAGTGTGAAGGAATGGGGTCAGACATGTAGGTGGAGAGTGTGGATTTTAAGAGGAGACTTCCTCTAGAGATACTGCTGGGAAAGATGAGAGAGTTGAAGAAGGGGCAGGAGAGGGAAGGGACTAGAGATGGGTAGGATAAATTTTCAGGAGATCACACCTGATGCTGTCAATTTTGTTGATGAAGTAGGTGGCCAGTCATCGAGGGTAAGGAATGGGAAGGTGGGGGGAAAGGGGGCCTCAGAAGGGAGTTAAATGTCTGGAACAACCGGAGATGGTGATGGGCATGAGTGTCAATAAGCGAGGAGAAATAATATTGTTGGGCAGAGGAGAGGGCAGAGTTAAAACATGCAATGATAAACTTGAAGTGGATGAAATCGGCCTGAGATCTAGATTTCCACCAGCAGCACTCTGTGGCTCAGGCACAGGAGTAAAGAAGGCAGACTGCAGAGGTGATCCAGGGCTGTAGGTTAGTGGTACGAGATTGACAAAGGGATAGGGGAGCAAGTGAGTTGAGGTCAGCAGAGAGGGTGGTGTTGGTAGCGTCACTTTGGTCATCAAAGTTTGGGGATGGAGGCTAAATGGGGCATGATGAGTTAACATCATGTGTAGAGCAGCGTCTCACTCAGGGTAGATTACCTCACGGGAACACTTACAGTCAATGGAGAAGACTGGGACTATGATTTCCTGGGGCTTCTTTGGACCCGGGCATAACCCAGAGAAGGACCATAGCCTAGGCATGCCTAGACTCCCGGCATGAGCCCGGGAGTCAAAATGACCTGTGTTCTAATCTCAGCTTTGCCACTTGTCTGCCGCATGATCTTGGGCCAGTCACTTATCTGCTTTGTGCCTAAATGACCTCATCTGTGAAATGGGGACTAAGACTGTGAGCCCTGTTTGGGACAGGAACTGTGTCCAACCTGATTTGCTTGTATCAATCCCAGTGCTTAGTACAGATGTCACCATCATTATTGTTATTCTGCAGGACCAAACCTTTTTATAGAGTGGGAAAGACTTCTCCTTGGATGGGGCCATGGAAAGGGCCAGTTGGATGGAGAGTGACTCATGGATGGAGCATAATAGTTCTGCAAGCCATAGGATTTAGGCTTTAATCTTGGCTCTGCCACTTTCCTGCTGTATGGTCTTGGGCAAGGTCCTTAACCTCTCTGTGCCTCAGTGTCCTCTTCCATAAAATGGAGATAAAATCCCTGTTCTCCTTTCCTCTTAGGCTGTGAGCCCCGTGCAGTACAGAGACTGTGTCCAGGCTGATAATCCTGTATCTACCTCAGGGCTTGGTACAAAGTAAGCCCTTAATAAATACCACTATTATTGTTATTATTAGTAATCCAAAGCTTTCAGTGAGTGATCCCCTCCTTCTAGTCCTGGCCTGGGCTCTGGAGGTGGAAGGGAGAAAAGAGGTTAGTGTGACATCAACCTCGCTTTCTCTGAATGAAGTGGAAGTGCGGGAGTTCACTTTGAGTACCACAGGGATGGAAAATAAATACTGTTGTGTAATAGATTTTTATCCACTGCCTTGCTTAATCCCTGGCTGAATCCCTTCCAAATTGCAGTCAGGCAGCTGTTTGTACAAGTCAAACATTGATTCAGCTGCTGCTTGGAAGAGATTCAGGGGTGTGCAGGTTCTGGAAGAGAGCGGAATGAGGCGGAGAGGGGAGAAGGGGCAGGATGAAGAATCTTGGGTTCTATGATGAAGGGTTTGAACTTTTTAACATAGTCTGGTAGTGATTGTTTGTCCCTTTCTGGGCTCAGAGGGCTATTGAGCCCGTTGTTGGGTAGGGACAATTTGTTCCAATTGTACTTTCCAAGCACTTAGTACAGTGCTCTGCACACAGTAGGTGCTCAATAAATATGATTGAATGAATACATATGGAATGCTCATTGGAGCATAGAAAATAGTCTCTGACTTCAGCAGGGAGATGGAACCCAGAAGCCTCAATCCTGTACTTGATAATAATAATAATAATGGCATTTATTAAGTGCTTACTATGTGCAAAGCACTGTTCTAAGCGCTGGGGAGGTTACAAAGTGATCAGGTTGTCCCACGGGGGGCTCACAGTCTTAATCCCCATTTTACAGATGAGGTAACTGAGGCCCAGAGAAGTTAAGTGACTTGCCCAAAGTCACACAGCTGACAATTGGTGGAGCTGGGATTTGAATCCATGACCTCTGACTCCAAAGCCCATGCTCTTTCCACTGAGCCACGCTGCTCCGTGCCTCACTGACCTCATCTGAAAAATGGGGCTAAAGACGCCAAGCCCCATGGGGGCACACAATTAACTTGGATCTCCCTCGGCGCTTAGTCCGGTGCCCAGCACGTAGTCAGTGCTCAACAGATGCCGTTTAAAAAGAGGAAAATCTTGAGAGGGGAAAATTCCGGTGAGCCCCCCGCCGAGGTGCAGCTGAGAAAGGGGAGGACTTGTCAGCATGGCTCTGCCACAGTTAACATGGCTGCTTCTCCAGTGCGTGACTGTCAGGTGCAGCTCTTGGCTCCAGGCCATGGGAGCACCAACAGGTAACCACCTAGAATATTCTAGACTGTGAGCCCACTGTTGGGTAGGGACTGTCTCTATATGTTGCCAACTTGTACTTCCCAAGTGCTTAGTACAGTGCTCTGCACACAGTAAGCGCTCAATAAATACGATTGATTGATCAAGAAACTTTGAGGGTAGTGTGAGTCTATGTCCAGGGACACATGGGACTCGGACACCTGTGGTAGCCAAAGACAGCTGTGTTCACCACACCTGTGAGAAAAATCTCTCATCCACAGTCTCCTCTGGGTGGATTGCCTTTAGCATACTCTTTTCCTGAACTAAGCAGCTCATTCTGGGGCAGGGAGAAGAAATGAATTGTTAATTAATTTAATATGAATGAATTAGAGAGGGGACCTCCGCAAAGGATGGGAGGAATATGGAAGAAAGTCTGAAATCTGCATGTCCAGGGTTTATCCAGGGAAAGCTGAACAATGAGCTCAGAAGTATCAGTCCTAAAAAGGAAACAGTGATGATGCTAATTTCTCACTAATTTTTATAGTATTTTTAAAGTGCTTACTATGTGCCAGTAATGGTACTAAGCTTTGGGGTAGAAACTAGCTAATCAGGTTGGACACAGTCCTTGTCCCACATGGGACTTACAGTATTAATCCCCATTTTACGGATGAGGTAACAGGCACAGAGAAGTTAAGTGACTTGCCCAAGGTCATACAGCAGACAAACGGTAGAGTCAGGTTTAGAACCCAGGTCCTTCTGACTCCCAGGCTTGTGTGCTGTCAATAGGCCATGCTGCTACACCCTAATCTGATGGTAAAACAGTCAATGTCTAGGTGATCCAAGTAAGATTTTTGACAATGTTGGCTTCCAGTTAATGTTAACTCTTGGTTGTGGACACTGAGTTCCCTAATTGAGGTAATGGAGGTGTACCGCCTGTAGGATTGGAAGGAGGGTCCTTCCTAAACTGAAAAAATGCAGCACCAATATTCAAATACAGAATGTGGGATTCCTCTTCAGGAGGAGAAATTGTGTGCAAATAGGGGAAGGCAGGGAGAGAATGGATTGTGGGTGTGTAAATCGAAGGGCAATGGACACTGCTTATTAGAATATCCTGAAATCACCTGGAGTTTGTTTTAACAATCTTCGATAAATTGGCACTCATTTCCTATTAGAACCTGAATTCTAATCCCACCTCTGCCACATGTCTGCTGTGTGACCTTGGGCAAGTCACTACACTTCTCTGGGCCTGCCACCTCACCTGAAAAATGGGTATTTAGACTGTGAGCACCATGTTTGGACAGGGACTGTGTCCAATTTGATTAACTTGTATCTACTCCAGCACTTAGAACAGTGCTTGGCACATAATAAGCACTTAACAAATACCATAATAATTATTAGTTTTATTATTTCCCCTATTGTAGCCTTGGTTAAAGATTTCCTCTTGTCCCACCACACGATTAACAGATATTCCTCCCAAAATCTCATGACATGACATTATTTTTTTTCTCTTGATTAGTGTGAAAAAGAGGCTCAGCCTGGTGACAGAAAACACCATCCAGGCCCAAAGAGCTGGAGGCAAACTTTCACATCGCCTATTCCGTCCAAATCTTGTGTTCTCAGCTTCTGGCATGACTTGATTCCACTGGTTCTTGAGGCTATGTGCTGTTATGATGAAATGAGATAACATGTAAATATTATGATGAAATTAGATGACGTGAAAATGGACAGAAAGATATATTCGAAGTTTATGAGGCTTTTACATTTTCAGTACAACCTGAAAGCAAAGAGATAACTCCTGAAGGAGCCAGAAGAGGGGTACAGATGGTGATAATTAAACCTTAGAGTGTGGGGATTGGGGGGAGGGGGGGTAAGTGGAGTCCACCCCACCAGGGGAGATGGATATTGGGGAGGGGGGGAGAAGAGAGAGAAAAAGCAAGAGAAAGGAGAGGAAAAGGCTCCAGGCTGTTCAGTGTGGGGAAAAGAACTGAGTTTCCATGGTGCCCAGAACCCCCGTTGAAAATGATGGAGGCTGACAGATCTGGGATTTATCTAAAGGTTTCAGGTCTCTGAGCACTGAGTGGAAATTCGCCTGGAAACCAAACTGCATGGTCTGAGCGTGACATGAAAGCACTGCCTTGAACATACTATCAGAGTGGGACCTCTCCCCTTTTTACTGCTTCCAGGAAAGACTTCCTTCCCACAGAAGGGGTGGGGGGGGGGAATGGGAGGGTACAAAGATATGTATCCTAACAAGTAAGATTTGGCATGGTGTGTGTGGGTGAATAACTGGACCTACCTTTTCCCAGGCTTCTGATGTGGGACCCCAACATCAGTAATGTCCTCTACTCTCATGATGTTCTCTCTGGGCTAGGTGTCTGGGATGCGGCCTGCAGGAGGCCTGACATAGCATACCCAGGCAGGGGCCACTGGTAATCATTGCATGGGGCACAACCCAGTTTTGCCACTGTTATCGGAGGTTCCTGGAAGGACTGATTTGGTCTAGGGGAACCACAGAGGGGTTAAACTCTGTAAGATCCTTGAGGACAGGAATCATGTCTACCAAATTTATTGTATTGTATTCTTCCAAGAGCTTAATACAGTGTTCTGAACATGGTGAGTGCTCAATAAGTACCATTGATTGGCCTCCCAAGATGATTCTGAATTCCCTAATCAATCAATCGATTAATCAATGATATTCACTGAGTACTTTTTTTAATTAATGGTGCTGGTTAAGTGCTTACTATGTGCCAGGCACTGTTCTAAGCTCTGGGGTAGCTAAGGTAAGAAGGTTGGACACCGTCCATGTCCCATATGGGGCTCACGTTCTTAACCCATTTGACAGATGAGGTAACTGAGGTACATAGAAGTGAAGTGACTTGCCCAAGGTCACAACAGCAGACAACAGCAGATTAGAACCCAGGTCCTTCTGACTCACAGGCTCGTGTTTTATCGACTAGGCCATGCTGCTTGCAGAGCAGTCAGTCAGTCAGTTGTACTTAATGAGTGCTTACTGTATGTGGAGCACTGTACTAAGTGCTTGGGAGAGTACAATACAACAGACACATTCCCTGCCCACAATGAATGGGACAATACAATAGGTAGGTAGACAGGAACCCTGTTCTCTAAGAGTGGGGTTAAAGAGAGGGGAATGCAGACATTAAAATAAATTGCAAGCAGGATAAACAACCAAATATAAACATCGTTATATAAATTGTGGGTTTGGAGGTGGAGTAAATTCTTAGAGGGTGTGGACCCTAGTGCAGAAGTGCACCTTCCTACAGTGGTGTTTGATTAGCTTCCTTGTTACTTTTTTTCCCTTTAAAACTCAAAAAATATTCGTCTTTGAAAGAAGCAATGTGTCTTCCTTCCAATTTAAATGGGGAATTTCATGTCCCTCAAAGTTGGCAATAAACACCAGCAGAATGCAGGCAACCAGCACCTCCAGCCCATTTCCTTGCCACAGAACACAAAGTCGTCAGTGTTCCCTGAACTCCTGCCACAGTGGCTGCAGCATCGCTGGGGTTTGTAACTCTAAAATAGTAATGCCTCTACCTGGGAGAGTTTTAGGTGTTTTATAAGTCCTTGTTGGGTTTTTAAAGCAGGAACTGGTATCCCTTTCTCTCTTTTGTAATCCACAAATAGGTAATTCACTCCCTAATCCTTTTCAAAATTTGACTGGAAAATCTGGACTTTCTAGGTTCATTTTCCATTACTGGGAAAGTAAAAGCTCAGAGTAGAAACTGCAGTTTTAGCTACCATGGAGACATTGATTATAATTCGATTAATTAATAATATACTTACAAAAATCTGGCTCACAATAATGCAAGTACAGGTCCAGTTCCTATCCTCAAAGAACTTTCCCCTTCTCAGAATAAATGAGACAGGGACAGACAGACACAAACACACAGTTTCTCAAGTGAAATCTTCAGCTTTGCAAGTTTCCACCAGTATTCTGTCTAATCTTTCCTTGACTGAACTTTATCCACTTTGCTCCCCTTCTCTTTCCATCCTTTTTCCCTGCTTCCATATTTTCCTTCTTCCTGGTCACTTTTTAACCTTCAAATCCTTTCAGCAAATCCCCTGACCTCTCTTTGTTTTGCTTTGGGCAAGCTTTATATATCAGGCTCCCTCTAATCTCCCTTCATAAATCAGTCTCTCCAACCCCTTTAATCATCTATAAATTCTGGCCAGTATGCTGAGCTCCCTCTGGCATGGAGTGGCCCAGGAGGGCAGTATCTACTGTTTTGAAGGACGGTTAGAGCTGGAGTAGTGACACTGAGTTAAAATGACGTCTGTAGCTTTATTCACCCTGCATGAATCGCAGGCTTCGAAGGAAACACGTTCACAAAAAATAAAGCTTCTCTCGCTAGCTGTTTCAGGGAACTCTACAGTGCCAGTATGCCAGTCAGGAAGGAGAAAAGCCATGTCGATCGGGACTTCCTGTAGCAAGGAGGTTGAGCTGGAGGGTTAGTTTGGCAGAGACGGTCACGCGATTCAGAGAGAATCATGGCCTGTGAGAGTCCTTCTCATGGATGAGAAGGTTGGGATGAAACACTGGCCCCCTCACCTCAAACTGGAAACTCTGTGGTCTTAAAACTCCATACTGGGTTAATGATAATAACAAGTGCAACAATTATTAAAGTTGAGAAGCAGTGTGGCCTAGTGAAAAGTGCACAGACATGGGAGATGAAGGATCTGGGTTCTAGTCCCGGTTTCTGCCACTTGCCTGATGTATGACCGTGGACAAGTCACTTACCTTCCCTGTGCCTCAGTTCCGTCATCTGTAAAATGAGGATTAAGACTCTGATCCCCATATGTGGGATATGGACTGTGTCCAACCTGTTCATCTTGTATCTACTCCAGCGCTTAGTACAGTTTCTGGCACATAGTAAAGCACTTAACAAGTACCATTTTAAAAAGTGCTTATTATGTGTCAAGCCCTGTATTAAGTGCTGGGGTCAGTACAATCCCTGTCCCACATCAAGCTCACAGCCTAAGGTGGAGGGATAACAGGTATTGAATACCCATTTTATTTACAGATGAGGGAACTGAGGCACAGAGAAGTTGAATGACTTGCTTGAGGTGACGTAGACAAGTGGTGGAGCCAGGATTAGAATACAGGTCTCCGGAGTCCCTGTGCTCTTTCCTCCTCGAGGGGAACTGTCCCTTTGGAGAATCCCTTAGTTCCTTCAAGACCCTGATGGGGGGCACTTGGGAATTGCTGGCCACTCCTCAGAGCTTTCGCCTCCCTCCCTCCCTCCTTACAGCATCCTCAGAGGGAGGGGCCGTGGGAGGCTGTGGCCTGATTGACTAGTAGATAAATGAAAGTTGCTGTGTTGCCAAGCTTGAGTTTGTTAGTGCAGGCAGGCACCCTGGCTGTCACCAGGTGTTGAGACAATAAATCACCAGGATTTAACTCTCTATAAGACTCTATAAAGCTGGAAGCATAAACAACAACTTGAGTCAGTGATGGAGCACATATCTACTCCTATTCTGCTCCCCCCACCCCGCCCAAACAGAAGCCCACAAGAATAAAGGGAGAAATGAAAGTTCACAACTGAACACTTTAACTCCCCATGGGACTCCAAACCTGATGGCCTGTTTTAGGGAAGGGGCCATTGCGGGGAGAGAGGAGGGTATATGGCAGGTAATGTTTGATGGGAGGGTATCTGGGGGCTCAGACACAGACAAGGGTGCAGTTGGAATCTTATTAGTTGTGCCTCCATCTCTTCCATCTCTTGAATCGCCTCTCCTCTGGGATCACGATTGCTTTCTTCACACATTTCCACTCTTAACTTGCAAATAGCCAGAGTTGGACCTGAGCAGGACTAGCATCATTTTTAGAGGGAATTCTTTGGTAGAATTCTGCACCTAAACAGGGCAAGCCTAGACCCAACTTCATGCATCAAACTAGGATTAATGGGCATTGTTGGATGGAGATGGGACAGCTATTTTTGGAGCAGTGAGGTGGCAGTCTGGCCCTTGAGTCCCTACCCCAGGTTCCAAGGGATGGACTACTTTTTGACCATTTCCCCATCTCAGCCAAGTCTCCCCATCTCCTGGGCCCCAGGGACCATCAGCACAGGTTCTAGGTCTGGGCCTTTAGACTGCAGGCTTGTTAAGGGCCGGGGAAATGTCTCCTAATTCTGTTATATTGTCCACTCCTAAGCATTTAGTACAGTGCTCTGCATATAGTAAGTACTCAATAAATATCATTGATGGATTGATTGATAGATTGTCAGTTTCTTGTGTGCAGGGAATGTGTCTACCAACTCTGTTATAATGTACTCTCCCTAGTGCCTAGTATTTACTATAATACTCTGCACACAGTGAGCCCTCAAAAAATACCTATGATTGTTGGATTGATTTACTGTAAGCTTGCTGTGGGCAGGGAATGTGTCTACCAAGTCTGTTGTAATGTACTCTTCTAAGCACTTAGTGCAGTGTTTTGCACACAGTAATAATAATAATAATGATGGCATTTATTAAGCACTTACTATGTGCAAAGCACTGTTCAATGCACTGGGGTGGTTACAAGGTAATCAGGTTGTCCCACATGGGGCTCACAGTTTAATCCCCATATTACAGATGAGGTAACTGAGGCACAGACAAGTTAAGTGACTTGCCGAAAGTCACACAGCTGACAACTGGCGGAGCCTGGATAATTATGATTGACTGATAATTATCATCATCATCATCGATCGTATTTATTGAGCGCTTACTGTGTGCAGAGCACTGTACTAAGCGCTTGGGAAGTACAAATTGGCAACATATAGAGACAGTCCCTACCCAACAGTGGGCTCACAGTCTAAAAGGGGGAGACAAAACCAAACATACTAACAAAATAAAATAAATAGAATAGATATGTACAAGTAAAATAAATAAATAAATAAATAAATAGAGTAATAAATATGTACAAACATATAAACATATATACAGGTGCTGTGGGGAAGGGAAGGAGGTAAGATGGGGGGATGGAGAGGGGGGCGAGGGGGAGAGGATGGAAGGGGCTCAGTCTGGGAAGGCCTCCTGGAGGAGGTGAGCTCTCAGTAGGGCCTTGAAGGGAGGAAGAGAGCTAGCTTGGCAGATGGGCAGAGGGAGAGCATTCCAGGCCCGGAGGATGACGTGGGCCGGGGGTCGATGGCGGGACAGGCGAGATCGAGGTACGGTGAGGAGATTAGCGGCGGAAGAGCGGAGGGTGCGGGGTGGGCTGGAGAAGGAGAGAAGGGAGGTGAGGTAGGAGGGGGCGAGCTGAAGGACAGCCTTGAAGTCCAGGGTGAGGAGTTTCTGCCTGATGCGCAGATTGATTGATAGCCACTGGAGATTTTTGAGGAGGGGAGTAATATGCCCAGAGCGTTTCTGGACAAAGATAATCCGGGCAGCAGCACGAAGTATGGATTGAAGTGGGGAGAGACACAAGGATGGGAGATCAGAGAGAAGGCTGATGCAGTAGTCCAGACAGGATAGGATGAAAGCTTGAATGAGCAGGGTAGCGGTATGGATGGAGAGGAAAGAGCTGATCTTGGCAATGTTGCATAGCTGAGACCGGCAGGTTTTGGTGACGGCTTGGATGTGAGGGGTGAACAAGAGAGCAGAGTCGAGGATGACACCAAGGTTGCGGGCTTGTGAGATGGGAAGGGTGGTAGTGCCGTCAACAGAGATGGGAAAGTCAGGCAGAGGGCAAGGTTTGGGAAGGAAGACAAGGAGTTCAGCCTTCGACATGTTGAGCTTTAGGTGGCGGGCAGACATCCAGATGGAGATGTCCTGAAGGCAGGAGGAGATGCGAGCCTGGAGAGAGGGGGAGAGAGCAGGGGCAGAGATGTAGATCTGGGTGTCATCAGCGTAGAGATGATAGTTGAAGCCGTGGGAGCGAATGAGGTCACCAAGGGAGTGTGTGTAGATCGAGAACAGAAGGGGACCAAGCATTGAACCTTGGGGAACCCCCACAGTAAGAGGATGGGAGGGGGAGGAGGAGCCTGCAAAAGAGACTGAGAATGAAAGACCGGAGAGATAAGAGGAGAACCAGGAGAGGACGGAGTCTGTGAAGCCAAGGTCAGATAGCGTGTTGAGGAGAAGGGGGTGGTCCACAGTGTGAATCTCTGAATTCACTGGATTATGAATCTCCAGTGGCTATCAATCAATCTGTGCATCAGGCAGAAACTCCTCACCCTCAGCTTAAAGGCTCTCCATCACCTCGTCCCCTCCTACCTCACCTCCCTTCTCTCCTTCTACAGCCCAGCCTGCACCCTCCGCTCCTCTACCGCTAATCTCCTCACCGTGCTTCGTTCTCGCCTGTCCCACCATCGACCCCTGGCCCACGTCATCCCCCTGGCCTGGAATGCCCTCCCTCTGCCCATCCGCCAAGCTAGCTCTCTTCCTCCCTTCAAGGCCCTACTGAGAGCTCACCTCCCCCAGGAGGCCTTCCCACTCTGAGCCCCCTCCTTCCTCTCCCCCTCGCCCTCCTCTCCATCCCCCCAGTCTTACCTCCTTCCCTTCCCCACAGCACCTGTATATATGTTTATATGTTTGTACATATTTATTACTCTATTTATTTATTTATTTTACTTGTACATATCTATTCTATTTATTTTATTTTGTTTTGTTCTCTGTCTCCCCCTTTTAGACTGTGAGCCCACTGTTGAGTAGGGACTGTCTCTATCTGTTGCCAACTTGTACTTCCCAAGTGCTTAGTACAGTGCTCTCCACACAGTAAGTGCTCAATAAATATGATTGATTGATTGATTGATTGACTGATTAAGCCCATGGTGCAAGAGTTTGGGAGATAGCGGGGGTTGCCAGCAGTGACCAGGAGGCAGGTGCCAATTGGGCCAACTTCCGGGCCTACCTGGAGGTTGTTTCAGGGTGTAATCTCACAGAAAGTCACTCTCTCTGCTCCAGTTTACTGGACTTTTGGCTAAAGCATGGGCCTGGGAGTCAGAAGTACCTGGGTTCTATTCCTGGCTCTGCTACAAAATAACAATAATAACAATAAGAATTATAATAGTACAGTACCTGGCACATAGTAAGTGCTTAACGAATACTAAGTGCTGGGGTGGATACAAGCAACTAGGGTTGGACGTGGTCCTTGTCCCACTTGGGGCTCACAGTCTCAATCCCCAATTTACAGATGAGGCAACTGAGGCACAGAGAAGTGAATTTACCTGCCCAAGGTCACACAGCAGACAGGTGGCAGAGCCAGGAATAGAACCCATTACCTTCTGAGTCCCAGACCCTTGCTCTATCCACTATGCCATGCTACTTCTCTAAGCAGCTCTCATCTTCTGTGTGACTTTGGGCAAGTCACTGTGCCTCAGTTACCTCCTCTGTAAAATGAGGATTGAGACTGCGAGCCCCATGTGGAACAAGAACTGTGTCCAACTTGATGACTTTGTATCTACCCCAATGTGTAGAACCATGCCTGGCACATAGTAAGGGCTTAACAAATACCATAAAAAAACAAAAAAGCACCCACCTCTGGATATGTTAGATGTTAATAATGATAATAATTGTATGTGTATTATTTGTTAAGTGCTTACTATATGCTGAACACCTTGGTAGATAAAAGCTAATCAGATCGAACCCAATCTCTCTCCTACATGAGACTCACAGGCTAATGGGGAAGGAAAACCTCATTTTATTATGTCTCTAGCCCTGTACTAAGTGCTGTCCCATGCTTAGCTCATATTCCAAGGTGGAGGGAGAACAGACATTGAATCCCCATTTTTTTTTTTTACAGATGAGGGAACTGAGGCACAGAGAAGTTAAGTGACTTGCCCAAGGTCACACAGCAGGCAAGTAGTGGAGCCGGAATTAGAACACAGATTCTCTGACTCTGGCAGAGACCTTGCAGCTCCTCAACTGTCAGTGAAAATCAGGGTAGCAGTGTTAGAAGAGCAAAAAAGAATGAAGGTTTAGGCCAAGGGAGAGTGAAGTGATTAGCAGCACGCTGGAGGTCTCTCATCTTCCCCTACTGGAGGCACCATGGACCATGAATCCCAGCAGCTCAAAGACCCTATCTGAATCTCAGAGTCCTTATAGAAAAGTGGAATTTAAAGCCTTGGGAATGGAGGAGCTTTCCAAATGAGTAAGTGTAAATTGAGAAGAGAAGGGACTAGTATAAATTGAGATGAGAAGGGACCCAAAACACAGCCTGGAGCATCTCCCACAATTGTGGATGTGTGGGGTGTGGAGTGTGGGAGGCATGGGAAGAACTGTGAAAGAGGCTGAGAAGAATCCACCAGAGAGGTGAGAGGAGGGTCAGTAGAGAACGGTGTTTGATAAACTAAGGATAAATAGTGCTTCTAGTAGAAGGGAAAGATCCACAGTGTCAAAGGCAACCCAGAGGTTGAGGAGGATTAGGATGGTGTAGAGTCCCTTAGATTTGGCAAGAAGGAGGTTATTGGTGACCTTGGGTGGGGGAGGTCTCAATACGGTGAAAGAGGCAGAAGCCAGACTGTAGAGGTTCTGGAAGGGAGTTGGAGGAGAGGAAGTGGAGGAAGTAGATGTATAAGACCTGTTCGAAGAGTCTGGGGAGGAGGGAGATTGGGTGATAGTTGGATGGGGTAGTGAGATATAGAAAAGGCAGTGTGGTTCAGTAGAAAGAGCACAGGCTTTGGAGTCAGAGGTCAGGGGTTCAAATCCCTGCTCCGCCAATTGTCAGCTGTGTGACTTTGGGCAAGTCACTTAGCTTCTCTGTGCCTCATTTACCTCATCTGTAAAATGGGGATTAAGACTGTGAGCCCCCCATGGGACAACCTGACCACCTTGTAACCTCCCCAGTGCTTAGAACAGTGCTCTGCACATCGTAAGCACTTAATAAATGCCATCATCATCATCATCATCATCATTATTATTATTATTATTATTAAAAGGCCTTTTTTAAGATAGGGGAGACTTGGGAGTGTTTGAAGGAAGAGAAGGAGCAACCAGAAAGTCAGTGTTTGAAAATGGTGGTCACGGTGGTCAGAAGAGTGGACTAGAGGGGAGAGTTAGAGGAGGTACATATGACGCGTGTGTGTGTGTCTGTGTGTGTGTGTGTGTGTGTGTGTGTGTGTGTACACATGAGCTTGTTGCGAGCAGGGAATGTGTCTGTTGATTATTGTATTGTACTCTCCCAAGTGCTTAGTACAGTGCTCTGCACATAGCAAACACCCAATAAATATGACTGAATGAATGTACATATAATTGTCCTTCATATTCAAAGAAGATACCACTGATGGTGAAGTTCACCTATGACATGTATGGCTGAAAAGGCCAATATGGGGTCTACAGTTCCAGCTACATTAGGCACACAAAAAGGTCATCCGGTATTGCAATATGCTTAATTCGCATATGCAGCTTTTGCTCAAAGAAAGCCACTTCCTTCATGGCCATGAGCAATTCAGGTTTGTCCTCAGCAGCTGATTCACAGTTCAGAGCTGGCGTGCAACCAGGTCTTTGGCCTTATTTTACCACGTCCTTAAAATTCCTTCCTCTGCACTTTTTGCTTCCTGCTTCCCAGTTTCGGCTCCTCATTCAGCAGCTGTTTGTGTACCCCGCTGTTGCTCATTCTCTTCAGATAGCCCACCCAGTGTCATTGTGTTAAGGTGAGAGGAACTTCCATGCTAGGAGACTGACTACATTCCCATCAGTCAATCAATCAGTTGTAATTATTGAGTGCTTACTGTGTCTGAGCACTGTATTAAGTGCTTGGGAGAGTACAATATAACAGTGTAATAGAGTTAGTAGACACCTTCCCTGCCCACGATGAGCTTAAAGTCTTCAGGGGGAATGTTCCATTCTCGAATGTAACTGATTTTGTCTTTTCACTTAACAGTGAGCCTGGACCCTAAGTGACACTGGTGAAACTGCTCAAAGAGTTGGATGTGGAGCCTGCTTGTGATCCAGGACTCAAAGCCATGGAGAAGGTTGGATAGCACCACAGCGCTGTAGACTTTTAGTTTGGTTTGGATCCCGATACTGCACTGCTGCCACACTCCATTTGACTCCCAAATAGAGATCTCCCAAAGGATGTGCTGATCTCCTCATTCCGTTTTCTATCAGGAGAAGGTAAATTGTATAAGCAAACAGGAGCACTTCTTTAGAACTCTCTTGAGGCCACGAAAGATGAGATCTCATCTATCGCGCCACCGACCTCTCGCCCACCTCCTGCCTCTGGCCTGGAACGTCCTCCCTCTTCATATCCACCAGACAATTACTCACCCTGCCTGCAAAGTTTTATTGGAGGCACATTTCCTCCAAGAGGCCTTCCCCGACTAAGCCTTCTTTTCCTATTCTTTCACTCCCTTCTGCGTCACCCTGGCTTCCTTACTTTATTCATCCCCCAATCCCAGCCCCACAACACTTATGTACATATCCATAATTTATTTATTTATATTAATGCCTGTCTCCCCTTCTAGAATTAAGGTCTGTGTGGGTGGGAAATGTGTCTATTATATTATATTGCTATATTGTACTCTCCCAAGTGTTTAATACAGTGGTCTGCACACAGTGAGTGCTCAATAAATACGGTGATTGAGAAGCAGATTTGACTAGTGGATAGAGCATGGGTCTAGGAGTCAGAAGGACCTGGGTTCTAATCCCTGCTCTGCCACTTGCCTACTGTTTGACCTTGGACATGTCACTTGACTTCTCTGTGTCTCAGTTACCTCATATGTAAAATGGGGATAAAGACTGTGAGCCCTTTGTAGGACAGGGACTGTATCCAATTCAATTATCTTGTATCTACTCCAGCACTTACAACAGTGCCTGGCACATAGTAAGTGCTTAACGAATACAATAAAAAAAAGATTGATTGAGAGGGCAAATGTGGGCATGAGAGAATGGGAGAATTGGGGAAGCTCACATTTGATAGTTTTGATTTTGCCAACAGAGTGGCTGTCTACTGTCTACTTGTTTTGTTTTGTTGTTTGTCTCCCCCTTCTAGACAGTGAGCCCGTTGTTGGGTAGGGACTGTCTCTATATGTTGCCAACTTGTACTTCCTAAGCACTTAGTACAGTGCTCTGCACACAGTAAGTGCTCAATAAATACGGTTGAATGAATGAATGAATGATGCAAACTGGGGCAAGAGAAGAGGGAAAAGGAAGTGCCGGGGGTTTCAGGAGGGAATTATTGGTACAGACAGTAGGCATAGGAGTCATTGAGGAAGGAGAAGTAGTAAACAGAAGATAGGACAGGATGATAGGAAGTACATATGAATTTCAGGTACTTGAAGTTGGCCTCCTACTTAGAAACTAACCAACCATGCTCTATGGTACAAGTCTAGCAAGTGTGTTGTGGATTTCAGGCCTGGAGGATGGAGGTCTGAAATGGGTGGAGGCAAAGGTGGGAGAGGGAGTAGGGTTCAACAGAAAGGGTAGAGTTTAGGACCTGGATTTGTGCATCAAGAGAAGTAGAGTGAAACAGTGTGACCTAGGGCCAAGCAGCATGGCCTAGTGTAAGAGCATGGAACTGGAAGTCAAAGGACTTGGATTCTAATCACAGCTCTGCCACTTGTCTGCTGTGTGATCTTAGACAAGTTGCTTAACTTCTCCATGCTTCAGTTACCTCATCTGTGAAATGGACATTAAGACCGTGCTCTCCAGGTGAGGCAAGGACTGTGTCCAACCTGATTTGTTTGTACCTGTAGAGAAGTAGCGTGGCTCAGTAGGAAAGAGCACGAGCTTTGGAGTCAGAGGTCATGGGTTCAAATCCTGACTCTGCCAATTACCTGTGTGACTTTGGGCAAGTCACTTAACTTCTCTGTGCCTCAGTTACCTCATCTGTAAAATGGGGATTAAGACTGTGAGCCCCACAAGGGACAACCTGATCACCTTGTAACCTCCCCAGCACTTAGAACACTTAGAACATCATCATCATCATCATTACCTACCCCAGAGCTTAGTACAGTGCTTGGCACAAAATAAGGGCTTAACTAAAATGATTTTTTTAAAAAAGAATGGAGGGGTTGAGTAGAGAGTCCAAAGGAGACATGATAACTTGGGATTATTGGAAGAAGGGTTGTGGATATCCCGGTCTCTGTCAGGGGAGAGGACAATTTTGTAGGCAGGAGGTGTGTGGGAGAGTAGGAAGGTGAAGAGGTTGTGGTTGGAGAGTGGGATTTTAGAGTTGGTGAGGTTAGTGATTGTACAGTGATTAGAGATGATGAAATTTTGTGGGTGTCCAAACTGATGACTCTGTGAGGTGGGGTGGTGCTGGAGGTCTGCAGAGTTTATGAATAAGAGGAAGCCAGCATCTTGGGAGTAGAGAAGGAGAGAAAGAAGGTGAGAAACACGTCAAAATGGCTCAGAAAATTAGAAGTGGGACCAGGAGGGCGGTAAAATGTGGCAACTAATAGTTGCCCTTACTGGAAATAGTAGTAGTAATAGGAACATTTGTTGAGTACCCCTTTGGTACAGTGCACTGTGCTAATGCTAGGAAGTTCAGAATAATGAAGGAGAGCTTACACTACAAAGAGCTTACATTATAATACAGACCATACACTCCTCCTCTAGACAGTAATTTCCTTGCAGTTAGGGCATATATCTACCAAACCTGTTTTATCATACTCTCCGAAGAGCTTAGTAGAGTAAGTGCTCAATATACATGATGGATTGATTGATGGGGGGGACAAACATAAAAAGATGGAAGATGTGGGTTTCAAAGGAAGAGAAATGAAGGATGGAGGGGGTGGAATAGTGTAAAAGCAACACTGAGGAATGGGCAGCTGGTTGTTCTTTCCCCTTTCCTTGTGAGTCTGGGGGTGAGGGGGTGGGAGAATGATAATAGTTATAGTATTTATTAACTGCTTACTATGTGCCAGGCACTGTACTAAGTACTGGAGTGAATGCAAGCAAATCGAGTTGGACATGGTCCCTGTTCCCTGTGGAGCTCAGAGTCTCATTCCCCATTTTACAGATGAGGTAACTGATGACCAGAGAAGTGAAGTGACTTTTTTTAAAATGGTAGTTTTTAAATGTTTACTGTGTGCCAGGTGCCATACTAAGTGCTGGGTTAGATACAAGATAATCGGGTTGTTCAAGGTCCCTGTCTCAGATAGGGCTTACAGTCTTCCTCCCCATTGTACAGATGAGGTAATTGAGGTCCAGAGAGGTTAAGTGACTTACCCAAAGTCACACAGCAGACAAATGACAGAGCCAAGATGAGAATCCAGGTCGTTCTGACTCCCAAACCCATGTCCTATCCACAAGACTCCTTTGATTTATTGTGGGATTTAATGAGCAGTAATTCTGTGTTTGCCCTCTCTACATCCTTTATAATTTTGTAATCTTGAATTATGCCTTCTCTCAGCCTTCAATTTAGTAGGCTGAAGTGTCTTAATCTCATTAGGGTAAAATGGAAGTCTCTATGTCTGTAACAATCTTTGGGTTGGGAGTGGTTTCGAGTGCCTGTTTTAGCTTTGATCATTTGGTCTCTGCTCTTACTCTTTCGTTTATTGTACATTGCAAATTGGGTCTGCTTGTGGTTCCCACTAGACTGTAGGCTCTGCCCAGGCAAGGCCTGGGGCTTATATTTCTGTTGTGTTTTTGTTTCTGAGCACCTGATGTAGCATTCAGCACTCAGTAGCCTCTCAATAAATGGCATTGCTGTGATTCCTAATGAGGAGGATTCCTGCCTCTGCCTGAGGTCATGACTCCTTGCTGGCCCTGTCTCCCTATCGGCTGATCTGTCTGCCATATTCAGCCCACCCAAGCCGAGCATTGAGTCTCTGGACCTACCTATCTGAGGAGCATGGACCTGGGAGTTAAATGATCTGGGTTCTAATCCTGCTTCACCACTTGCCTGCTGTGTGTCCTTCAGCAAGTCACTTCACTATGGCTCTTTTCTGTCTGTAAATGGGGATTCAATACTTTTTTCCCCTCTTAATAATAATAATAATGATGGCATTTGTTAAGTGCTTACTATATGCAAAGCACTGTTCTAAGTGCTGGGGAGGTTACAAGGTGATCAGGTTGCCCCATGGAGTGCTCACAGTCTTAATCCCCGTTTGACAGATGAGGTAACTGAGGCACAGAGAAGGTAAGTTACTTGCCCAAAGTCACACAGCTGACAAGCAGCGGAGCCGGATTTGAACCCATGGCCTCTGACTCCAAAGCCCGTGCTCTTTCCAGTGAGCCATGCTGCTTCTCTTAGACTGTGAGCACTATATGAGGCTGGGACTGGGCATGAATGGACCATCTTGTGTCTATCCCAGTGCTTAGAACAGTGGTTTTTTATGGTATTTGTTAAGCACTTACTACGTGCCAGGAACTGTACTAAGTGCTGGGGTAGATACAAGCTAATCAGGTTGGACACAGACCATGGTCCACATGGGATTCATAGTCTTAATCCTCATTTTACAGGTGAGGTAACTGAGGCATAGAGAAGTTAAGTGACTTGCCTTAGGTCATATAGCAGACAAGTGGAAGAGCAGGAATTAGAACCCAGGTCCTTCTGACTCCCTCCCATGCTCTAGCCACTAGGCCAAGCTGCTTGGCACTTACTTAACACAACATATAACACAATTGTTATTATTATTACCAATTCCCAGTCTGAAACTCCTTCCTTCTCCCTGCCAGCTAGTCAACATCTCTCCCATCCTTTAAAGCAGAATTTTAAACACACGTCCTCCAGGAAGCCTTCCCTGACGAGGTTTGTAGAGGGCAGACTCTGAGAAGCAGCGTGGCTCAGTGGAAAGAGCACGGGCTCGGGAGTCAGAATTCATGGGTTCTAATCCTGGCTCCACCACATATCTGCTGTGGGACCTTGGGCAAGTCACTTAACTTCTCTGAGCCTCAGTTACCTCATCTGTAAAATGGAGATTAAGACTGTGAGCCCCATGTGGGTTAACCTGATCACCTTGTATCCCCCCCAGTGCTAGAACAGTGCATTTCACATAGTAAGCACTTAACAAATGCCATCGTTATTATTATCTCGATTCAGAACACCTAGGATGGAATAGTTTCTACAAGAATCAAACAGGAGGTGTTATTGGACATACCTCCAGCTGTAAGAGGTTCATCTGTCTTTCAGGGGCATGTGAATTTGTTATTCTCAACTAGAATCATAAATATGTCATCTCTGTGTCTAACATACCACTGTCCCTTACTAGAGTGCCGCTCACCTGGAGTTTGTTCAATTATAATAATTAATTGAGGCTGAGTCACACTGTGAAGATGATGGAGTTTCCCACTGAGTGATGGACGAGCCTCGTCCTGAGATTTCAGGATGGAGAATCCAAGTGCATGGATTATTTTCCTGAAGCGTTGCTCAGCCCCACACTTTTCTGCTTCTCCAAATGTTCCACTGTCCTGTGCTCATTTATTTATTTTTTTAACAACATTTGTTCAACCACTTACAATGTTCCAGGTACTTGACTAAGCGCTGCGGTAAATACAAGCTAAGCAGGTTGGACACAGTCCATGTCTCACAGGGGGCTTCACAGTCTTAATTCCCACTTTACAGATGAGGTAACTGAGGCACAGAGAAGTGAAGAAACATGCCCAAAGTCACACAGTAGGCAAGAGGCGGAGCCAGGATTAGAACTCAGTTCCTTCTGACTTGAAGCCCGGCTCTATTGCACTGCACAAATCTATTGCATTGCACAAAGATTCCTCACAGTTGGCTTCAGGACTCTCCATCATCTGTTCCCACCTCGCATATCTACTCCCTTCTGCTATTCTCCAAGTCACCATCTTCGTTCCTCTCAAGCCAATCTAATAGCTACACCTTGTTCTTTACTCTTCGCCTCATTCCCTGACTTGCAATGTTCCTTTGGTTTGGAATTTCCTCCCTCTTAACATTAAACAGACCACAGCTCTTCCCATATTTAGTGTCCTCCTGAAATCTCACCGCCTCTAACAAGCCTTCCCAGATTAATTTCTGAGCATCCTGAGCCATAATCATACCTTCAGCCAACTACAGCACTTATTGCTTATTTATACACATGCTCAGCTCTAACAGCTGTATATATTGGTCATGGGTTTGAATCCCGGGTCTGCCACTTGTCAGCTGTGTGACCTTAGGCAAGCCACTTCATTCATTCATTCATTCAATCATATTTTTTTAGTGCTTAATGTGTGCAGAGCACTGTACTAAGCACTTGGGAAGTACAAGTTGACACTTCACTTCTCTTTGCCTCAGATACCTCATCTGTAAAATGGGGATTAAGACTGTGAGCCACACGTGGGACAACCTGATCACCTTGTATTCCCCCAGCGCTTAGAACAGAAGGCACATAGTAAGCACTTAACAAATACCAACGTCATTATTATTATTATTATTATTATATATCCTCAATTATTTATTTTTGACCCCTCTAGTTGTAATAATTTTTGTGTTTAATTCTTCCATTAGAATGGAAGCGCCTTGTGAGCAGGGAGCATGTGATTTCTGTATTCTGTTCTTGCTCAATACTACTACTACTCTGTGTGCGATTTGTGTTCTCCCTGGGGCAACAGATGCAGTGAATTAATAAGCAGGGAATAATAATAATAATAATGGTATTTGTTAAGCGCTTACCATGTGAAAACACTGTTCTAAGCGCCGGGGGGATAAAAGGTGATCAGATTGTCCCACATGGGGCTCACAATCTTAATCCCCATTTTACAGAAGAGGGAACTGAGGCACAGAGAAGTTAAGTGATTTGCCCAAAGTCACACAGCTGACAATTGTTGGAGCCAGGATTTGAACCCAGCCTCACTGTGCCTTGTTCTCGCCTATCCCGCCATCGACCCCCGGCCCACATCCTTCCCCTGGCCTCAAATGCCCTCCCTCCTCACATCCACCAAGCTAGCTCTCTTCCTCCCTTCAAAGCCCTATTGAGAGCTCACCTCCTCCAGGAGGCCTTCCCAGACTGAGCCCCCTTTTTCTTCTCCTCCTCCCCATCCCCCCTGCCCTACCTCCTTCCCCTCCCCACAACACCTGTATATATGTTTGTACAGATTTATTACTCTATTTTACTTGTACATATTTACTATTCTATTTATTTTATTTTGTTAATATGTTTTGTTTTGTTGTCTGTCTCCCCCTTCTAGACTGTGAGCCCATTGTTGGGTGGGGACCATCTCTAAATGTTGCCAACTTGTACTTCCCAAGCGCTTCGTACAGTGCTCTGCACACAGTAAGCGCTCAATAAATACGATTGAATGAATGAATGACTCCAAAGCCTGTGCTCTTTCCACTGAGCCACGCTGCTTCTCATTTACAGCATTAATATTCAAGTGTGACAGTGCAAGCGCTGGGCCAGTAGGGAATTGTCTTAATAGCTGCTGTGGTCTTCACCACCCATGTTAGCCAGCTATTTTTCAGGATTTCTGCTAGGCTGTTCCATCTTGGGGAAAATGTCTTAGGTGGTTCTTCAGTTAGAGACCCCTCATCACTGAAATCCTAGCCCCAGCCGACATTTCCCCACATTTCTAACCCAATTACCTTGCATCTACCCCAGCGCTTAGTACAAGGCCTGGCACATGGTAAGTTCTTAACAAATACCACAATTATTATTTCGAGCCAGGACCTGATCCCAGGCCTCCTGATTCCCAGATCTGTGCTCCTTCCCTGGACCAACATCGGGGCTGAGGCACATGATAGAGGCCTCTGTCTCTGTCTCTGTGAAATGGAACCATCAGTCCCTACCCCTCTCCCATTGTAGTAGCAGTAAACTCTGAATTGCCCAGAAGCAGTCTCAGCCTTTCATAAAGCAGTGCCGTCACAGAACAGTGTATCTTATTCAAAGGGAAATGTCAGGAAATTGCAAAATATAATGTAATTGCAGCTCGTGCAATGTTCCAGGAAAACGCGTTAGAGCTGTATTAAAATGCTCTGCTGAGGAGTGAGGTGTGTGTGTGTGTGTGTGTGTGTGTGTGTGTGTGCGCACTGTACCCCAGGTTAGGAAAGAAAACTCTCAATTAAATCATTCCAGTGAATTAACACTTTGCGGGCAGCTCACTGACCAGATTAATCCCGATCTTTAGGGGCTGAGCAAAGAACAAGGCTGCGGTCCGGTTATCCCTCATCCCTGTCCTCATTTAGACCCTTGACAAAGCAGATGACCAGTTGGAATTGGGGCATCCTTTAGTGGTCTCGAATTAGGAACTGGCAGGGGTGGGGCAAAGTGTGTTTGAGGGGTATGGCTAGGGCTGAGCCGGGCTGTGTCCTCTTTCTGGCCCTTGAGATGATCACTAGAGGCACCCAGCATGAGATAACTTATTTTGGGCCCACCTTCTTCCTCCCTGCTACTACAGCCCCAGCAATCACCACCTTAATATCACCCCTTCTCTCCCTCCAACCCCCCAACACCTTCGTCCCAGAGTAGCTTTGTGTCCTGGCTGTGGTTGCTGATGCCTCTGTCTTCCAGCCTCTGCTTCTGCTTGTTGCCCCATCTTCCTCTATTGGAAGTGGAAAAAGCCCTGGCTTGGGAGTCAGAGTTATGGGTTCTAATCCCTGCTCCGCCACTTGTCAGCTGTGTGACTTTGGGCAAGTCACTTAGCTTCTCTGTGCCTCAGTTATCACATCTGTAAAATGGGGATTAAGACTGTGAGCCCCAAGACGGACTACATGCTTACCTTTTATCTACCTCAGTGCTTAGAACAGTGCTTGGCACATAGTAAGTGCTTAACAAATACCGTAATTATTATTATTATTATCAGATGGCTGGGGCAGCCTAAAGTGGGATGGGGATTAGGGATGGATTTGGGTGCAGGGTCTTCTGGCCTGGAGCTGTATGCATGTTTAAGTTCAGGATTACTGATATGGAAAGATGGAAGATGTTTGCACCACAGTCAAGTTTTGCATTCATTCATTCATTCATTGTCAGAGAGGCCTAGGTTCAAGGAGGCTATTGAGAGGGACAGGCAGGGAAAGGGACAACGCCTTGTGAAAAGAGAAAGACCTGGCTTCATAATCCTGGTTCTGCTACTTAACTGCTGTGTGACCTTGGGCAAGTCACTTAACTTCTCTGTGCCTGTTATCTCATTTGTAAAATGGGGAACAAGACTGTGAACCCCATGTAGGACAGGGACTTTATCCAACCTGATTAGCTTGTATCTACCCCATTGCTCAGTACAGTGCCTGGGACGTAGTAAGCGCTTTACAAGTACCATTAAAAAAAAAGGAGCCTTGAAAGGTGCTTTCTTCTGCCTCACAAGAGCTCTCCTTGGTTCTGGCTGGAGCAGTGAGCTTTAATCCCGGCAGAGCACTGACTTTCATTATGACTGACCTTTATGTGAACTCTAGGTCCTCTCTGAGGTACAGGAGCAGCCGTGGTGACCGACTGAGGTGGTGGTGGGACCTAACACTGATCGAAGTTGCATCACAAGCCAGCTGAATGTGTGAAACACTGTGATGTCAGTGCATAAAAACACTGAGGTGGAGAGAGCCTGGTGGGCGACAGGGGAAGGAGAAGGAAAAGCAAGGAGCATGAGGGCTGATGGGACCTGGGGCTCTATTTGTGGATCTGCTTGTCCTGAGGGGAGCAGGGCCTCAGTCTAAGTGGTGGACAGTAGGGGAGGCCCCCGTCTTTAGGGGTTGCTGTCACGCCACAAGCTGGAAAGCACATGTAGGTCTGAGCTGCCATTGGAGATGGAAGGGGGAGGCCCAGCGCTTTCTCTCAGTGCTGAACAGCTGCCCATCTCCAGCAGTCAATGATGCTTATCCGTCACTGCCGAGAGGTAAACCTAGCCATGTGCGAGAGAAGCATCTGCTCTGAGGGCCAGTCTGAGCTCCGGCCTGACCCTACGCTCTTACCTCTGTGGAGGCGAAATCCAAGTACAATATGGGTCCTCCGTGCCCCAAGTAGCTAGTTGGAAGTGCTTAGCGGGTAGCCACTCTGCAGCAGGGCTTGCTTATCCAGGTGGCTGCTTTTCTGGTACAGTGAATCCACCAGACTGGGGACACCAACTGGGGCAAGCATCTGGGTTGACACATCCATGGGGCTGGGGAAAAAGATCATGGGGAATGACTGGTGCAACAGCCATGACCATAATGGTTTGGGAGAATGACCCTTGGGTAGGTTTAAAGGCAATAAGGGGATGGTTAGACTGACTGTGTGTGCGTTTGTGTGGGCGTGTGTGGATAATGCAGTGGGTGTCTGGGCAAGATGATTTTAAGCCAGTCTCCATGGACTAAATGGGGGATTCCCCCTCTTGCCCCACCACACCCCCAGCAAATGAGAGGAAGGATCTTAATAGACACAAAACCTCTCCATGTTAGCACCCACACATTCATCGAGTTACTCATCTTCATCCACTTGGTTGGAAAGGCTCTCCAAACCTGATTACTCTTGCGAGTTCTGTCTTTTCGAAGACTTCTGTACTTTGGGATCATGGAATCATCTGGCTGAAGGGGATGTTGGAAGGTCTAATCCACCCCCCGCTGCCATGTGGTCCTGCTCACAAGCGGAGAACTTCAGATCACCTCATTCAGGTGGACATTTTACTTATCAGGTTTCCAGGGGAAGAGATTCCAGTAATTCCCTTGGTAATCTGTTCCAGCTACACCCCTCAATGAAGGATTCTATGATCATTCATTCGTTCATTCAAACAATCGGATTTATCGAGCACTTACAGTGTGCAGAGCACTGTACTAAGCACTTGGGAAATACAAGTTGGCAACATATAGAGACGGTCCCTACCCAACAACGGGCTCACAGTCTAGAAGGGGGAGACAGACAAGAAAACAAAACATGTGGACAGGTGTCAAGTCATCAGAACAAATAGAATTAAAGCCAAATGGACATCATTAACAAAATAAATAGAATAGTAAATATGTACAAGTAAAATAAATAGAGTAATAAATCTGTACAAACATATGTACAGGTGCTGTGGGGAGGGGAAGGAGGTAGGGCAGGGGGGATGGAGAGGAGGAGAAGAAAAAGGGGGCTCAGTCTGGGAAGGTCTCCTGGAGGAGCTGCGCTCTCAGTACGGCTTTGAAGGGAGGAAGAGAGCTAGCTTGGCGGCTGTGTGGAGGGAGGGCATTCAAGGCCAGGGGAAGGACGTGGGCCGGGGGTCAATGATGGGACAGGTGAGAATGAGGTACAGTGAGGCGGTTAGTGGCAAAGGAGTGGAGGGTGCGGGCTGGGCTGTAGAAGGAGAGAAGGGAGGTGAAGTAGGAGGGGACGACGTGATGGACAGCCTTGAAGCCGAGAGTGAGAAGTTTTTGTTTGATCCAGTACAAATTTCCAGGGCTGCAACCTAAGCTCACGATCTCTCTTGAATGGAATTGGCAAAGGGCTGGTCACCCCCAACTTTCTCTTCTCCAGTCTGGATTAATCCAATTTGTTTCATTTGTCCTCTTAGGTCTTATTTCCCATTCACTTAAATATCATGAAGCACGCCTCCAAACCCTTTCCTAGTTGTTCACTTTCTCCTTGAGCTATAGCTCCCTCCTCTAATCTGTAACTTCCTTTTGGTCAGGGACCTCGTCTACTGATTCTGTTTTGTTATACTATCCCATGTGTTTAGTTCGGTGCTCTGTAAACAGTAAGTGATCAATAAATGCTGTTGATTGATTGACTGTAAAACCTGGAACTGGATGACTCATCGTTCTGAAGACAATGAGGAGAATAGTGATGGGTCACTACAGTTAGCATCACAGGATGGGAAATTCAAGGATGGGAAAAACTGCTTGAAATGTTATTTGCCTTGGGTGTTCAATCGGACCAATCAATCAATCAATCAATCAGTGGTATTTATTGAAAACTTACGGTGTGCTTCCCATCGTCTCCATTTGCTTTTATTTGAATACTTCCCCTCCTACCTCCTCTAGCCTCCTCTGCTCTGGCTGTTCCTTCCCTGCCAGATCCATTTCACGGGCCCAATAAACACCCTCACCTACCCAAAGCATTTAGCTAGGAAATGTAGTCTAAAAGCTCCTGTGAAGCAATGTGTTTCTCTGTCTGCAAGCCCAGGGAACATTAACCACAACTCACATGCTCCTGAAACTGGCTACATCATTACTGGGACTGATGCACATTCACTCCAACCAATCTATTTTTATCTGAAGCACTTACATTGTATGAAACTGAGCATAATGACTGTAGTCAATAGAGATGTATTTGTTTTTATTTAAACTCATAAATGCACTAAAACCAATAAATGCTTTTCCCACTGAAAACCAATATATTTTCTGTGTGTGTGTGTGTGTGTGTGTGTGTGTGTGTGTCTATGTGTGCAAGTGAAGGGAAATACACACATCCATCATCTTTAGAGTGCCCTTTTCCCCAAGGGGCTGTTTCATCAACCATCGTGAGTTATGGGGGTGACTAGGGAAGCAACAGACCTGTTGGTCCTGGTAACAGGTGGCTAGTTATTCTACTGAGCAGAGGGAAAGAAGAGTACACACTATTTTTTTTTAGAATGGAGGGGCTTTAGGGAGGTCTGGAGGAGCTTTAGGGGTGAAAGTGATGATCTCGTGTGCTAAATAATATAATAATAATAATAATGATAATTATGAAATCTGTTAAAGCACTGTGTGCCAAGCACTGATCACCTTGTAACCACCCCAGCGCTTACTATTACTACTACTAATAATAATAATGGCATTTATTAAGTGCTTGCTATGTGCAAAGCACTGTTCTAAGTGCTGGGGAGGTTACAAGGTGATCAGCTTGTCCCACAGGGGGCTCACAGTCTTAACCCCCATTTTACAGATGAGGGAACTGAGGCACAGAGAAGTGAAGTGACTTGCCCAAAGTCACACAGCTGACGAGTGGTGGAGCCAAGATTTGAACCCATGACCTCTGACTCCAAAGCCTGTGCTCTTTCCACTGAGCCACAGTGCTTCTCAGTACCTACAGCAAGCGCTTAACAAATGCCATTAAAAAAAAGACTGCTCCATCCTCTGTGCCTTTGTCACAGTGGACTATACCCTTCTCCTGGAAACACTATCTAACCTTTGCTTCACTGTCACTGTCCTCTCTCACTGTCACTGTCCTGTCTTGGTTCTCCTCCTACCTCTCTGGTTGATCCTTTCCAGTCTCTTTCTCTGGCTTCTCTTCTGCCTCCCACTTCCTAAATGCACAGGTCCCTCAAAGCTCAGTTCTGGATCCCCTTCTATTCTCCATCTCCATCCACTCCTTTGGGGATCTCATTGACTCCCATGGCTTCAACTACCACCTCTGCCATATCTACCTTGTTAGCTCTGACCTCCCTCCTTCTCAGCAATCTCTTGTCTCCTGTTGCCCCCAGGATATCCCTACCTGGCTGTCCCACTGGCTCCTCAAGTTCAACATGTCCAAAACTGAACTCTTCCTATTCTATTCCAAATCCTCTCCTCCACTAAACTTTCCCATCACAGTTGGCATTATCCTTGACTCCCACCATCTTTTTCTACACTCATAATCAGTCTGTCACTAAATCTTGTTGGTTCTTCCTCTACATCTCCAGAATCCATGCATTTCTCCCCATCCAAAGTGCCACCACACTGGTCCAGGCATTTGTCACACCCTGATTTGACCACTGCATCGGCCTCCTTGCTGACCTCCCTGCCTCAAGTCTCTCCCATCTTCAGTCCACACTTTTCTCTGCTACTTGGATCATTTTTCTAAAACATTGTTCTACACACATCTCTCCATTCCTCAAAAACCTCCAATAATAATAATAATGATGGCATTTGTTAAGCGCTTACTATATGCAAAGCACTGTTCTAAGCTCTGGGAGGGATACAAGGTGATCAGGTTGTCCCATGTGGGCTCACAGTCTTAATCCCCATTTTGCAGATGAGGTAACTGAGACTCAGAGAAGTTAAGTGACTTGCCCAAGGTCATACAGCAGACATGTGGCAGAGTAGGGATTCGAACCCATGACCCTGGGCTCTTTCCACTGAGCCATGCTGTGGGTGCATCAAACAGATACTTCTGATAAATGACTTTAAGGCACTCAATCAGTTCTCTCCCCACTCTCACCTCTCTCCCATCACACCCCAGTTCATACACTTTGTCCCTCTTAAATGAACCTACTCACTCTGTCTCACTCTCTTCTCTCTCCCTGTCAATCCTTTGCTCACACCCTCGCTTCTGTCTGGAATTCCCTTCCCTTCACACCTGGTTCCTGCTGCCTTCTGGGCTGTGTGGAGATGGTCGATAGCAAGAATTTAGCACATCTTTCCCAGGGACTATTGCACCTTCCACTTGATGGAAATGTTCCCAGCTTGCTCTCTCTCTTTTTTAAAAAATGGTATTTGTTAAGTGTTTACTAAGGCACAGTACTAAGCACTGGAGTAGATGTGAGATTGGACGCAGTCCTTATCACACACAGGTTTTAAAGTCTTAATTCCCATTTTACAGAAGAGGTGACTGAGGCACAGAGAAATTAAGTGACTAACCCAAGGTCACACAGCCGACAACTGGCAGAGCCAGGATTAGAACCCCGGTCCTCTGACTCCAGTCCTTTGCTATATCCTCTAGGCCATGCTGCTCCTCTTCTTCTTCAGCAATTTCAGTAACAGCTGGATCTCCAGTTTCCCCAGTCTAGAATTTACCTTAAGCCCTTGTCCAGAGGAATGGGTCTTGGTGAAAGGAAATAATACGAATAATTGTGGTATTTGTTAAGCACTTTTCATGCACCCACTACAGGACTAATTTCTGGGCTACATACAACATAAGCAGATTAGACACAGCTTCTATCCTCCATAGGATTCACAGTCTGAGAGCAAGAATGAGCAGGTATTTAATCCCCATTTTATATGTTAGAGAAACGTGGCCCAGAGAAGTTAAGGGATTTGCCCAGGGTCAGGAAGCAGGTAATTGGCAGCACCAGGATTAAAACCTGAGTCTCCTGACCCTCTGGCCTGGGCTTTTTCCATTAGCCCATGCTGCCAAGGTGGAGAATGAAATAGCAGTCAACTATTTATCTCCATTCTAGGCCTTTAATGCATAAGAGCGTATTCAACTGTATAACTATTTAGTCTGATTTATTCCAACATTTCATTCTGCCATAACCACTCTTCTGCCTATTTAATCCTTGTTCTTCTTCCTGTTCCACTGTTTGTAAATCATTCTGCATGTCTGTCTGCCCTATGAGATTGCAAGCTCATTATGAACCTGTGCTTCGTTTCTACTATACTCTCCCAAATGCTGAATATGGCAGGGAGGGGTGGGGGCAGGCTTTGCATTTGTTAGGCACTCTTAGATTTGATTGGTTGATTGATTAATTGATTGATTAAGTGACTGACATAGTGCCCAGGTGATTAGAGAGGTTTAAAGTTGGGATACAGGTGGCCCCTTTGGTGGGAAAAGTAGGAGAACAGTGTTTGTGTTATGCTCCCATACTTTGGAGAGGTGAGCCAGATACTTTGATTTCTGAATCTCAGGTCTGTTGCTAATTTGTTCTATGTCCCCCCTGAAGACCCACATGCCCTCAGACATCTGTTTATTTGTTTCAACTTGTACTCTGTAGTGTGGGCCTTAGTCCTGACTGGCTTCAAGCACAAGATTATGGAACCATTTGGATCCAGGAAGTGGGACTCTAGCAACTTCCTGCTAGTCAAGTTGTCTTCTCTCTCATGCCCCTTAGTCCCTACTTGGATATTTTTATTTCTGCATCTGTCCTTCCTTCTGAGCCTCAGCAAAGGTAAGGGGGTAATAAAAATAACAGTGATGGTGGTATTTATGTGTTTACTATGTGTCAAACACTGTTCTAAGAGCTGGGGTAGCTACAAACTAATCAGGTTGGACACAGTCCCTGTCCCACATTAGACTCATAGTCTTAATTCCCATTTCATAGAAGAGATAATGGAGGCCCAGTGAAGTGAAGTCACTTGCCCAAGGTCACCCAGCAGACAAGTGACAGGGCTGGGATTAGAACCCAGGTCCTTAGAACAAGGCCATACTGCTTCATGGGATGATAATAATAATGGCATTTATTAAGCACTTACTATGTGCAAAGCACTGTTCTAAGCACTGGGAAGGTTACAAGGTGATCAGGTTGTCCCACAGGGGGCTCACAGTCTTCATCCCCATTTTACAGAGGAGGTAACAGGCCCAGAGAAGTTACAAGACTTGCCCTAGGTCACACAGCTGACAATTGGAGGAGCTGGGATTTGAACCCATGACCTCTGACTCCAAAGCCCGAGCCACACTGCTTCTCTGATGGTGAGACTTTAGTTGGTGAGACTGTAAATTTGCTGTGGGCAGTGCATGATGTAGAGGAGGGTGGGCAGCCATTGGAGACTTTTTTAGGAATGGGGAGACATGCACCAAACAGTGTTTTAGGGAAATGATCCAAGTAGGGGAGAGTCTGGAGGCTAGTGGGGTAGTTGATAGAGGCTGGGACCAGAAAGGGACTGGTTTTGGAGATATTATGAAGAAAGAACTGGCTGGAATTGGTGGCTGACAGAATTTGTGGATTGAATAAGAGAGGATTCAAGGATAATCCTTACATTGTGGGCTTGTGAAAGGAAGGCAGTGGTAAGCAGCATGGCATAGTGGATAGAGCACGGGCCTAGAAGTCAGAAGGTCATGGGTTCTAATCCCAGCTCCACCACTTGACTGCTGGGTGACCTTGGGCAGGTCACTTCACTTCTCTGTCCCTCAGTTACCTCATTTGTAAAATGGGGACTGAGTTTGTGAGACACACATGGGTCAGAGAGTGTGTCCAACTCTATTTGCTTGTAACCACCCCAGTGCTTAGTACAGTGCCTGGCACATAGTAAGCATTTAACAAATGCCATCATGATTATTATTCATTCATTCAATAGTATTTATTGAGCGCTTACTGTGTGCAGAGCACTGTACTAAGCGCTTGGGAAGTACAAGTTGGCAACATATAGAGATGGTCCCTACCCAACAATGGGCTCATAGTCTAGAAGGGGGAGACAGGCAAAAAAACAAAACATGACATCAGGTGCCAAGTCATCAGAATAAGTAGAAGTAAAGCTAGATGCACATTATTGCCTAAATAAATAGAATAGTAAATATGTACAAGTAAAATAAATAGAGTAATAAATCTGTACAAACATATATACAGGTGCTGTTGGGAGGGGAAGGAGGTAGGGTGGGGGGGATGGGGAGGGGGAGAGGAAAAAGGGGGCTCAGTCTGGGCCCCTTAATAATCACTGTTATTATTGAGTGATAATGAAGAGTTAAATTTTGGGTATAATGAGCTTGGTGTGTCAGGGGAACCTCAAATAGATATGTCCTGGAGGCAGGAGGAAATGTGAGTTTGCAAAAACAATAAGTGTGGGGGGCTAGTGAGTTAAATTTGAGAACCGGAGTGTGGATTAACAAGGGCTAATCTAAGTATTTTGCAGATCATTTGCTGTGTTCATTATTGTTGAAATGTATCTTGTTCCTTTTCCTTCCCCTCCCAAATCCCCTGCTGTTTGGCCCCCCGAATACCCCTTAGATCCTGTTCCTAATGTAAATGGCCCAAAGTGGGACAACCTCCCTCAACTAGGGGTGGGAATATGCTCTGAGAGGAGGAGTGGAGTCTGCACCTGGAAAGAAGTTGCGAGGAGAGAGGAATGTGTTTTGTGGGACAGAGAGACCCAGAGCTCATCCTCAAGTGGCATAATCAGGGTTCAAGGAGGAAGGGCTGTGTGGATTCCTGAAAACTTCCAGTCTCCCCCATGTTGAATCCACAATCGACACCAGGAAACCAGAACTTAAATCCCACTGCTTTTCCGAAGCAGCATGGCTCAGTGGAAAGAGCACGGGCTTTGGAGTCAGAGGTCAGAGGTTCAAATCCTGGCTCTGCCAATTGTCAGCTGTGTGACTTTGGGCAAGTCACTTAACTTCTCTGGGCCTCAGTTACCTCATCTGTAAAATGGGGATTAAGACTGTGAGCCCTCCGGGGACAACCTGATCACCTTGTAACCTCCCCAGAGTTTAGAACAGTGCTTTGCACATAGTAAGCACTTAATAAATGCCATCATTAATGAGGAGTCTTCCTGGCCATGGTCTATGAGGCTCTCTCCATGGAAAACCTGAAAGCTGCAAGTATGGTTTTACAAGCAGCGTGGCCTAGTGGATAGAGCACAGGCCTGGGAGTTAACAAGTGAGTTCTAATCCCATCTCTGCCATGTGTCTGTTGTGTAACCTTGGGAATGTCACTTCACTTCTCCGTGCCTTAGTTCCCTCATCTGCAAAATGGGGATTAAGACTGTGCACCCTTGTGGAGCTTAGACTGTTTCCAACCTGATTTGCTTGTATCCTCCACAGTGCTCAGTATTCATTCATTCATTCATTCAATTGTATTTATTGAGTGCTTGCTGTGTGCAGAGCACTGTACTAAGCACTTGGGAAGTACAAGTTGGCAACATATATAGAGAGACAGTCCCTACCCAACAACGAGCTCACAGTCTAGAAGGGGGAGACAGACAACAAAACTAAACATGTGGACAGGTGTCAAGTCATCAGAACAAATAGAATTAAAGCCAAATGGACATCATTAACAAAATAAATAGAATAGTAAATATGTACAAGTAAAATAAATAGAGTAATAAATCTGTACAAACACATATACAGGTGCTGTGGGGAGGGGAAGGAGGTAGGGCTGGGGGGATGGGGAGGAGGAGAGGAAAAAGGGGACTCAGTCTGGGAAGGCCTCCTGGAGGAGGTGAGCTCTCAGTAGGGCTTTGAAGGGAGGAAGAGAGCTGTATAGTCACTGGAACACAGTAAGTGCTTAATAAATACCACAATTATTATTGTTATTATTAGCTTGTATCTATCCCAGCACTTAGTACAGTGTCTGGCACATAGGTAAGTGCTTAACAAATACATTCTTTTTTTTTGAAAAAAGAAGGCACCCAACTGTCAGTTCCAGGGATAATTTTAGACCCTGGGCCTGGGACCCTGGGCACTTTCCCAAGCTGCTCTGAGGAATCTTGGGCTACCCGAAATACTCCCTGCAGGAGAGATTCCAGGGGCGAAGACAAGCTCCTCTTTCCTGTCCTTCCTTTCTAGATAAATGCATGTATAATTTTGCTGTGGTTACTAACCTCTTAAGTCACCACTTTAAGTTTGGGGAGAGTGTTTGCAATTGGTGTCACAGTGTAACTGGGTCAGAGCTTAAATAGGACCCATTAGTTACCTAAATATGGCAATCCCAAAGAGGGACAGTGAGGGGAGGGGGATAGAAGGGGAAATAATAATAATAATAATAGCATTTGTTAAGCACTTACTATGTGCAAAGCACTGTTCTAGGCGCTGCGGAGGATAAAAGGTGATCAGGTTGTCCCATGTGGGGCTCTGTCTTAATCCCCACTTTACAGATGAGGTAACTGAAGCCCGGAGAAGTTAAGTGGCTTGACCAAAGTCACACAGCTGACAATTGGCAGAGTCGGAATTTGAACCCATGACCTCTGACTCCCAAGCCCGTGCTCTTTCCACTGAACCATGCTGCTCTGGGATAAATAAGGCTGTACGCTTGTTGAAGGTAGGGAACGTGTCTACCAGTTCTGTTGTATTGCAATCTCCCAAGCACTTAGTACAGTGCTCTGCAGCAGTGTGGCCTAATGGAGGGAGTACGAGCCTGGGAATCAGAAGGACCCGGGTTCTAATTCTGAATCTGACACCTGTCTGCTATGTGATTTCTGGGCAAGTCACTTCACTTCTCTGTAAAATCCTCTTACCTGTAAACTAGGGATTAAGACTGTGAGCCCCCTGTGGGATAGAGACCGTGTCCAACCCGATATGCTTGTACCCACCCCAGTGCTTAGTACAGTGCCTGGCACATAGTAAGCATTTAGCAAATACCACAATCATTATCGTTAATAATGATAATATTAAAAATACTAAATACCATTGATTGATAAGGCCAAAATGTCCCTTGGACCGGGAAGGGGGAGTAGCTGACATCCTGGAGTGTCTGCAGGCTGTGGCAGAAGGAGGAGAGGAGAGACTCTAGAGAAGGTGGGGGGAATGGTCCTGGACAGCTGAAAACAGCACTGAATCTGCCTCATGACAGTGAAGAGAACGGACAGGGATCATGACCTTTCTTTCAGGGTGTGTGGGGGTGGGGAGCGGACAGAGGAATTGACTGGATGGCCAGTCAGGGCTAATTTACATTTTCTCCTCTCTGACCTCCTAATGGACATAGCTTCAGGGTAAGGGCAGCCAGGGGCCATAATTTAACACTTTTCCCAGGATTTTCATATCAAAGCCCCTTGGTTCATCAGTCAGAGGAAGCTGTTCCCTGTAATGTAGGTGTACAGCAGAGGAAACTGAGGCTGTGGAAAATTAAGGATTTGGATTATTCTGTTGTCAGTTAGCCATAACAATAATATTCGACACTCCCCATTCAATTCTTCCTTCTCCAAATGTTTGATTAACTAACGTCACATTTTTTCCTTCACAACATTTCCGACAGTTGTGGGTTGGAGGGAGCAGCATAGGTAACTGCTCTCACATTTCATTAATAAATGGAATTTGGAGAGGATAAGTGAGTGGCCCCAAATCATGGAGTTGATGAGGGACAGAGCCAGATTTAGGACCATGGAGGCCACAAAATCCAGACTGGGGTTTTCCCATTTCTATCTCTGAGGTACACGACTCATGTTGCATCACTGTCATTTAGGCAGATGACAAGGATCATTTTTAAAAATGGTATTTGCTAAGCATTTACTATGTGGCAGGCAGTTTACTAAGCCCTGGAATAGATACAAGCTGATCAGGTTGGACACAGTCCCTGCCCCACATGGTACTCAGTCTGAAAGCCCATTTTACAGATGAAGTAACTGAAGCACAGATAAGTTAATAATCATTGTGGTTTTGCTAAGTGTTTACTATGTGCTAAGCACTGTACTGAGCACTGGGGTAGATACAATGTAATCAGGTTGCACAGTCCCTGTCCCACATAGGGCTCGCAGTCTTAATTATTATTTTACAGATGAAGGAACTGAAGCATTGAGAAGTGAAGTGACCATCCAAGATCTACTAGGTGACCTAATAGAAAGAGGACAGGGCTGGAGGTCAGGAGGCCTGAGTTTTACTAATAATAATGATGGCATTTATTAAGCACTTAGTATGTGCAAAGCACTGTTCTAAGCGCTGGGGAGGTTACATGGTGATCAGGTTGTCCCATGGGAGGCTCACAGTCTTAATCCCCATTTTCCAGATGAGGTAACTGAAGCCCAGAGAAGTTAAGTGACTTGCCCAAAGTCACACAGCTGACAATTGGTGGAGCCGGGATTTGAACCCCTGACCTCTGACTCCAAAGCCAGTGCTCTTTCCACTGAGCTACGCTGCTTCCCCTGAGCCATGCTGCTTCCCCAATCCTGGCTCTTCCATTTGCCTGGTGTGTGACCTTGGACAAGTCATTGAACTTCTCTGTAGCTCATTTTTCCTATCTGTAAAATGGGCATTCAGTACCTGTTCTCCCTCCCCCTTAGACTGTGAGCCCCATGTTGGTCAAGGACCTATCACATTATCCTGTTTCTACCTCAGCACTTAGTGGTATTTGTCAAGTGCTTACTGTAAGCCAAGCGCTGGGCTATCATTAAGGACCAACTGGAGTCAAAGGGGATATGGACCCTAAAAAGGGACTGGGTAGATCTAGGAGATTTGCAGCCCACTCATTACTCTGAGTCAAGGGACACCGAGTCTCCTACCTCTGCTCCTGAGCACCTACGTGATGGATGGATTCTGTGCTTGTGATTTGGGCAGTCCTCCGTCTTCTCTCATGTTTATGCCTAGGTCTGAAGGGCAGCAAGCAAGTAGGAGGGCAGAGGTGCGGCACATTGCAAAATACCAAAGTTTTTTGGATGTGCAGGACAAATTTGTAACCACAGTGATTGTAGCACCAATCAGTCAACGGCTTTCGAGTGTTTGCTGTGCGCTAAGAAATGTACACTGGAGTTACTAGGCACAATCCCTGCTAGGCAAGAACAAGGAGTAGATTTTTAGGTTTTCTGACTCCCAGAGAAATGTCCTGGAAAAAAAGCAAGGCTAATTTGTAAAAAGGGCATCACACGAGATTAGGATTATTTAGCTCAGAATAAGCGGGATGGAGTTTCCGAGGGTATGAAAGGTGAGAACAAGAAGAAATGGACCTAGGGAACTGGCAGAAAGTAGGGGATTTCAGAATACAGCAAAGGTCATTATGGTGTCTTTTCTTTCAGATACCCATTAATTTGGGAGGTCAGGTCTCTTCCTGGCTGGACCAAGAAGAGTAAGATTTTTATAGTGATGAACCTACCTCACAGAATTGCTGGGCAGAAGAGCCAATAATGATGATAATAATAACTGTGATATTTGTTAAGCATTTACTATGTACCAAGCACTGTACTCAGCGCTGGTGTAGGTAGAAGATAATTGTGTTAGAAACAGTCCCTGACCCACATGGTGCTCAACAGTCTAAGGAGGAGGGAGAACAGTTATTGCATTTCAGTTTTACAAATGAGGCACAAAGAAGTTAAGTGGCTTTCCCCAGGTGACACAGCAGGGAGGTGGCAGAGCTGGGATTAATAGTAATAATAATAATAATAATAATAATAATAGTAGTAGTAGTAGTAGTATTTGTTAAGCACTTACTGTGTGCCAAGCACCGTTCTAAGAACCCAGGTCTCCTGACTCCCGGGCCTCTAGGCCACATTGTTTCTCAGTGACTCTTAATTTACAGTATGTCAAAAGGGAATTGCTTCTGGTGGAAAATACAGGCCCAGGGGCCTTGGGAGAAAATGCTGTCCAAGCTTCCATTTCAAGTTTCACTTTGAATCAAAGGCCAATGACATAGTGCGGAATACCTCAGTTACGGGTTCTTTTGGAGAAAATTCTCCAGTCAATGATATCTACGTACTCATCTGGGGCAGAGTGCTGTATTAAGTGCTCAGGAAATTTCAATGGAATAGGTAGACATAATCTCTCAAGTAAGATTACAATCTAGTGGTTGCAATCTTCTCTTGCTTCACTCACAATTTTTCCTCTATCCTTTTTAATTAGATAATTTATTAGTCAGTCCATAGTATTTATTGAGTGCTTACAGCATGCAGAGCACTGTACTAAGCACTTGGGAGTGTATAATACAACAAAATAACAAACACATTCCCTGCCCACAACAAGCTAACAGTCTAGAGGGGGAGACAGATATTAAGCACTGAAGCACTTACTACATGCCAAGGGCTGGATTGATTTAAGATAATCAGATTAGCTCTAATCCCTCTTTCTTGCGGGGCTAAGAGAATGTGAGAGCTAGTGTCTTATCCCCATTCTACAGGAGAGGAGACTGAAGCCAAGGGAGGAAAAGTGACTGCCCAAGGTCACAGAACAGGCGAGTGACAGAGATAGGATTAGAAGTCAAGACTCCTGACTCCCAAACACACACCCAGAGCAATGTTTTCTAGCGGCTGCTGAAAGGGCCTCGAGATACTCCGTCAACTTACGGCTCTCCTCATGTACCACAGTCCACGTAAACTTTATCCTGTTGGACCCCAGAGCAGAAAACCTGGGACTTCAGCTACCCCCCCCTTTTTTTTTTCCTGGTAGTTAAGTGCTCACTATCTGCCAGGCATACAAAATCATCAGGTTGGGCACAGTCCCTGTCCACTTGGGACTCACAATCTAAATCCCCATTTTACAGAGGTAACTGAGGCACAGAGAAGTGAAGTGACTTGTCCAAGGTCACACAGAGGGCAAGTGGCCGAGCAGGAATTAGAACCCAGGCCCTTGCTCTATCCACGAGGATCTGGTCCTCGTGAAAGAAGTGTCCCTCCTCCTGTCTGAGGTAGATTTTTCTCAGAGTCCAGCTCAGCTCAACTGTAATAGAGACAGACACCTCCAGGGCTTAGGAGGGGAGGGTAGTACTTGGAGAAAATGGATTTATTCATAAATGACAACTGGTCCTTGAGAATACTACACCTTGGCCAGAAACAGAGTTATTGCTCTGAGGACAGCACTTGACAATTATTCCAGCAGTGGAAAAGTCATACTTGGGGTAGGAGTGGATATTATCCACTGGCAGTTCTTGTGAGTAGTCTATATAAAGAGCATCCAGGGAAAACCCATCTATTATATAGATATTCACTTCTGCAGATGTAACACAGCACCTATTTAATAATAGAAATTTAAGAACCCACCAGTACATTACTTCTTGTTTACATAAGAAGGTGTATGCACTAGAAGTTTGTAGTGCATGGCACAGGTGTATGTGTATGTGTTTGTGTATTTTGGATTTTCACTACAGTCCACTCTGATTCCCATTCAGAAGAAATGATGGGTTTCCCTTTCAGCTTTCCTCCTTGCTGGGGAAGGAGAACCTTTCCCCCTTGGGAGGCAATGTAGCTTAGTGGCACAGGCCTGGCATTCAGAAGACCATCGACCCCCGGCCCACGTCATCCCCCAGGCCTGGAGTGCCCTCCCTCTGCCCATCTGCCAAGCTAGCTCTCTTCCTCCCTTCAAGGCCCTGCTGAGAGCTCACCTCCTCCAGGAGGCCTTCCCAGACTGAGCCCCTTCCTTCCTCTCCCCCTCGTCCCCCATCCATCCCCCCCATCTTACCTCCTTCCCTTCCCCACAGCACCTGTATATATGTATATATGTTTGTACAGAATTATTACTCCATTTATTTATTTATTTTACTTGTACATAACTATTCCATTTATTTTATTTTGTTAATATGTTTGGTTTTGTTCTCTGTCTCCCCCTTTTAGACTGTGAGCCCACTGTTGGGTAGAGACTGTCTCTATATGTTGCCAACTTGTACTTCCCAAGCACTTAGTACAGTGCTCTGCACACAGTAAGCGCTCAATAAATATGATCGATTGATTTTAATCCAGGCTCTGCCACATGCCTGCTGTGTGACCTCGGGCAAGTCACTGAATTTCATGTTAGATGGGGATTAAATACTTGTTTTTCCTCTCACTTAGACTTTGTTCGACCTGATTACTTGTGTTTAGGCCAGTGCTTGGCATATAGTAGAAGTTTAACAAGGACCACCATTATCAACATTCATCTTGAGAAGCAGCGTGCTCAGTGGAAAGAGCAGGGGCTTTGGAGTCAGAGATCCTGGGTTCAAATCCCAGCTCTGCCAATTGTCAGCTGTGTGACTTTGGGCAAGTCACTTAACTTCTCTGTGCCTCAGTTCCCTCATCTGTAAAATGGGGATTAAGACTGTGAGCCCCACGTGGGACAACCTGATCACCTTGTATCTCCCCAGCGCTTAGCACAGTGCTTTGCACATAGTAAGCGCTTAACAAATACATTATTATTATTATTATTATTATTCTTGTTATCTTGTCCCACTTCTCCCGTATTTCTTCACACCCACCAATATCTGGTTCCCAAAAGCCTGATACATTTTCCAAGATGGGTTAGAGCGATGAACTATGGAGAGGAGCGGGCAGGTCATGGAGTCCTTCTGCCTGCTGGAGTTGGGCTCTTCCTTGGTATTAGGATTTTAACTTTAATGGTCTTCAGACCTTTGACAGCTTGTAAACTGAGACTCAGGCTTTGAAAGGACTTGTTCCTGGATACCCAACTAGCACCAGAATGAAGATCACACTTCAGGTTCCATTTACTTCTAGATTCTAGACCTAAACCTACCTCTGCAGTGCTTAGGACATTGGGAAGCTTGTAGTAATTGGCTCTGCCTGGAGCTGAGAGTAGCCATGGAGCCTGAGGACAATCCCTTCCAGGAAATAAAGAACTGTTGGCATTTTTAATTAATTCATTCAATTGTATTGAGCATTTACTGTGCGCAAAGCACTGTACTAAGCACTTGGGAGAGTACAATATAAAACAAGCAGACACATTTCTGCCCACAGTGAGCTCACAGTCTGGTGGGGGGGGGCAGACATTAATATAAATGAATAAATAAATTACAGATATACATATATATATATATAATTCTTATATTTTAATCTATTCCCCCAACCCCACTTTCTCCCATCCTTCCCTTCACCCTGTCTCTCCTCTTCTGCTTCCCCCAACTTCCATTATAATTAAGACCCATTTGTTGACCAATAATCATATCTGAATCAATGTTTATGCAATCTCCCCAGATCTGTACAGTGCTATATATAATATAAATAGTTGTGTTAGTATTGATTATTATTTGGGAAAGGATGGGGTGTCAGTCTAAACAGATATCTTAATTCTGGTGGTCCTTAATTAGTCCAACTAATTCCAAATCTTGATCTAGTTTGCACTCCATCTCATGGCAGGCTAGTTGAGGCAGGAAGACCATTAATGAAGACTTTCGTACAAGTAGATGAAAAATATATTTTCCAGATACGTGGCAGTGTAGACAGGGAGATGGGGGTATCTGTGAAAAGACAACAGTTCAGTCTTTGCTTTCACTCAATCACTCCAAAATGTGGGATTGGGGGTGGGGGACAGGAGCTTATAGCAGGACAATCTCATCATCACCATCATTAGTGGCATTTATTGAGCACTTACTGTGTGCAGAACACTGTTCTAGGTGCTTGGGAGTGTACAACACAACAGAGTTGCTAGAGATGTTCCCTCACCACACTGAGCTTAGTCTAGAGGGAATGTCCTTGGAATATCAAAGAAAAGCATCTTTAGTATCCTGCCTTTGGAGAAAGCAGGTCTCAGAGCAGAGTCAGAGGTCATGGGTTCGAATCCAAGCTCCACCGCATGTCTGCTCTGTGACCTTAGGCAAGTCACTTAACTTCTCGGATCCTCAGTTACCTCATCTGTAAAATGGGGATGATGACTGTGAGACTCACGTGGGACAACCTGATCACCTTGTATTCCCCCAGCGCTTAGAACGGTGCTTTGCACATAGTAAGCACTTAACAAATGCCATTATTATTATTATTATTATTATTATTATTATTATTATTTACTTTCCTGTATTTTTCCTGTATTTTATTTACTTTCCTGTATTTTATTCCTGACCACAGTGGGAGTACCCCTGCCATGTAGCTGAACAGCATCTCACTCTTACAGAAAAGTGGTAGTCTTAATAGGTTGAACATAATATTTGGATTGAAAGTGGGGACATTGGGACCACTGTCCCAAGTTAAACCCTTTCTCCTTCTCTGTAGCTGTTGATTTGTCAGGGGGAAGAGAGGGTGTGGAGTTCAAGTCCTACAGCACTTAGAGATAACCATATCATTAAAATCAGAGTTTATTTAACGTTCTCCATCCTGGACATGGGAGTCCCAAACTAAGTGTCCCTTTCCTCTTCTCCCAGTTACTTCTGCGTCACCCTGACTTGCTCCATTGGTTCTTCCCTGGTCCCAGCCCCACAGCACTTACAATAATAATAATAATAATAATAATGGTACTTGTTGAGTGCTTAGTATGTGCAAAGCACTGTTCTAAGTGCTGGTGTACATATCTGTAATTTATTTATTTGTATTGATGTCTGTCTCCCCCAGTCTAGATTGCAAGCTCTTGAGTCCAGGGAGTGTGTCTGCTTATTGTTGTATTGTACTCTCCCAAGTGCTCAGTACAGTGATTTGCTCACAGTAAGTACTCAGTAAATACAATTGAATGAATGAATGAGTCCAATTTTTCTAAATTTGCTTGGGTCTGCCTACCAAAATCTCAGATTATTTTAGCTAAACCAGGGTGTGTGATCAGTCCATTTATGACTCTTGGAATGAAATTTAGTGAGGGAACAAAACCTCCAGATTGGTCCAGAACCATTAGAAAAAGTCACACGGCTGACAATTGGCAAGTGAGGAGTAGAACCACAAACCAGTGTCCGACTGGACCTCCTTTTGATGACTCACCGCAACAGCTCTGAAGACTTTAGCGCTCAATAAATACGACAATGAATGAAAGACTTGTGGACTAATCCACGTAGGCTATGGGATGTGTAATTTGAAATTACTGTACATTAGTTTAATACCATTATTTGAATGATTTGTTTGCTGAGATACTTTGGGGTGAAAACTTGAGTCGGGGGGAGTGGAGTTGTTGCTGATGAGGCAGGATCGGATGTCTCCTTATGGAACATGGGCCTGGTAACGGTTTGAAAATTCTTACAATTTTTTTCTGTCAACATAACTATTCCTTCTCTTTCTCAGTTTGTCCTTTCTGTTCTAGACCATGAGCCCACTGTTGGGTGGAGACCATCTCTATATGTTGCCAAACTGAGCCCCTTCCTTCCTCTCCCCCTCGTCCCCCTCTCCATCCCCCCCATCTTACCTCCTTCCCTTCCCCACAGCACCTGTATATATGTATATATGTTTGTACATATTTATTCCTCTATTTATTTATTTTACTTGTACATATCTATTCTATTTATTTTATTTTGTTAGTATGTTTGGTTTTGTTCTCCGTCTCCCCCTTTTAGACTGTGAGCCCACTGTTGGGTAGGGACTGTCTCTATATGTTGCCAATTTGTACTTCCGAAGTGCTTAGTACAGTGCTCTGCACATAGTAAGCGCTCAATAAATACGATTGATGGTGATGATTAGAAGCAATCTAAGGCTGACCTGGAGCCAAGGTCCCCCTTTGAGAAGCAGCATTAGCCTAGAGGCAAGAGCACTGGCCTGTGAGTCAGAGGACCTGGGTTCTAATCTCGGATCTGCCACTTGTCTGCTGTGTGATCTTGGGCAAGTCACTTCCCTTCCCTGGGTCTCAGTTCCCTCATCTGTAAAATGGGGATTAAAACTGTGAGAGACAGGGCCTGTGTTCAACCCTATTATTTTGTTTTTACTGCAGTGCTTAGTACGGTATCTGACACATAGTAAGCACTTAACAAATGCTACTATTATTATTATTATTATTATTATTATTTGTCAACCTTCCATTCTAGGGCCTATGTAGAAACACATTCTCCATATGGGAAGAGGAAGGGCAGTCAAGGGTGTTAGGCTGTAACATCAGTTGTGGGAAGTAGATTTCATGGCTTCCATAAGTGAGTGAGTGTGTGTGTGTGTATGTGTGTGTGTGTATGTGTGTGAGAGAGGGAGACTGTGAAGTTTCTTTTGGGTTCAGAGGTGTGTTATGTGACTAGTAATCTCTCATACACCCCTCTCAGGGTCGCACTTGCAAAATTTCCAATACTCTACTAGTCTTGGCTAAAGGAGGGAGAGTCAAACAGAGGCCTACCCATTCCATTCCTAACTTGGCCAGTGGCTAGCGAGTGGAAGGCAATCTGCTACAAGTCAAAACTCACCTGTGCTGGGCAGTAGCGGCACGGGAGAGAATCAAGGACTGGGATTCAAGTTTACTGCCTGGAAGGAGGCAATGGTAAACTGCTTTCATATTTTTACCAAGAAAATTCTATGGATGCACTACCAGAACGTTTGCAGATGGAGAGCAGGGCATTCTGGGAGAGATGTGTCCATGATGTTGCTATGGGTGGGAAATGACTCGACGGCATAAGACAAGACAATCTCTCATAAACTGTGTGCTTGCAGGGATTGTCCTTGCGGTGCTTTCTTATTCCAGAATTTCTTATTCTGCTTTTTTCTCTCCCTCTTGATGTTGAGATCTTCTCAAACCTCTAGTTTAAAAGGATACCCACCCCCAGACACCCTAATTTTAATTGCTGTCAGCTGGCCTGTCATAGACTACTGCATTCCTGCTGCACTCAACTTTGCCACACTTTGAGGTTTTGCTTTACTGAGTGTTTCTCCTGTCTCCCTTGTTTGTGGTTTCCGCACTTCAGTTCACCACACACCAGCTCTTCAGTGATACATCCACAAAATGTTTTTTTTTTTTCCCTTTAAGTATTTTGTGTTATGTTGCTATGGGGCCAGTTGGTGGGGTGGGAGGAGAATCAATTTTCCAACCAACTTCTCATCATTGATCTGGGGTACCATGTTTGCATAAATGGCTGTTCAGGTCCTGAAGACTTATTCAGTTAAGGTTCCAGTACCATAATGGTTTTTCTCCCTGAGGAATTGTGGGGCTGGTGTAAGAGAAGAAATAAAAAGTGAGGTAAGTCACAAAAGGGAGGAAACAAAATAGCCCCTAAGGAAAGACTTTTCCCCCCTCCTTTTAAAAGGGAAATCAACACTTCTTTAAAGTGACTAACAGCATCTCCTTCAATTCTTCAAAGATTCCCTAAAGCAACCTCCATCACTGCTCTCCAATTGGGAGGTAATTTGAAGGTAAATGCCTTCGTGTAACCGACTCAGTAGACTGGAAGCAGAAGTGATGAGAAAATTGTTCTCGGGAGGGAAAGGGTAGATGTTGGTTGCCAGGCAGTGCGGTGTACTGTACCTGGCCTCCAGGTGGGGGTAGTTACTTACTGAATCCTGGCTGGGAGAATTCACCAGGAGGGCTAAAGGTGGGAGAGAGAAAAGTTTTAAAGACGCACTGGGAGAAGACAGGAGGCCGGAATAGGTGCTGGTTGGGAAGACGAAACCAATAGGATTCTGGTCCAAACTGCCTTTCCCATGATCTACTATGTCGTTTCCCGCACCCCCACCCCTCCCGCCAAATCTCCCCCACCCTGCACCAGCCCAGAACTGTTTACTTTGGAGAAGCAGCGTGGCTCAGTGGAAAGAGCACGGGCTTTGGAATCAGAGGTCGTGGGTTTGAATCCCGGCTCCTCCGCATGTCTGCTCTGTGACCTTAGGCAAGTCACTTAACTTCTCGGAGCCTCAGTTACCTCATCTGTAAAATGGGGATGATGACTGTGAGCCCCACGTGGGACAACCTGATCACCTTGTATTCGCCCAGCGCTTAGAACGGTGCTTTGCACATAGTACGCGCTTAACAAATGCCATTATTATTATTATTATTATTATTCTTTACTTTCCTGTAGGGGTCCAGGACTCATATTACACTGGTCCTCTCCCACTGGGCCCTGGTTTTCTGGAGTCCTAACCTATGCACCCCAGTGTTCAGGGTAATGTCACTTCTTTGGGCCTTATGTCTTACAAGAGTCAGAGCCTCAATCACCCCTGTGCCTTGCCCTCTGGGCGTCACAGCTCCTTCCCCTCCCCACAGCACCTGTATATATGTTTGTACAGATTTATTACTCTATTTTACTTGTACATATTTACTATTTATTTTGTTAATGATGTGCATGTAGCTTTAATTCTATTTGTTCTGACGATTTTGACGCCTGTCTACATGTTTTGTTTTGTTGCCTGTCTCCCCCTTCTAGACTGTGAGCCTGTTGTTGGGTAGGGACTGTCTCTGTACGTTGCCGACTTGTACTTCTCAAGTGCTTACTACAGTGCTCTGCACACAGTAAGTGCTCAATAAATATGATTGAATGAATGGCCTCCAAATGGCTATCAGTCGCTCTCCCCAACTACCTGGCTCTCCACTTAGTCCTACATTTTGGCTCAGTTCCAAGTTACCATATAAGGCATTAGTGGCTCAGTTGAGCTTCCCTCAGGGTACTTCATTCATTCATTCATTCATTCTTTCATTCATTCATTCATTCGTATTTATTGAGTGCTTACTGTGTGCAGAGCACTGTACTAAGTGCTTGGGAAGTACAAGTTGGCAACATATAGAGACGGTCCCTACCCAACAGCGGGCTCACAGTCTAGAAGGGGGAGACAGACAACAACACAAAACATATTAACAAAATAAAATAAATAGAATAAATATATACAAGTAAAATAGAGTAATAAATATGTGCAAACATATATACATGTATACAGGTGCTGTGGGGAGGGGAAGGAGGTAAGGTGGGGGGATGGGGGGGAAGAGGGGGAGAGGAAGGAGGGGGCTCAGTCTGGGAAGGCCTCCTGGAGGAGGTGAACTCTCAGTAGGGCTTTGAAGGGAATGTTCTGGGTTCCCCTCTTTCTCCTCACCTTGAACCTGGGCACTAGTTGGCATGATCACCATCTTGCTGAAATGATCAGACAAGGGTCTAGTTCCAGGATAACCAACTTTGTGAGGACGCTACCTCTAGTTGTTGCTCAAACTCTTTGAGTTTTTGGATTAGTTTGTAGATTATGATATTCAGGGAGCTCTCCTACAACCTGAGGCTTGTGGTCTTGAAGAATCTCCAAGGTATGAGAGAATCATGTTATAGAAACCATTTTTCAGTGAGAATTAATGGGATAGGTGGAGATGGTTCAAAGGTACTTCACATGACGGATGTCATTCAGTATAAATTCTTTTTTGGTTAATATTTACCACTTTGCCATTCACTGTTTTGTTGTATTAAATATGTTCAAGTTGGAAATTCACAGAGCCACAAAACACTGTATAGTACAGTACAATAACACTTATGCAAGAGGCTAGGAAATGTAGCAGCAACTCCACGTCAACATATTTCTTCCTAGACCCACTTTTACTTGCTCCTACTTGTGGACCATGTTTTGTCCAGAAGAGACCTTTATTTTGGGAAGCACGTTCTCTATTCCGTAGTATTACATTTAGATTGTGTGATGAAAACATGTGTTCTAAGCAAACTGGGTGCCTCTTTAGACACTGCTCTCTCCGTTGTTCAGAGGAAAAATAAAACCTTTTCCCACTTCCTCTCCCCAAATACTCAAACTTAGCTCAATATAGCAGGAACAGTTCCACTGACAGAGCGCTGGCACGTTCTGTACCTGGTAAGCATCTGTATAAAGTAATGAAGTACAGAGAACTGAATGTGAATGAAAAAGATTGATGCTATTAAATAGTCCAGCTATTACAAATGGCCAAAGGAAATGTGCCTGGAACACAGTGCCCCATTCCCGCCCCTGATGGAAACACTCTAGGTGGAATTTACCCACCACCTTTCTGACATCTGTGTGGGTTGTGTAGCATCAGAAAAGGAGTGATAGCTGAGATGACTAAGGTGGAAACAACAATAAAATCAGCAGTGACGTTTATGGGCAATCTTACAGCTAGTGATACCCACGGTCTTCCCAGGCATTGCCGGATCTCCCTGCAGCGATAATCCTTGAGCTACAGACACATGTGGGTGGGATGTGATGAAGTCAGCAAGGGTGTTGGTGTACTGTTAAAACTTCAGGATGGTGAATCCTTAGTGACTTTCCAAACTGCTGTTTAGCTCAGTCCTATACTGGAAGGAGACTGGTCTGAGGTAAACAAAACCATTAAGGTTGAAGATATCTTCCTCCCTCCCAAGCATTTAGTACAGTGCTCTGCACACAGTAATTGCTCAATTAATACCATTGATTGATGGAAAGGTAATTGAACTGGAAAAGTCTGGTCTAATCCTGAGTCTGAGCAAGTCACTTTTCTCTCCTGCACCTTACGTTCCTTGTTCCTATAATGGAGATAATAATAACAACAATAATAATAATAATATATAATTGTGGTATTTAAATGCTTATTATGCATCAGGCACTTTACTAAGCTCTGGGGTGGATACAAGCAAATCAGGTTCGACACAGTCGCTGACCCTCATGAGGTTCACAGTTCCAATCCTCATTTTACAGATGAGGTAACTGAGGCCCAGAGAAGTGAAGTGACTTGCCCAAGGTCTTGCCCAGCAGACAAGTGGTGGAGCTGGGATTAGACCCCATGACCTTCTGACTCCCAGGACCATGCTCTCTCCACTTCGCCATGCTGCTTCTCACATTGGCCCTTCTCTTCTCAGAGGGACAGCATGATGTTTATAAATCAATCAACCGATAGTATTTACTGTGTACTATATGCAGAGCACTGTACTTAACACTTGGGAAAGAACAATAAAACAGAGACAGAGTCCCTGTCCATAATGAGCTTTACCAATAAGTAGTAGAGGTGACCATTTCAGAAGAAAGGTGCCCATCTAAATTGGAGTGTTATTATAGCAGAAAAACCTATTCCACCTCTCTCCTAAGCCTTCTTTTGTAAGCTTGCTTTGGCCATTGAACTTGTCTAACAGCTCCGTTATATTGCACTCTCCCAGCACTGCTCAATAAATAGAGTAAGTGCTCAATAAATACGATTGACTGATTACTGAGTCAGGAGAAGGAATGAGTTCCTTGAAGGTCAGGGCATTACCTTCTCCCTATTCATTCAATCATTCATTCAATCGTATTTATTGAGTGCTTACTATGTGCAGAGCACTGTACTAAGCGCTTGGGAAGTACAAGCTGGCAACATATAGAGACAGTCCCTACCCATCAACGGGCTCACAGTCTAGAAGGGGGAGACAGACAACAAAACAAAACATGTGGACAGGTGTCAAGTCATCAGAACAAATAGAGTTAAAACTAAATGCACATCATTAACAAAACAAATAGAATAGTAAATATGTACAAGTAAAATAGAGTAATAAATCTGTACAAACATATACAGGAGCTGTGGAGAGGGGAAGGAGGTAGGGCGGGGGGATGGGGAGGGGGAGAGAAGGGAGGGGGCTCAGTCTGGGAAGGCCTCCTGGAGGAGGTGAGCTCTCAGTAGGGCTTTGAAGGGAGGAAGAGAGCTAGCTTGGTGGATGTGCAGAGGGAGGGCATTCCAGGCCAAGGGGAGGATGTGGGCCAGCTCCCTACCTACTGCCCTTTTGCCATTTCATCCTTAGTTCACAATGGTGCATCACACTTACCTGTCTAACTCTGAAACTTCACCAACTACAGACCCATCCGTGGCCTGTGGGGAGAAAGGTAATCAGGTGCAGAAAGCAGGAAGCAGTGTGGCCTAGTGGACAGAACACAGGCCTGTGAGTCAGAAAAACCTGCGTTCTAATCCTGGCTCTGCCAGTTGTCTGATGTTTGACCTTGGGTAAGTCACTTCACTTCTCTGGGCCTCGGTTACCATATCTGTAAAATGGGGATTAAGGCTGTGAACCGCACATGGGAAATGGACTGAATCCAACCTTGTATCTACACCAAAACTTAGTAGAATGCCTAGCACATAGTGCTTAAATAATACCATAATAAAAAGCCAAGGACTGTGAGTCAGAAGACTTCGATTCTAATCCGGGCTCTGCCAATTGCTGCGTGACCTTGAGTAAGCCACTTAACTTTTCCATGCCTTAGTTTCCTTATCTGCGAAACAGGAATTAAATTCTGTTACCCCTCTCCTTTTGATTGTGAGCCCCACATTGCAAAGGGATTGTCCGACCTGATGATCTTGTATCTTCCCCACTGCTCAGAACAGTTCTTGGCATATAGTAAGTGCTTAACAAGTACCATTATTATTATTATTGCTATTTTTTGTTATTAATAAAGCGTTTGACCTCCATTTGGGCAGCTCAGAAGACAATGAAGGGAGGAGGCAAAGAAAAATCAGTCAATCAATCAGTTGTATTTATTGAGCGCTTACTGTGTGCAGAGCACTGTACTAAGTGCTTGGGAAGTACAAGTTGGCAACATATAGAGACAGTCTATAAATCAGACAGTCTGTAAAAATCAGAAAGTGGGATCCGTTGCTTGGTTTGAACTCGTCTCTTCGGAGATGCAGTTTCCATTTTGGATGGGTTTTTGTCGCTGTGTGTATTGGGCAGTCCCAGTCTCAACAATAAGAGATGTAGCAGTAGGACTGTGGCTGTTTCCTTACAACAAGCACTCAAATAAAAGCTTTAAAGAGCGTGACTAGCCATCTGAGGATCTAATGTTTCAGACTGAGCAATCTGGGTTAGGAAGTGGACCTTGAGGTGTGTTCCAAGTTTTAGAAACACTCACAGTGAATTTGTGGGCTTGGAACATTGTTTCTTCACCTGTTCTCCTTTGCATACACTGGACTAGCACCACTAAAAGCATGGTGATTCAGGGACCTGGAGGGGTCAATGGCCTACACTCCTAATAGCTGTTTCTCAGGAGGAAGAGGTTAAGAGGAGAGGTAGGCTAGTGATAAGACCCCATTTGGATGGGACTGCTACAGCTGGATAAAAAAGTGGGTTTAAGGATTGCCTTCTTCACGGGGAGGGCAAAAACCTCACTGCAGAGGTGTTCGCAGTCCTAGTGTGATGCAGCCCAAGTGGCATGTGATATGGAATAAATGCTGTTTGGTTAGTGAAGAAACACTGATAAATGTCTGGCTATTAAGGTCAGACCATGGAGAATAGAAGAAACATTCAGCTGGGAAGAAACTAACTTAGAATTCAGAACCATTCTATTTCTAATCTCGGCTCTGCCACTTCTCTGCTGTGTGAACTTGGGCAAGTCACTTCACTTCTCTGTGCCTGTTACCTCATCTGAAAGTGGGGATTAAGACCATGAGCTCCATGTGGGATAGAGACTGTGTCCAACCTGATTATCTTGAACCTACACAGTGCTTCCCCCTCTGTGTTACATCTGGAGAGGTTCCAGTAGTTTACCAGCCTTGACTATGGGAAGGAGAGTCAAGCAGAGGCCTACCTATTCCATTCCTAGCTTGGCCAGTGACTAGTGAGTGGAAGGCAATCTACTACAAGTCAAAACTCATCTGTGCTGGGCAGCAGTAGCATGGGAAGAGTTGAGGGTAGAGAATCAAGTTTACTGCACGAAAGGAGGCAATGGTAAACCACTTCTGTATTTTTACCAAGAAAATTCTATGGTTACCCTACCAGAATGAATCCAGATGGAGGTGGGGTGTTCTGGGAGATTTGTGTCCGTGGCACTGCTATGGGTCGGAGATGACTCATTCATTAATTCAATCGTATTTATTGAGCACTTGCTTTGTGCAGAGCACTGTACTAAGCACTTGGAAAGTACAATTCGGCAACAGATACAGTCCCTACCCAACAACTGGCTCACAGTCTAGAAGGGGGAGACAGACAACAAAAGAAAACACATGGACAAGACTTGATGGCATAAGACAAGAACCAGTGCTTAGTACAGTGCCTGGCATGTAGTAAGTGTCTAACAAATATCATATAAACACACACACACACACACACACACACACACACACACACACACACACGCCCGCCCGCCAAGGCACTCTCATATTTTGGTTTAGTGCAGTTTAGACAAAGAGCTTAATTCAGTGTGTAGCATATTGGAGTGAAATATTACAGTTTATTTTAAGCCTTCTCTTTTATTCTTCATCTGCCAACTGGTTGCTACCCACCTGTTTGAAGGGAGCTGACAATTCTTTACCAAAGCACCCAGGAAAATTCCAGATTTTGTTAAAATGACATTACTTTGCACTTCAATAATATTCCCCATGGGAATATCTGAGGTCTTTCTGAACATTGATTGGGCCATTTGTCACACAGGTGAAGCCAGCATTATCTTTGCACATAGTAAGTGCTTAATAAATGCCATTATTATTATTATTATTATCCTAGCAATGATGCATTTTTAAGGATAAAGGGATAGTGAGGTGAAGAAACCACCTCACATTAACCACCAGGGTTAAGTCTGGGGATGTTTCCCTTATTTGTCAGTTTTCTCTTTCTTTCCTTTCCTTTTGCTATCACCCTGGCCAACCATCTCCTCATCCCCAAAGTCTGAAGTTACCCTCCCTCTCAGTAGGTCATGGAGGGACAACTTTTCTAAAAATATCAGAACCAATAATCCAAATTTTTCTTGTGCTACACATAGTTGGAATAATCAGGAAATGAAAATTCTGAATCCACATGATGTTTCAAGCCCTCTCTTTCCTTTTATATTTTTTAAATGGTATTTTTAAGCACTTACTTTGTGCCAGGCACTGTACTAAGCACTGGGATAGATACAAGCTAGTCAGGTGGACACAGTCCATGACCAACATGTGGCTCACAGTCTTAATTCCCATTTTACAGATGAGGTAACTGAGGCCCAGAGAAGTTAAGTGACCTGCCTGTCACACAGCAGACAAGTGGAGGAGTGGGGATTAGAACCCAGGTCCTTCTGACTCCCAGGCCCATATTCTACTCACCAGGCCATGATGCTTTCTTATAGACAAATGCTTAGTTGGAAGCAGAGGTGGGTTCTTGGCCAAATATGTTCTTTTTCGCGTTCCAAGTTTTGCTATCTTCCATGCTATTGTTAGACTCATTTCACATTGTTTTGCTGTCCCTCAAATAGAGGAAGGAGGTACAGAAAACAATAAAATGTGGATAGGGCTATTAGCATATCTGATTAATCAATCTATCCTATTTATTGAGTACTTACTGTGTGTAGAGCACTATAATAGGCACTTGGGAAATTCCAACACAATATAACAGACACATTCTCTGCCCACAGTGATCTTACAATCTAGAAAGAATTGAGAAGCAGCGTGGCTTAGTAGAAGGAGCCCGGGCTTTGGAGTCAGAGGTCATGGGTTCAAATCCTGGCTCCGCCAATGTCAGCTGTGTGACTTTGGGCAAGTCACTTGAACTTCTCTGTGCCTCAGTTCCCTCATCTGTAAAATGGGGATTGACTGTGAGCCCCCTGTGGGACAACCTGATCACCTTGTAACCTCCCCAGTGCTTAGAACAGTGCTTTGCATATAGTAATCGCTTAATAAATTCCATCAATTAATTAATTAGAAGGGGAGACAGACATTAATATAAATAATTGAATTATGGAAATGTACATAAGTGCTGTGGGGCTGGGGATGTGCAGGTAAAGGCAGCAAGTCAGGGGGATGCAGGAGGGAGTGGGAGAAAAGGGAATGAGGGCTTAGGGAAGACCTTTTGGTAGAGATGTACCTTCAATAAGCCTTTGAAGGTGGGGCAATTAATTGTCTGTTGGATATGAAAAGGAAGGACATTCCAGGCCAGAAGCAGGATGTGGGCAAGAGGTCAGTGGTGAGATAGGCATGATCGAGGTACAGTGAGTAGGTTCATTTATTCAGTGGTATTTATTGAGCGCTTACTGTGTGCAGATCACTGTACTAAGTGCTTGGGAAGTACAGGTTGGCAGCATATAGAGACGGTCCCTACCCAACAATGGGCTCACTGTCTAGAAGGGGGAGACAGACAACAAAACAAAACATGTGGTCAGGTGTCAAGTCATCAGAATAAATAGAAGTAAAGCTAGATGCACATCATCAACAAAATAAATAGAATAGTAAATATGTACAAGTCAAATAGAGTAATAAATCTGTACAAACATATATACAGGTACTGTGGGGAGGGGAAGGAGGTCGGGCGGGAGAGATGGGGAGGAGGAGAGGAAAAAGGGGGCTCAGTCTGGGAAGGCCTGGAAGAGGTGAGCTCTCAGTAGGGCTTTGAAGGGAGGAAGAGAGCTAGCTTGGCAGATGTGCGGAGGGAGGGCATTCCAGGCCAGGGGAGGACGTGGGCCGGGGGTCGACGGCAGGACAGGCGAGAATGAGGTTGGCATTACAGGAGTGAAGTTTGCAGGCTGGGTTGTAGTACAGCAGTGAAATAGGAGGGGGCAAGGTGACTGAGTGCTTTAAAGCCGATGGTAAGGAGTTTCTGTTTCATGAGGAGGTGAATGGGCAAGCACTGACAGTTCTTGAGGAGTGGGGAAACATGGACTGAATGTTTTTTAGGGAATTGATCTGGACAGCAGATTGAAGTAGGAACTGGAGTGAGGAGAGACAGGAGTCAAGGAGGTCAGCAAGGAGGCTGATACAGTAATCAAGGCAGAATAGGATAAGTGCTTGGATTAATGTGTTAGCAATTTGATGGAGAAGAAATATCCCATCTTCAACATTAGGCAAGGGGATAGTGGCCCCATTCCAGAGGCCCTTTTTGAAAGGAGTACGTTTCAGTGGTGAGAGAGAATGTTATCAATCTAGAGGACTTCTGAGATATTAGGGATCCAGAGGACCACTGCTTTAAGCTCACACCTAAGTCTGCCACAGTATGCATCTAGTAAGACTGAAAAATAGGGAGGTAGATTTGTATTCCTTCTTCTTTTCTCTCCACTTGTAGAGTGGTGAGACGTCCAGGAAGAATGTCCCATATGGTCCTCTTCACTTTATTAAATTCTCTTCTATCCTCTACACTACAGAAAATCTTTTGAAGGATTCAGTCTCCATTCATTCATTCAATCATATTTATTGAGAGCTTACTTTGTGCTGTACTAAGCACTCGGGAGAGTATGATACAACAATAAGCAGACACAATTCCTGCCCACAATGAGCTTACCATCTGGAGGCGGGGGGGATAGTCTAGAGGGGGGAGCCCCTGTGTCCCAGCCCCCAACTCCTGTTCTCTAAGAGTTAGGTATTCTAATCTTCATTCCCATGATCAGTCAATCAATCAGTGGTGTTTGAGCACTTACTGTGTGCAGACCACTATACTAAGCACTTGGGAGAGTACAGTACAATCGAGTTGGTAGACAAAATTCCTGCCCACAAGAAAATTATGCTCTTAGTGGCCTACCCTTCTCATGGAGTGAGTTTGCCAAACCGCTGGCCTTCCAGTCTATTTCCTGACTCCAAAACCATCCATCCATCTGTTAGTTCGTTTATTCAATTGTTTCTAATGAGTGCACGATAATATTAGTAATAATAAGAAGAATACTAATGATGTCTACTGTGTTCAAAGCTCTGTACTAGTCCACTGAGCGAGTACAATGAAAGAAAAAAACATGGTCCCTGGGCTTGAAAAGCTTATACTCTAATAGGAAAATCCCCCTTTTCTCCCCTAGAATGGTGGTTTTCCCAAAGAACCTTGAGGCCACAGAAATCTGCTAGATTTCTCTAGGGGGTCCTCTAAAAAAGATTGGCAGTGGAGGGAACACTGCATTGAATTCATCTTGGTGTTTCATAAGCACTTATGTATCAAGCCCTGGGTTAGACCTAAGGCCACCAGAACAGTACCTCATCCCCAGTTCACAGCTGAAGAAACTGAGGCCCAGAGAGGGTAGGTGATTTGTCCAAGGTTACACAGCAGGGTAATGGCAAAGTTGTGATTAGAACCCAGATCTCCCAACTTCCAGCCCTGTTCTCTGTCAGCTAGACCAGACTGCCAGCTTTGCCACCCCTAGGCTCTACCTTGACCTTGCATGGGCTTAGTACAGTGCTCTGCACACAGTAAGCGCTCAATAAATATGATTGAATGAATGAATGGGCAGTTTGATGCCAAAGGCCCTGAAAGATGCAGGAGTCCGCAAGAGTTAGCCAAACCATTAGGTTAGATTGTCTTGACATTCCTGCTAGCAAACAGCCTTCCATAGTCCTTCTTATTTGAGGATATTTACAATTCTTGGTTAATTCTCCCCAGGAGGGAAGAGAGATGCTGATTTTATAGATGGGGTGGAATTAAGGCATCAAAAAAGTAAAGTGTTTGGCCCCCAGTCAGATAACGAATCACTGAAAAGTCTTGCTATAAACTAGACCAAGAGTGGGATGTTGATTTCTGAGTCAGCTGCCCCCACCCCTTCTCCCTAAAACAATATCTGAAGCAATACTCACATCTGTCCAATTTCATCTAATTTTCTCTTTTTCTGAATCCCTTCAAGACAAACATAATCCAGAGCGATGAATTAAGATCTAGCAGAGACTCAGCTATGACATCGTTCAATGACTCAGGATAAAATTTCTAGTCTAGAAAAGGACAGAAGTTTCTACTGGCTTGGAACTCCTTGGAACTTCTTCTTATCATTTCCTTTTCTGTTCTGCACCTCAATACCCTTAACCACTAGGCGGCTAACAGCACAAATTACTTTTGAGTTTGCGTTATAACCGAAGCTCGTTTCTCTTTCAAGGGGGCCTCTGGTTAAAACAGATGAGTCTTGTCTCTCTCCAAGTAGTCTCAGGGGTGTCTTCAGATCTGAATCCTGAGACTGGGAAGTCCACTTACCTCTTGGCTTAGATCATCCCCAACCTACAATCTTTTAGGAGAGAGCCAAGTATTTTTAGAGTAGACCTATCACACTAAATGCTCTCTTTTTGGATGGCGATAGACAGGTTGACAACTATTATCAGTGTAGCTTGGAATCTTATAGTGTGTCTTTAAGGGAAAAAAAAATTCCTGTTGCTCTGGGTTATCCCGAGTGACAGAGACATTGTAGGAAGGATATTTAGGAAAATGCCTGAATGGAATTCATTAATACTTATTCATTTAAAAATAAGGAACATTGACCCTGGAAATTAATTAATATTCATGAGTAATTAAATGCAATTAGTTGTTGCTTCAAAAAAGAAGGGAGAGTCTCTCAACTGAGATTCCTGCAGCTCAGCATGCTGTCATTATTTACTAGTTGGGAGTCATCCACCAGGGACTATCCTAAAACCAGACCCCTGAGGATTACTACTGAAGTCCTGATGGGCCAGGCAGGCCTTAACCGCTAAAGCACTCTGGGAAATTTTGTTTCAACACTGAAATTGACTTCTGTCAGCCTTCCATTTCCACAGGCTATAATTGTAAAGGTAATAACAAATCATGGCATTTGTAAGGCATTTACTATGTGCCCTGATCTGTGCTAAGCACTGGGATAGATACAAGGTAATCAGTCCAGATAAAGTTCCTGTTGAACTTGGGGCTTAGAGTGAAAAGGGGAATTGAGAACAAGTATTTTATCCCCATTTTACAAAGGAGGGCACTAAGGCCCAGAGAAGTTTAATGACTTGTCCAAGGTCACCCAGCAGGTAAGTGGCAGAGCCAGAATTTGAACTTGTCTTCTGACTCCTAGTAAGTACTCAACAAATGTGATGGGGAAGCAGCGTGGCTCAGTGGAAAGAGCACGGGCTTTGGAGGTCAGGGGTTCAAATCCCGGCTCCGCCAATTGTCAGCTGTGTGACTTTGGGCAAGTCACTTAACTTCTCTGGGCCTCAGTTACCTCATTTGGAAAATGGGGATTAAGTCTGTGAGCCCCCCGTGGGACAACCTGATCACTTTGTAACCTCCCCAGCACTTAGAACAGTGCTTTGCACATAGTAAGCGCCTAATAAATGCCATCATCATTATTATTATATGACTGACTGAATGAATGAATAGTCCTCTGCCCATTCCACCAGGCTTCACTGCTTCCCAGAGGACAATGTGAAACGAATGGTAACAGCCAGCATTCTAAGCAGCTGTTGCATGTAAACTGAAAAGGAATACATGTAATCCAGAAGGGTAGAATTAATGATATAAAGACCTGATGAAGTACTGTCTTCAGCAATGCGGTGAAGCAATGGATGGATGGGATGCCAACTCTGTGGGCTGACCAGCCTGGCAGATAGTAGTCGTGAGAGAGATTGCTCTCCTTGAGCAAAGGCTTTGTGAAGATCAGGATATCAAGAGCCAGGTTCATAAACATAAAGTAGTCCTGTAATTCAGGCGGAGAGTGGGAAGACGGCACAAAAGCCGGGAGATACCGACTGGGGACTTTCCCTGTGCCTCACCAGCTGGGTGACCTTTCTGTGATAGCCTTTGATGGCTTGGGCAAAGTGGAAGCAGAAATGTCATTGTCCCTCAGCTCTTTCCTCCAAGCCATGACCCTTCTAGTTCATTCATTCATTCAATCATATTTGAGTGCTTACTTTGTGCAGAGCACTGTATAAGTGCTTAAGAGAGTATAATGTAACAGTAAACAGACTCATTCCCTGCCCACAATGAGCTTTCAGTTAAGCCCTCACCTGCCCATTCAAAAACAGCCCATGATCCCAGATCTCAGGAGATGACACTCAACATGAACGCCATTCATGTGGGACTGGGGGTTTGATCGCTTCCTGCTTATTTGTCCCCTGCACCATGTGGCTACCTTTCCCTTCCGCCCTGCACCTGGGCATCCATTGCCCTTCCACTGCTCCCTGAGGGCACAGCCTCACCAACTCCAAGTGCTTGGAACCACCCTCTTGAACGGCCCCCTCTGGAAGCCACTCCATGATGTTGCCAGCTGAGTCTGGGAGAACAATCTCCCCCCGACAGACTTGCCTTGTTTATGGCATATTTTTATCTCTGTTTTAATCTTGCATCTCTTTCCCTCCCCCACTCCCCCACCACTTTTCTTAAATTTAAATATTTGATGTCAGTTTGGTTATTTTTATGACAATCCTTTTTTTTTCTTCCAGAAACAGAAGACATGCAAATCCCAATGGGGCATCTGTCTCCTACTCTTAATTAGTCTCTTTCCCCATTCGCACGGAGTTGGCACCCAGGATGGCTTGGCATTTCATTTGTACCCACTCACAATACCTTCTAGTTCTGACAGTCCCCACCCCCTTAGATCCCTCTCCATGCTCAGAGAAGGCTTCGCATTGTGCTCCTGGCAGCCCTTACCTGCCAGACAAGATTTCTAAGGTGGGGGAAGGGGGTTCCTTCTTCCCCCTGGGCTAGATAGTGGAACACAAGTTTTAGTAAGAAGACTAGGAACTCAGAATGAGACAGGAAGTCTTTCTGGTCCTTATTTCCCTTAGCAAAGCCAAATTAAGCCGGTGCGGTGATGTGAGAACCAGGACCTCAGAAACCTTCCCCATTGAATTGGCATGACAGTTCAGTGCTCATGAGGCACTGCAACCAGTTGGGATTAATTCGGTCTTCCCCTTCCTACATCCCAAGGGCCTGATTCTGATGACGGATGAGGAGAATGTGGACATTTCCTAGTGCACCTGTCCCTTCTGGATTCAAGGCGGTGGTATTGGTGTTCTTTTCTTGTTTGTGTTTCTCCTTACCCATATTGCAGCACTGGGCATAGGGCATTCATCTCTTCTATTTCCAGCCAAGCAGTTCCACTGTATGAATCACATCTCTTGTTTCCACAGTGATGGGCTAGCGTATCCTGTTGTTCAAACATACCTCTTCTAGGAAGGGGACCTCAGCCAGTGGTATTTATTGAGTGCTTACCTCACATCAACAATGACTCTCTCCCTCTTCAAAGCCTTATTGAAGGCACATCTCTTCCAAGAAGCCTTCCCTGACTAAACCCCCTTTTCCATTTCTTCCACTCCCTTCTGCATCACCCTGACTTTTTCCCTCTACTCATCTCCCCTCCCAGCCTCACAGAACTTCTGTCCATATCTGTCATTTCTTTATTTATAGTAATGCCTATCTCCCCTGTCTACACTGTAAGCTCATTGTGGGCATTAATTAATTAATTAATTCAATCGTATTGAGTGCTTACTGTGTGCAGAGTACTGTACTAAGCATTTGGGAAGTACAAGTTGGAAACATATAGCGACAGTCCCTACCCAACAATGGGCTCACAGTCTCCTGGGGAGGATATAAGGTGATCAGTTTGTCCCACGTGGGGCTCACAGTCTTCTGAGAAGTAGCGTGGCTCAGTGGAAAGAGCTTGGGCTTGAGAGTCAGAGGTCATGGGTTCTAATCCCGGCTCTGCCACTTGTCAGTTGTGTGATTTGGAGCAAGTCACTTAACTTCTATGGGCCTCAGTTCCCTCATCTGTAAAATGGGAATGTGCCTGTTTATTTTTCTATTGTACTCTCCCAAATGCTTAGTACAGTGCTCTGCACACAGTTAGAACTCAATAAATATGATTAAATTAATGAATCTTGTTCAGACCTCATTTCTACAAAGTTCTGATTAAGCAATCTATCATATTTATTGAGTGCTTACAGTGTGTAGAGTACCATATTGAGTGCTTAGGTGATTACAATTCAACAATAGAACAAAGGTGGTAGATAAATTCCCTGCCCATGAGTTCACAGTCTAGTGGGTGAGACAGACATTAATACAAATAAATAAATTTAGGGGTATTTTCATTAGTTCTGTGAGGCTGGGAGGGGAGATGAGTAGAGGAAAAAAGTCAGTCTGATGCTGAAGGGAGTGGGAGATGAAGAAATGAAGGCTTAGGGAAGTCCTCTTGGAGATGCACCTTCAATAAGGCTTTGAAGTTGGGGAGAGTAATTGTCTGTTAGATATGAAAAGGGAGCGTGTTCCAGGCCAGAGGAAAGATTTGGTCGAGGGGTAGACAGCAAGTTAGATGAGCAGAAAGAAAGTAACTCTATACCACTCTCCTGACACCTTTGTCTCTGTTGGGGAAAAGTGACTAGAAGGGCAACTGATTATTCACTGTCATTGGTATGGTATTAAGTGTTTCCTAAGTGTCCAAAAATGTGTTAAGTGTTGAGATGGATGCACAAGAATTAGTATGGACCAATTCCCCGTTCCATACAGGGCTCATGCTCTATGAGCTAGAACCAGCCCTGGAGAAGGCAAAGGAGAAGGAAACAGTTCTGCCATGTAACCGCAGGAATAAATGACAGGCCCAAATGCTAGCTCCATGATGCTCTTCACATAGTAAGTACTCAATAAATACCACTGATGATGATGGTTTAGGCTTTATAATAATAATGGCATTTATTGAGCACTTACTATGTGCAAAGCACTGTTCTGAGCTCTGGGGAGGTTACAAAGTGATCAGGTTGTCCCATGGGGGGCTCACAGTCTTAATCCCCATTTTACAGAATGGGGATTAAGTCACACATGCTGACAGTTGGCAGAGCTGGGATTTGAACCCATGATTTCTGACTCCAAAACCCGGGCTCTTTCCACTGAGCCATGCCGCTTCTCTAAAGACTGGGTCTGTTTTTGTGCATTCAGTTCTTCATTCATTGATCCATTCATGTTTTACTAGATCATCAGATCCTGGTGGGCCAGGATCCTGTCTACCAACTCTAATGTAATTTACTCTCCCAAGCACTTCGTTCATTGCACTGCACACAGTAAACACACTCAGGTACCACTGATCATTTTTCTTTGTCCTTAGATCCACTCCCATCCTATTCACTGTCCACATGTTTTGTTTTGTTGTCTGTCTCCCCCTTCTAGACCGTGAGCCCGTTGTTGTTCACTCTCCTCGACCTTTCAAGGGTGGGCGATGCTGAGGGAGGATGACATTTCGGCTCCCAGAGGGGCAGTGGCCATCCGACCTTCCCAAATGACACAGGGCTTTGGCCTTCGGAGGTGTTCTGTGGGACTGAGGGGTGAAGGGGTAAGGGAGCGAGGTTCGTGCAAGGTGAGGGTGTTGGTGGGGGGGGAGCATAGGAACACATGTTCCATATTAATCTTTATTTCAGTGAAGTTGTTTGAGTTCATGCTTTATTGCTGTGTTTGGAATAATGGGTTTGTAACGGTGCCCCCAGGGGTAGCACTTGGTCTTTGGCAAGTCTATCACCGGAGTGGCTCACGAGACCAACTACAATAATGGGAAATGAGGCACCCCACTGGTGCACCATCTGAATTTATAATAGCAATTTATGTGGTGCCCCGAGGCCAGCTCTGTTTGTATTAGAGAATAAGCGTAGCTCTGGCTGAGGAAGGGCACCTCCTCTCCCTCCTTTATCTACCTTCTCCCCATAACAATTGAGTGGAACTCCGTTTCTCTGGGACAAAGGTCCTTCCTTCAGCCTCGCAACACGGTTGTGGCTCTTGGAAAGGCAGTTCCCAAACTGCCCTAGTTAGGGTTTTTTAAAATGGTACTGGTTAAGTGCTTTCTATGTACCAGGCACTGTAGAGCACTACAGTGCTCTGCACACAGTAAGCGCTCAATAAATACGACTGAACGAATGAATGAAGTAGACACAAGCCAATCTGAGAAGTTAAGTGATTTGCCCAAGGTCACAAAGCAGATAAGTGGCGGAGCCAGGATTAGCATCCAAGTCAATCAATCAATCAATGGTATGGATTGAGAACTCACTATGCACAAAGCACTTTATTAAGTGTTTGAGAGAGTACTGTTCAAGAAAATTAGTGGACATGTTCCCTGCCTGTAATATAGTCTCGAGGGCCTTCTGACTTCCAGGCCCGACTTCTATCCAACAGGTCATGGTGTGTTATGGACCTGGGGTACAGGATGCAGTAGGGGCTCCTCCTTTTTGAATTTCTCCTTAATGATGGCATTTATTAAGCGCTTTCTATGTGCAATGCACTGTTCTAAGCGCTGGGGAAGTTACAAGGTGATCAGTTTGTCCCATGGGGGGCTCACAGTCTAAATACCCATTTTACAGATGAGGTAACTGAGACACAGAGAAGTTAAGTGACTTGCCCAAAGTCACACAGCTGACAGCTGGCGAAGCCGGGATTTTAACCCATGACCTCTGTCTCCAAAGCCCGGGCTCTTTTCACTGAGCTATGCTGCTTCTCCCTGTTTTCCTTCTGTCCCTCTGAGGCATATTTATTACTCTATTTATTTATTTATTTTGCTTGTACATATCTATTCTATTTATTTTATTTTGTTAGTATGTTTGGTTTTGTTCTCTGTCTCCCCCTTTTAGACTGTGAGCCCACTGTTGGGTAGGGACTGTCTCTATATGTTGCCAACTTGTACTTCCCAAGTGCTTATTACAGTGCTCTGCACACAGTAAGTGCTCAATAAATACGATTGATTGATTGATTGATGCCTGTGCCTTCACGGCCAAAACAGTGAACTATGAAATAACATAATGAAATGGGCTTCATCTAATTAAAAAACAATATCAATAATTGTTAATCACTTACAATGTCCCACTAGCACTAGGGTGGAAGCACTAGGGTAGATAAATGGTAAATGAGTTGGACACATCCCTGTCCCACATGGGGCTCTTTTTTAAGGGATGGGGAGAACAGGGCTTGAAAACCCATTTTGCAGTGGAGGAAACTGAGCCACTGAAAGGTCAAGTGGCTTGTCCAAAGTCCCACAGAGGAAAGTAGCAGAGTTGGGATTAGAACCCAAGACCTCTGACTCCCAGTCCTGTGCTCTTTCCAGAAGGCAACACTGTTTCTCATCAATAGGGTCTGACCCTGCACCTTGCAAAGGAATCAGGTATTACTCCCAAGTAGGAAAGGGATTTGGGGGGACCAGAAACCCCATGGAAGGCTCCTTTTACAATCAGCTGGGGCTGCCCAAGAAAGCCAGCAGTTCTGGGCTCCCTTAGACTGATTATTTTGCATCTACTTCAGTACTTAGTACAGAGCTTGGCATATACTAAGCGCTGAACAAATACCACAAGGATTTAACAAATGCTAAATAATCATGGCAAAATAATCATAATTATCATGACTATTAGCAGCATGGCTGAGTGGATAGGGCTCAAGCCTGGTAGTCGAGAGCTATATTCTAATCGCAGCTTCCCCACTTGTCTCCTGTGTGACCTTGGGCAAGTCACTTAACTTCCCTGTGCTTGAGTTACCTCAGCTGGAAAATGGGGATTAAGACTGTGAGCCCCATGTGGGACATGGACAGTCTCCAACCTTGTATCTACCCCAGTGCTTAGCACAGTGCCTGCCACATAGTAAGCACTTCAATAATACCATTTAAAAATATTATTGTTTGGAGAGATCTGGGACTGGGCATGATTCAGGTCTCTCTTCCAATCCATTTCAGAGTGGTGAGTCCTAACCTAAATGCGTCCAACATACTCTGACTACTCTTCCCTTCAAGCCCCTCTTGCTGGGACATCTCCAAATCTATCCAACTATTTAAATCAAAATATAAAGCCAGCATAAATGTTTCTGCCCTTTGCTGATATATGTGGAGATAAGGCATAGGTTTTAGTGAGTGTATTTTCTGAACAGTGCCAGTACATAAAAATATGAAGCATCATCATAATATTGGAGGTCTTTGCTTTTCCACTGTTTTTACTGTTGTTGTTGTTGAGCAAGAAAAGACTGTGCCCAACACCAACTGATTCAGTATTTCCTCCGGTTGATTTATTTGAATCAGTTTTAAATCTGGGGAGTCACTGTCCTAGTGAAGTCTGAGGAATTCCTAAACAAATTCATTTGTTTTGGCTTTAGATTCTAAATTTTTTGAGGGCAGGGGTCAATAGCTTTTCTTGCTATACTTGGAACAGTGCCGTGCACACAATAAATACACAAAATGATTGTTGATTGCACATTCTTCCTTTATATTCTTTCACTTCTGGTGTACCCTCTTAAGGTCTTACTTAAGTCCTATGCACTCAGCAGGTATTTAATAAACACAGTATTATCAAGGGACAAAAATGTTTTGATCTATACATCTAAGTACCCCCCTCCCCCTTCTCTCCTTCTACATCCCAGCCCACAATCCTCTTCTCTGTTGTTAACTTCTCACTGTGCCTCATTCACACCTATCCCTCCACCAACCCCTGGCCCACATCCTACCTCTGGTCTGGAATGCCCTCCCTCCTCAAATTCGCCAAATAATCACTCTTCCATGCTTCAAAGCCCTACTGAAGGCTTACCTTCTCCAAGAGGCCTTTCCAGACTAAGGCCACTTTTTCCTCCACTCCCCCTCCCCTCCGGACCACACTGACTTACTCCTTTTGCTCTATTCCCCTCTCCCTGCCCCACAAAACTTGTGTACACATGTATATATCTCTAATTCTATTTATATTGATGCCAATTTACTTGTCTTGATGTCTGTCTTCCCCACTTCTAGACTGTAAGCCCGGTGTGGGCCAGGATTGACTGTCTTTATTGCTGAATTGTACTTTCCAAGAGCTTAGTACAGTGCTGTGCACACAGTAAGTGTTCTATAAATATGATTGAATGAATGAATGGAAGCTCTGGTGATAATCAATGATGGTATTTATTGCGTGTTCTGTAGGCATGGTGTGCTCTGCTAAGGGTTTGGGAAGGTAACAAAGAAGCACAAGATACCTTATCTGCCCACGGGGTTCTTATGCTTTAGTGGAGGAGGCCAACACAAAAATATTTGCACAGCACAGTTGAATATACAATTGAAAATACACATATGTACAAGTGTAGAATGGGTAGGAATAAATACATTAGAGATACACTTCTCCCTCTCTAAACTGTAAACTCATTGTGGGCAAGGAACATATCTGCTAATTCTGTTGTAATCTCCCAAGTGCTTAGTACAGTGCTCTGCACAGAGTAAGTGCTCAAATAATATCACTGATCGAAATCCCTCTAATGTACTAGAGGTGGCTGCTGGATTAATGATAAGATAATGTTACTCCTAGGAAATCATGGAAGTGTTCTCAGAAGCAAGTTTGGATCTACCTTAGCTGAAGGTTCTGTTCTCAAATAGCAATCTTGGAAGTAAAGAATAGGTGATATACATGATTAGAGAATCCAAGTGTTAAAATAGTATTTCCACTAACAGAAGGGAAGATCCAGAAGAAGAACAGAATATGAGAAGGGAATAAATAGTAAATGATCAAATCCTATAAATAAACAGGATATTTGTTGTTTAATAAAATATGCATGATTGCAATTTTTCTGACTGAAGAAATACAAAGAAAAGGATCAGAAGAAATATCAAGCAATTACCTCACTGTTGTTCCCCTACCCTACCCCACCTCCACCTCCAGTCTCTGGGCCTGACTCTGGCTAGATGGCTACTATTCTTTTTGGTTTTTAAAGATCTACCAGGGAAAGAGACTGTGTCACATTTCTACACAAGGCACACATAACAGCAGACTGAAAAAAAATCACAGACTGGCTGGAACTTAGCTATATTAATGCTATCTGACTCATTAGGAAGATTTGAAACGTGTTTTTGGTTGCAATTCAGCACCATAAAGCTGAGAAGACACAGGTTGAGTTGGTGCAGAAAGTGTGTGAGATTATGTCTTTTTTTATGCTTATCGTTTGGCCCCACAGAGTGCCCGATTGATAACCTCTGAGAAGCAGAGAAGCCTAGTGGAACGACTCCTGAACCTGGGAGTCAGAGGACCTGGGTTCTAATCCTGGTTCTGCCACTTGTCTTCAATGTGATCTTGGACTAGGCACTTAGTTTCTCTGTGCTTGTTAACCCATCTGTAATAGAGGGATTAAGACTGTGAGTCTCATGTGGGACATGGACTGTGTCCAACCTGACTATCCTGGATCTACCCCAGAGCTTAGTATAGTTTCTGGCACACAGTAAGATGTTCTCTGCCCCTACTGCCAACTTGTCTGGGCTCTGGTGAATATTTGATATCCACCCCACCCTCAGCCCCTCCACACTTATGTACGTATCTGAAATTGATTTATTTGTATGAATGTTTATACTGTTTAGACTGCTATAAAATTTAGTTTAGACTGTTAGAAAGCTTCTTGTGGACAGGGAACATGTCTACCAACACTGTTGTATGGTACTCTCAAGCACTTAGTACAGTGCTTTGCATATAGTAAGCTCTCGGTAAATACCATTGATTGATGACAAAGGAGACTAAGAATGTAAATTCATAAAATATCTGTCATTTTTTTGCTGGCCCACTGAAAAATTGGGACCTTTCATCCCTCACAATCGGGAATGCTCATGTAACTTCTAGCATGGAGATCGCCCAAATTTATATGCTTAAAATGTAAAGCCGAGAAATATTACATGTCACCAAAGCTACATAGTTGTAATGGCACTTGGGAAAGTCCAATATAATAGAGCAGGTACACACAATCCCTGCTCACAAGAAGCTTAGGAAACGGACTTTTAAATGAGAAGTAGTGTGGCCCAGTGTAAAGAGCATGTGTTTGGGAGTCAGATGACCTGAGGTCTATTCCCAGCCCTGCCACTTGTCTGCTGTGTGACCTTCAGCAAGTCATTACCTTCTCTGGACCTCAAGTACCTCATCTGTAAAAGGAGGATTAAGACTGTGAGCCCTATGTTGGTAATGTCTGTCTCCCCCTCCAGACTTAAGCTCATTATGGGTAGGGAATACATCAACTCATTGTACTCTCCAAACACTTAGAACAGTGCTCTGCACACAGTAAGCACTCAATAAATACCACTGATTGATTGCAAATGATTTACATAATCCAATTAGGCATTTGCTTCCCAAATGACATGTGTGGAGTTTGAGGCAAAAGAAGATCGATTCCTAAAACCACTTAAACACTTAGAAATTACCAGGGGAAAGGTGTGGAGCAGGGGATGAGGAGGAAGAAGGAAGAGTCTGAGGGAAGCAGTGTGACTTAATGGAAGCTCCGTCCTGGGGGTCAGAGGTGTGTCACCTTTACACTTGGATTTGCTCCCTTTATTCACCCCACTCGTAGCCCCACAGCACTTATAGAACTGCTTGTAATTTATTTAATGTCTGTCTACCCCCTCTAGAAATGTAAGCTCCTTCTGGGCATTCATTCAATTGTATTTATTGAGCGCTTACTGTGTGCAGAGCACTGTTCTAAGCACTTGGGAAGTACAAGTTGGCAACATATAAAGATGGTCCCTCCCCAACAACGGGCTCACAGTCTAGGAGATGGGCTCACAGTCATGGAATGTGTCTACCAACTCTGTTACATTGTACTCTCCCAAGTACTTTATGCAGTGCTCTGCAAACAGTAAGTGCTCAAGAAATACCATTGATTTTTTTTTTTAAATCGAGCACTTACTGTGTGCAGAGCACTGTACTAAGCTCTTGGGAAGTACAAATTGGCAACATATAGACAGTCCCTACCCAACAACGGGCTCACAGTCTAGAAGTGGGAGACAGACAACAAAACAAAACAAGTGGATAGGTGATTCTAATCCTGGCTCAGCCACTTGCCTGTTGTGAGACCTTGGGCAAGTTGCTTAACATTTCTCTGCCTCAGATTCCTCATCTGAAAAATGGGCATTAAATCATCCTCCCTCCTACTTAGGCTGAGAGCCCCATATGGGAAGGGGACCGGATCTAACCTGGTTATCTTGTGTCTACCCCAGCACTTAATACAGTGCCTTAGAAGGGCTTAATGAGCATCATTAAAAAAAACAAAAAGACCCTGCAATAATCTCTGTCACTGGATTTGTGGCAGTAGTGATCTCTAAACTTTGGTCCACTTGGCAAAGTCATCCATAGCTAGATTAATCTGGACAACCCACCCTGTACTTTAGGGATTTACTGTGCAGCTGCCTCATAACCTCCTGCACATCTTGGAGAGGAAGGAAGCCCCAGAGCTGGAGAATGCATCTCTCAGCCAATCTAGCTGCCATTTCTCTCAGCATAGAGTGCCTCCTTAACCTTGATGTGGGCCTCTGAACTAAGTCCAGAAATGTTACTTGCCTGGCAGGTAAGTGAGTTATTGGGTGTTGGACCTCTCTCCAGCCAAGGTCTTCAGCTTCCTAAGGTTGGTCCTGCACGTTAGTGCAGTACCATCAGTCGTTTTAGCATGACACCAATCAGTCATATTTATTGAGCACTTACTGAGTGCAGAGCACTGTACTTAGTACATTGGAGAGTGCAGTATAGTAGAGTTGGTAGATATGTTCTTTGACCAATTAGAGAAGCAGCATGGCTCAGTGGAAAGAGTACGGGCTTTGGAGTCAGAGGTCATGGGTTCAAATCTGGCTCCGCCAATTGTCAGCTGTGTGACTTTGGGCAAGTCACTGTGCCTCAGCTCCCTCATCTACAAAATAGGGATAAAGACTGTGAGCCCCACATGGAACAACCTAATCACCTTGTATCCCCCAGCGCTTAGAACAGTGCTTTACACATAGTAAGTGCTTTACAAATGCAATTATTATTATTATTATTATTATTAATTGACCAAAATGAGCTAACAGTCCAGAGAAATCATCTCCACTAATACTCGCTTGGGGCTTTTTTTTAAAAATGGCATTCATTATACACTTACTATGTGCCAGGCACTGTTCTAAGCAATGGGGTAGATACAAGTAATCAGGTTGGACATAGTCCAAGTCCCACGTGGGGCTCACAGTCTTAATCCCTATTTTGTAGATGGGTTAAATGAGGCACAGAGAAGTCAATTACTTCCCCAAGGTCGCACAGCAGATGTGGTGGAGCTGAGACTAGAAACCCGGTCTTTCTGACTCCCAGGACCGTGCTATATCCACTAGGCAACACTGCTTCTCATGCTGCTTAATACTGGGTCTTCCCCAAAGAGACTGGGGATCCAACAGGAAAATTATTTTCCAAAAATGTCTCTGGACCTTGTTGGCACCACTCATATCTCTCAGTATTTATTGAGCACCAACTGAGTGTGAAGCACTGTACTAAATGCTCGGAGGATATGAAAACGAGAGATGATCATCACTCTCGAGTTGGTTATTATCCAATTAGTAAGACAGATGCAAATTATTTACAACTACTGGAAGCAGGAGGAATGAAAAGGATATTACAGGAAGTAGTACAATCCTTCCATTCAGGGCATTATTCTTTAGGTGGCTAGCTACCTCAGAGAAAACTATTATTGCAAGCCAACTAAAAAGGAAAGGAGGGATTAGCAATTATCTGACTAACTGGATCAATGAGGCAGCCAAGCTGGTCAATCATGGCAAAATTTGGGACTGGATAATTAGTTTTGTCCATCTACACTGATCCAATTAACTGGATAATCGCCAAGCTTCCTCTTTGGGATGTGAGGTCATAGGCTCCAAATTCCACTGAATGCCATCCAGCTCTGAATGAAGGGTAAGTGATGAAAATTTGAGAAATGGACTGAAGGAAGCGTTAAACCAATTCCTTTGCTCAGGAAGCGACTCAGGAGATGCAGGAAATGGATGGGCTTTCAGCCTGTAAAATCGGGGTGGTCTTTTCCATTTTCTCCCTGGAGACTTGGAAATAAAAGTAGTTGGGCCTACAGAGTACTAAAGTGGCATTTTTTCTGATGGAGTCCAGAGTCAGGGAGAGTTTCTGTCTTGCTGCTTGCCCATTCACACACTCACCCTAATGTCTACTCCCGGGCCCAATGCTGTCATGTTGACTAATGACTTGTCAACACATTCAGTCATGCCTGCTCTTGCTCATGGCCCCACTTAAATACTAGGGCTCACTTGCCTCAACTGGGGGATGAATCTGAGAAGGCAAGAACTGTCCCAAAGGAGAAAACTGAGAGGAAGTCAGCTGTCAGGAGGCAATGTATTATTTTGGTTGGGAGCCAAAAGAAAAAAGAACTGGAAAAAAGCATAAATGTTCTGGATTTACAGCTTTCAATGCCACCTGAGGCTAGGAGACTAATGCTTTGGTTTGGAGGAAGGCACTTTTTTGCTTAACTTTTCTGATGGTGAAATTGTACCATTCCTCAATCGATCAGTGGTATTTGTGGAGTGGCTTACTTTGTGTAGAACACTGTATTAAGTGTTCGGGAGAGTACAGTGCAACATAATTAGACACATTTCCTGTCCCATGAGAATAAGTGGATAGTTTCCTTACTTAAGATGGTTTAAAAGGGGGAGGCCAGGCCCTTTATTAACCCAATCTGGTTCTCTCACTGCTTTTCTGCCCTCAAGAAGGCATTCACCTCACACGTTCTCTTAGGTATCTGGATATCTACTGTGCCTACATGCTCACATATCTGAACATAAATTGTTCAGGACACATTCTCTCACATGTGCCCTTCTGCAGCTGCATGACCCAGAGTGCATACTGTGAAGCAGCCTCACTGGCTGCACACAACCATTAAATGACAAAACTGAATTTGGTAGGAGGAGAAAGGAATGGATTGCAAATCAGGAGTAAAGCAATACATCCTGTGAAGCAGCGAGAATCATTTCAGATCCTGGACCTCCTGCTGAAGTGAAAAATGACGTTTATAGGAGGGACATAAATGATGGGCAAAGTGAATTCTTTCCAGACTCTACGGTGACTGCTCTTCCTCCTGCCCTCTCCCTCTTTATTATTGTAATGAGTTCTACCCTGCAAAGTGAATAAAGTCACCATTCAGATAAGATCAGTTTTGTCTGGATCTGATCACAGAGTGGACCATGGGGGGTTAACTTTTTGAAACAGGGATTTAAAAGTGCTGACCAGAAGCAAGAACAACAAAAAGTGTGCTACGATAAATCAGATTCTTGCCCACTTTCTACGGCCCCATTTGAAGATTTTGCTGGTAACTTTCACTTGGTATTACGGAGTCAGTCCACCTGGAGCTACTATAATCTTTGTGTGCTTCCATTCCCCTTCCAATAGTCTGTATGTAGCTGTCCATGATGCTTAGACAGAGACATGAACCTCTCAGGTAAGTTCAAGAGTGAAGCCGTGAGAAATACCATATTCTAGTGGGAAATGCCATATTCTAGTAAGCAAAGTCTGGACTGAAAATACTGAGTGAAGAACCATCTTAATAGCCTTGTTATGGAATGGCTCTGGACCCTCTCACGCTACTATGCTGACCTGAGTTTATATATAGGTGAGAGTTTATGATAGATTGGTTCGGTCTTCTCTGGATCTAGGGAGAAAAGAGGATTTTGATCCTGCTTGCAGCAACAGTGGTAAATGAAACTATGTATCCTTAGAAATTTTTATTTTTTTTAAATGGTACCTGTTAAGTACTTACTATGTGCCAGACAGTTGTACTAAGTACTGGGATGGGCACAATATATTCAGATCAGATACAGTCCCTGTCTCATATGGGGCTCACAGTCTAAGTAAGAAGGAGAACAGGTATTGAAACTCCATTTTACAGATGACGTAACTGAGGCACAGGGAAGTAAAGTGACTTACCCAAGGTCACACAACAGACAGCAGAGCCTAGATTAAAGCCCAGGTTCTGTGACATCTAGGTCCGTGCTCTTTCCCCTAGGCCACACTGCTTTCCATTTGCAGCATCCTGATAGTCTGAAGGGGAGGGGGTGCAAAACACACACACCACACACACACACACACACACACACACACACACACACACACACACAATTCTAATTTCCTCCTTTTCTAAAACACCCAAGTCTTATTGCAATGGTACTGGAGGCCTCTTGGCAAGGTAGAATTTACATTGAATAGTCAGGTAAGCCAGATTTACTGCTGAAGTTTTGCTAGTAAGAGGTGAAGGAGATGGTGGCGCATGATGAAAAGCCATGTGACTGATGACCAGGCCTAAGACTCCTAACTCTTAACTCCTAAGTAACATGTGATGTCATAGCTCCTCCTCTATTACAGCTCATAATGCCTTAACTCAGCTACAACATTGCCCAAAGCAGAGGCTGGGTCTTTAATAGCCAGCATTTTCAATAATTTGTCTGTCACACCTCCTCCAACCATCTATATTTATCTCCATTATGATGGTTAACTTTCTCTCTCTCTCAAGGCCGATTCCTAGAGATTGTTCTGCCTCAGCCTTCTACACACCGGCTAGTTGTTAAAATTCTTGGTTTCATCCCGTTAGCAACAATGATGGCAAATGGAGCTACATACCTTTGACAGTTTCTTTTTTAAATGGTACCTGTTAAATGCTTACTATGTGCTAGGCATTGTACTAAATCCTGGGGTGAGTACAGTATATGCAGACTAGAACCAGTTCTTCTGCACAGCTGCATCAGGACATGACACATCACTTGTGTCACATCACCTGTGAGTCTAGCCATGTTGCCTTGCCCAGAAGGTTGGACTAGAAAGCAGACTCCCACTGCTCCAACCCTGGGTGACTACAAGACACCTTTGGCCATTTGATATAATAATAATAATAATCATAATCATAATCATAATCATAATCATGGCATTTATTAAGCACTTACTACGTGCAAAGCACTGTTCTAAGCACTGGGGTGGTTACAAGGTGATCAGGTTGTCCCACGGGGGGCTCACAGTCTTAGTCCCCATTTTACAGATGAGGTAACTGTGGCCCAGAGAAGTTAAGTGACTTGCCCAAAGTCACACAGCTGACAATTGGCAGAGCCAGAATTTGAACCCATGACCTCTAACTCCAAAGCCTGGGCTCTTTCCACTGAGCCACACTTTTGGTATGGTGGTTGGCATTCCTGTTTATTGTGGTATTGGTTAAATGCTTACTATGTGTCAAGCATTGTTCTTAAGCATTGGGGTAAATGCAAGTTAATAAGGTTGGATGCAGTCCCTGTCCCACTTGGGCCACACACTCAGATTCAGACCATCCAGACTCATGGCCATTGGTTGCAAGGAGGCAGTTTTGGTCCTGCCCTCATCACCCTTGCAGGTGAATTCCCCTCCTTGGTCTGTGGTGGAGGAGAGCTAACCCTGCTCTCTGGAAGGACACCGTGGAGGCATTTTCTGGAGTTTCCACCCTCATTTTCCTTCTCCTACTGTTGATTTTTCATAGCCCCTCAATGCTCAGGACTAAAATCAGCTTCCCGCTGAGATCTGTCTCCCTCAATTTGTGCAGGGTGTCTCTATGCTGATTGCCCTGGAGATTCTGCTGTGAGAATGCCTGATGCCTCTGTGTGTGTGTGTGTGTGTGTGTGTGTGTGTGTGTGTGTATCTGAGTGTCAGGTGGTGGGGGGGGGGGCACACAGAAGGGACATGCCTGGGCTGTGAGAAAGACAAAATTCTTAACCTGGTAAAAGGGGATGGTGGAGACATGAACCTTATGGTGAGTAGGAAAACCAACACGTCTCTTGTTTACTAGAATCAATCAATTAATCATATTTACTGAGCACTTACTATATGCAGATCGCACCTTTCTTCTGGAAATATTAATCAACCTTGGCTTCACTGATACTGTCTTCTGTTTGCCTCCAGTCTCTCCTGGCTGCTCCTTCTTGTGCCTAAAGTTAGATTGCAGCTGAGCAGTAACCTGAAAGCGTAGGCAGCAACTCTAGAGAGGGTTGCTGGAGACTGATTCTTATCCTGCCTCTGCCACTTGTCTCCTGTGTGAACTTGGACAAGTCACTTAACTTCTCTGTCCTCAATCACCCTATCTGTAAAACGGGGATTAAGACTGTGAGCCCAAGTAGAACATGGACTGTGTCTTAACTGTTTGCTCTCCAATGGTTTCTTCCTGATTGCTTTCAGACATTCTCCTGTCTCCCTTGTTGTAATAATAATAATAATAATAATGGCATTTAAGCGCTTACTATGTGCCGAGCACTGTTCTAAGCACTGAGGTAGATACAAGGTCAACAGGTTGTCCCACATGGGGCTAACAGTCTTAATCCCCATTTTACAGATGAGGGAACTGAGGCACATAGAAGTGAAGTGACTGGCCCAAAGTCACACAGCTGACAAAAGGCAGAGCTGGGATTCAAACCCATGACCTCTGACTCCCAAGCCCAGGCTCAAAAAACCCCTCCCTTTACCCCATGGCTCCCTCCAGTTATCACCCTATCTCCCTCCTACCATTCTTCTCCAAACATCCTGAGTGAGTTGTCTACATCAGCCGTCTCAAGTTCCCCTCCAATTCTCTCCCTCCCTCCCAGACTGAGCCCCCTCCTTCCTCTCCCCCTCTTCCCCCTCTCCATCCCCCCATCTTACCTCCTTCCCTTCACCACAGCACCTATATATATGTATATATGTTTGTACGTATTTATTACTCTATTTATTTATTTATTTTACTTGTACATGTTTATTCTATTTATTTTATTCTGTTACTATGTTTTGTTTTGTTCTCTGTCTCCCCCTTCTAGACTGTGAGCCCACTGTTGGGTAGGGACTGTCTCTATATGTTGCCAACTTGTACTTCCCAAGTGCTTAGTACAGTGCTCTGCAAACAGTAAGCACTCAATAAATATGATTGAATGAATGAATGAATCTGGTCTCTGTCCCCTTCACTCCACAGAAACAGCCCTCTCAAAGGTCACAAATAATCTCGTTCTTGCCAGATCCAATCACCTCCATTCCATTCTAATCCTCCTCTATCTCTCAGCTGCCTTTGACACCATCAACCACCCCCTTATCCTGGAAACATCCAACCTTGGCTTTGTTGACACTGATCTCTCCTGATTCTTCTATCTTCTTTCCGGCCACTCATTCTCAGTCTCTTTTGTGGCTTCTCCCCTGCATCCCACCTGCTAATTGGGGGTGTCCCTCAAGGTTCAGTTCTGGGTCCCTTTTTATTCTGCATCTACATCTACTCCCTTGGAGAATAAATTCACTCCCACGGTTTCAACTACCATTTCTATGTGGATGATTCCTAAATCTACATATCTATCCCTCATCTCTCTCCCTCTTCGAAGTCTCACATTTCCTTCTGCCTTCAAGACATCTCTACTTGGTTGTCCTGCCATCACCTTAAACTTAACATGTCCAAAACAGAACTCCTTCCTTCCTTCCGTCCTTCTGTCCGTCTGTCCGTCCATCCGTCCTTCCTTCCGTCCGTCTCATTTATTGAGTGCCTTCTGTGTGCAAAGCACTTGGGAGAGTACAATAGAAGAACAGACACAAGTCCTTCTCACGTGAGCTCACAGTATAAAGGGGGAGACAGACATTAATGTACATAAATAAATAAATAAATAATTCCTTATCTTCCCACTCAAAACCTGTCCTCCCCACAACTTTCCCATCACTGTAGACAGCACCATCATGCTTTCTGCCTCACAAGCCCATAACCTTGTTGTTATCCTTGACTCCTCTCTCCCATTCAACCCACATATTCAATCCATTACTGACTTCTGTTGGATTGACATTCACAACATCACTAAAATCCACACATTCCTCTCCATCCAAACTGCTACCACATTAATCCAAGCACTTTTTCTATCCCACCTTGATTACTGTATCAGCCTCTTTACTGACTTCCCTGCCTTCTGTCTCTCCACTCAGCGGATACTTCACTCTGCTGCCTGGATCATTTTTCTACAAAAATATTTAGGACATGCTTCCCCACTCCTCAAGAACCTCCAGTGGTTGTCCATCTACCTCCACAGCAAAGAGAAACTCTTTACCGTCAGCTTTGAAGCACTCAATCACATTGCCCCCTTTTACCTCACCTTGCTACTCTCCTACTACAACCCAGTCCATACACTTTACCCCTCTAATGCCAAATTATTCACTGTACCTCAATCTTGTCTACATCACCACTGACCTCATGCCCTCACCCTGCCTCTGGCATGGAACACCCTCCCTTTTCATATCTGACAGACAATTACTCTTCCCCACTTCAAAGCCTTACTGAAGGCACATCTCTTCCAAGAGGACTTCCCTGACTAAGCCCTCATTTCCTCTTTTACCACTTCCTTTTCCATCACCCTGACTTGCTCTCTTTATTCACCCCTACCCCTAGCCCCACAGCACTTATGTGCATATCTATAATTTATTAATTTAAATTACTGTCTGCCTCCCTCTCTAGACTGTAAGCTCATTGTGGGCAGGGAATGTGTCTGTTATAGTGTTGTGCTGTACTCTCCCCAGTGCTTAGTACAGTACCTTGCACACAGTAAGTGCTCAATAAATACAATTCATTGATTTTCCAACATGATTAGCTTATATCTACCCCGTGCTTAGTATAGTGACTGGCACATAGTACACACTTAACAAATACCATTAAAAAAGAAAAAAAAATAGGAGGGTAGGGGCATGAATGTAAAGCTGTTACTAAACATAGTTTTCCAAAGTGGCCCTCACTCCTCAAACGAGATGAAGTGCTTCTTATTTCCTTTAGAATCACTCTGAGGTTGGAGTTGGCCAGATGGTCCCCTCCTCCCTTCAACTCGAAGAGCAATTTCTTGCCTTCATTTATTCATTCATTCAATCGTATTTATTGAGTGCTTACTGTGTGCAAAGCACTGTACTAAGCGCTTGGGAAGTACAAATTGGCAACATATAGAGACGGTCCCTACCTAACAGCGGGCTCCCAGTCTAGAAGGGGGAGACAGACAACAAAACATATTAACAAAATAAAATAAATAGAATAGTAAATATGTACAAGTAAAATAGAGTAATAGATATGTACAAACATATATACAGGTGCTGTGGGGAGGGGAAGGAGGAAGGGTGGGGGGATGAGGAGGGGGAGAGGAAGGAGGGGGCTCAGTATGGGAAGGCCTCCTGGAAGAGGTGAGCTCTTAGTAGAGCTTTGAAAGGAGGAAGAGAGCTAGCTTGGCAGATGTGTGGAGGGAGGGCATTCCAGGCCTGGGGGAGGATGTGGGCCAGGGGTCGATGGCGGGACAGGTGAGAACGACGCACGGTGAGGAGGTTAGCGGCAGAGGAGCGGAAGGTGCGGGCTGGGCTGTAGAAGGAAAGAAGGGAAGTGAGGTAGGAGGGGGCGAGGTGATGGAGAGCCTTGAAGCCGAGAGTGAGGAGTTTTTGCCTGATGTGCAGGTTGACTGGTAGCCACTGGAGATTTTTGAGAAGGGGAGTAACATGCCCAGAGCATTTCTGCACAAAGATGATCCAGGCAGCAGCGTGAAGTATAGGTTGAAGTGGAGAGAGACAGGAGGATGGGAGATCATAGAGGAGGCTGGTGTAGTAATCCAGTCGGGATAGGATGAGAGATTGAACCAGCAGGGTAGTGGTTTGGATGGAGAGGAAAGGGTGGATCTTGGTGATGTGGAGGTGAGACTGGCAGGTTTTGGTGATGGATTGGATGTGAGGGGTGAACGAGAGAGCAGAGTCAAGGATGACACCAAGGTTGCGGGCTTGTGAGACGGGAAGGATGGTAGTGCCGTCAACAGTGATGGAAAAGTCAGGGAGAGGGCAGGGTTTGGGAGGGAAGATAAGGAGTTCAGTCTTGGACATACTGAGTTTTAGATGGCGGGGAGACATCCAGATGGAGATGTCTTGAAGGCAGGAGGAGACACGAGCCTGAAGGGAGGGAAAGAGAGCGGGGCAGAGATGTAGATTTGGTTGTTAAAATGCCTTCAAGATTGGTTGTTAAAATGCCCCTCCCAGAAATTATTGTGCAGTGGTGTAGACTGTAGCTGTAGACTTTAGGTTGTAAGCTCCTTGTGAGCAGCGATCGCATCCACCATCTTTGTTATATTGCACTTTCCCAAACACCTCGTTCAGTACTCTGAACACAGTAAGCACTCAGTAAATACCACTGATTGATTGGTAATCCATCCCGAACATCAGGTCTGAGTGGAGGATTGGGCTTCATGGGGAGGCAACCTACCAAAGTGGCTGGAGAAGGAGTGAAGTAGCATGGCCTAGAGGATACAGCATGAGCCTGGGAGTCAGAAGGATTTGGGTTCTAATCTTGTCTCTGCCACTTGTCTGCTGTGTGGTCATGGGCAAGTGACTTTACTTCACTCTGCCTCAGTTACCTCATTTGTAAAATGGGAATTAAGACCATGAGCCCCAGGAACTTTCTAACCTGATTAGCTTGTATACTCCAGTGCTCAGTACAGTGCCTGGCACATAGTAAGTGCTTAACAAATACCACAGTTATTTTTGTTATTAGTAAGGAGTCTGAAAGTCTGGTTCCTAGTTCTGACTTCTCTCTGTCTTGGGAGAAGTGCTTCACCTCACTGTTCCTCCATTTCTCCATCAGTAAAATGGGAGTCATAAGCCCAGTCCCATCTCTACCCAAAGAGTTGTTTTGCTGTGTTTATTTCAATGCCTAGATCTTGATGTTGGAGTAGGAGTTTAGAAGATGCAAGAAAGTATAGATGGATAAAAATCACCAAACCATTTATCTGTCTGAGCTCCATGTCTCAAAAGGGAATTCCCTCATCCCCCACCCCCTACTGCCTCTACTTCCCCAATCAGTTCAGCTGTTTTTGGAGTTGGAGTTAAACCCCTACAGGCATATTTTTAACCACGTCCTGTTCAAAAAGCTGTTAGCATTTGGCAATCATTCCAACTTCAGCTAGGATTCTGAGGAGGTTTTTTTTCTTCCAAACGGGTAAAACCATGGGATTTAAAAATAGTCCACTGCGTGGGTCAGAAAGAATTGTTACTGTGAATTTGGATGAGGGTGGTTTGCTCCTGACTTTGCTCCACTAATTCTGATCTCCCCCAGGGCAGCTCAGGCTTGCCTAGAGAGCCAGAGTAGGAACTGGGGTGAGAGATAAAGGAAGACATCGAAGGGCCAGGCTGGAAGGGACCAATCCCCAGAGAGGGCAATGAGGTGGAGAGTGTCAGTAGGAAGATGCTTGGCTCCCAGTCTGGGCATTCATAAGAAGTTGTGGAAACTTTCACCAAAAGTTGTCTTCCCACCCCCGCCCCTATTAAACATTTGGAAATCAACAGTATTTATTGAGCACTTACTCTGTACTGAGCATCATACTAAGTGCTTAGGAGAGTGGAGTTATTAGGCAAAACTTCTACCCTCAAGGAGCTTGCAATCTAGCTGGGGAGAATTATAAGTAGGGAAGAACATAACTCCAAGGACAGAGGTACCAGGGATCAGATCTGGACTCCAAAACAGAAATAAGGGGAAGGAAAAATCTAATCTTCTCACTCTACCTCACTCCTTTCAGTGTTATAAAACAGTCACTGGCCACCCCATCCAGCCCCATGCTTTGCAGGGGAAGAATCTCTCCAAGTTTCATTCAATTATATTTGTTGAGCGCTTACTGTTTGCAGAGCACTGTACTAAGCGCTTGGAAAGTATAATTCAGCAAACAGATAGAGACAATCCCTACCCAACAACGGGCTCATAGTCTAGAAGTTTGTCAACTTATGCTCCATCCGACCCCATTTATTTGGTCCTGCAGAGGTGACTCGAGGCAGGGTCCAGGGCTGGCCTCCTCGGTTACTTCAGGGTAGAACAAACAGTACCAGGAAGGAGGATATCAGGCAGGAGCCCACCCCACTGGTTTCAGAGACCAATTCATGCCTGTGGCCACCATTTCCAGGGGGCCCACGTCAGGCTCAGGGGAGCTGACACAGGCTGGAGAACTTGTCCCCGGATTTAGAAATGCTTCTGCTCCCCTGACGTTCCCATGGTGCTTTCTTCTCTCTTCCCCTTGGTTAAAAGGCACGTTTCCCTGGCAGCCAGTGCTTTGTCTCCGTAGTGCCACCTGATTCTACTGTTCTCTCCTCAACTCGGGCGGTCTCTCCTGTCTCTGGCCGTCAGCTGGCTGTTTGGGAGATGAGTATGAAGTCCCTGGAAGCACACACCTCTGCATGAGTGGTGAGGTGTAAGTGGCAACCACGGATCAGCTTAAATAAACTATTTCTGCTTTCTCTGTCTTCCTTAAAATGCCTCTGATTAAAGTGGCCCTGCCCCTGCTGAGACATTGTTACCACGGCACAGTGAAAATTTAATACTGTTAATTAATAAACAGTCACTTATTAATAACAGTTGAAAATCATCAAGTGCATGACAGGACAAGGGAAAAAAAAAAGCAGCAAACCAGCTCTAGCACATCCATTGTTCAAACTCTAAGAGGAGGAGAGAGGAAAAGGTAGCTGAGTCCATACTGTTTCCTTCTGGCCCGCTTTCTGGGAGCACTGGGCAAACAGCTCAACTCCAGTATTATTTGAGGCTTAATTAAAAATAAAAAGACTTTTTGTCAGTATTGCAAGGCTGCAGTCAGTCTCTTATCCCCTTAGGAGGAAAAAAAAATTCATTCTTAGTGGGTGATAAAATTCACCCTAAACAAAAAGGAATTCCTCTTCCAAAATATCGACGATACCAGACAAAAAGTGAAATAACTCTGGCTGGTTTCACTCTTTACAGTAGGACCAGGTGGCAAGGAAATAACCAAGCCTTTTAATTTTATACAACTCTTTTTTTTTTTAAATTTGCATTGATCGTCTCATTTTATAACATCTCATAAACTCCCTGAGAGGTTGGGAAAGGCAAGTATAATTTTCCTTTTACAGATGATGATAATAATAATAATGATAATAATGATGGTATTTGTTAAGCACTTACTATGTGCCAAGCACTGTTCTAAGCACTGGAGGGGGATACAAGGTAATCAGGTTGTCCCACATGGGGTTCACAGCCTTAATCCCCATTTTACGGATGAGGGAACTAAGGCCCAGAGAAGTAAAGTGACTTGCCCAAAGTCACACAACTGACAAGTGGCAGAGCTGGGATTAGAACCCATGACCTCTGACTCCCAACCCCAGGCTCTTTCCACTGAGTCACTCTGCAGATAAGGAAACTGAGGCAAAGCAGATGTAGTCACAGCATGGCCCAGTGGACAGAGCATGGGCCTTAGAGTCAGAAGATTATGGGTTCTAATACCAGCTCCACCACTTGTCTCCTGTGTGACCTTTGTAAAGTCTCTTCACTTTTCTGTGTCTCAGTTACCTCATCTGTAAAATGGGGATTGAGACTCTGAGCCCCACATGGGACAGGGACTGTGTCCAACTCGAATTGCTTGCATCCATCTCAGCACTTAGCACAGGGCCTGGCACATAGTAAGCGCTTAACAAATACCATTTTTGTTCTATTGAGGGCGTACTGGGGACAATACACTATGCTAAGTGCTTGGGAAAGTACAACAGGTAAAAGAGACACCTATGTGCACAAGGCGCTTACACTCTAATTGGGGAGACAGGCATATGTGGGCATATTTTCTCTGTTGTGGGGTCCACCATCTTCCTAATAAGATATAACTGGGAGTCCACAAGAGGTCATGTGTTTCATTACTTGTTGGGTGTTTTCCAAAAGTTTTTACAAAGGAATTTCTCATTATGATGAATACTAATGTGGATAATAATTTTGAGCTGGTCTTTTCATAGGCCATTTATTTGGTTCTGTTTCTGTCTTTTGGGCTGGGATCCATACTAGAATCAGATGAAACCTGCAGATCCGGGGAAAGGGTGGGAGAGGACAAGGAGAGAGACAGTGAAAGGAAGAAGGGTAGTGTCACAGCCTTAACAACAAATGGCCAGAGCTTCGTAGTTGTGTCCTGTTGTCTTTGTCCAGGGTGGCTTGAGGCTGGCTTCCTAGGGAAGGAGAACTTTGAGAAAGGGCTCAAAGTGGGGAGGGAGGCGGACTAGTTATTTGTAGGGTGTGGCTGAATGGCTAGGTTGGAAGAACAGACCTGGGAAGACAAAAATCCTGCATAGGCCCCATGAACCTTTGAGCCTCAGGAGATGATCTGTGGCTGATTCTGGAAGAAGGTTGAGGGAGAACAAGACCGACTTCCCATCATCCCTCAGTGGGCACCGTGATGTTTTACTGATGTAGGGAGTCGGCAAAGCCCAGGAGCAGGGAAAGATCGGCCTCATTGGTGATTTCCCCCACCACCTTGCATGCGGCCCTGATGTCGGAGAAGTTTCAGCAAAGTTTGTGAATGTTTTGCCAAGCAGAGGGGGTGCGTCGAGACCACTGGGAATAGAAGGGGAGGATCTGTGTCTAGGCTGAACCGGGGGCAAGACAGGGTGGCATAACATCTGGACTCTCTTATTTGGATTCCCTGGGTCTCGGAGAGTTTGGGTAGAAAGCGGATAAACGCCAACCCTTATTCTAGATGAACGTAGAGTCCCCTCGCATGAAAAATAATAAGCTAAATCCTCTGCAGTTTATGGCTCGGCATAAATGAAGGCCTCTTCGCTTTGATTTTTTTTTTCAGAAATAAAAAAAAATCCCTTTCCTTTTATTTTTAAGCAAGTAGTCTTTCTGTCAGGATGGGGAGAACTGGACCAGAGAGCGCCTGCCTCGTAGTTACCCGGGGCTGGAGGATGTTCCGGGATTACATCTTCTCAGCTGTTTGCAAAACAGCCGGGGGAGGAGGTGAAGCCCAGAACCCCCTCAGCCGGGCTGTCTCTTTAAATGGAGGGGTCTGTGCCGGGGGTGGGGCGGGGCCAGCCCTGGAGTGCGTGAAATTCCTGGGCTCCTCTGACAGTCTCAGGCAGGGAGCTGGGCTCTACACATCTCCTCTTGCATGCAACTCACTGAGAGGGCGAGGCGAGCCAGAACTCCCCTCTCCGCCAGCATCTCCGGCTTTTCGCACCTCCTGCATCCCCTCCCTCCTCTCTATCACTCCCTTCCAGGGAGAGAGGGAGGCAGGGACAGCCAGCCAGCCACTGGGATCTTAACCTTCCCAAAGAGGGAACACACACTGCAAACTCAGTTGATTAAGCAGCAAACAAACAAACAAACAAACCGTCCAAAAAAAGCTTCTGGTCCACGGGAAAGGTAAGATTTGGTGGGGAGAGGAAGGCAGGCTGGAGGATCCTAACCCTACCTGATCGCCGGCGTATCCCCGGGAACAAGGCGGTTCGCGAAATGGTAGAAGTTTTCAGATGGGAGCTTCCCAGATAAGGTTGATTTATTTGGTTTTTTTTCTCCCTTCCTCACGCCCTCCCTTTTCTATTTTGGAACCTAGCACTCCGAACGCTGACAGATCATGATTGGGTGGGTGGGGCGGAGGAGAAGGGGTTTTGGGGTGCTCTCTTCCCTGAGTTTTTTCCTTAGAAGTTCCATCCTTTAACACCCAGCCTCTGAAAAAGTTAAAAAAAATGAAAAATTAAAGACTTAGCCCCTGGGCATGAATGGATCGTTTCGGGGGAAATGCCCCGTTGCCTGGAAGACACTTTTTAGCTGCTTTATTTCTACTTTATTATCGTTGGGGAAGGGGGGATTTGGGAGAGGGTAAGGGAGAGGCCCCTGCTCCGACCAGGGGAGACAAGGGGACCGAATGAAATGATGACAGGGTTTTCCCCGTTTGTCCCGGAGTCAAACTGTGGGCGGAGGGATCTGAGTTTGTTTGGGGGATTTTAGTTGGGTTGTCAATAGTGGGAGCCAGGAGGAGAAAACGGGGTTGGGGAGGGAGTTTTCTGGGGTGTGGAGGGTGTGCGTGTGTATCGGTTACAGGGGATCCATCTCTCTCTCTGCCTTCCATTTGTTTATATTAATGATTTAGTAGCAGGCTTGCCTGAAAACTTCCACTGTGAGTGAAGGCGGTCGGTTTCCAGACTCCGAGTGACCTTAAACGCTGGTTCGATGCTTTGTTTTTTCACGACTCAGTTGCGCTCTCCACCCAGTTTGGAGTCCGTTTTCCTTCTTTCTTTCTTTTTTTTAAATACCACATAATTTAACTGTTTTATAATCCCCCCCATTATAAGGATGCTGATTAAAAAAAAAATCTGTCCTAGCAGGACAGTGATGTAATACTTACCCACAGGCGCTGGTCCTTTGCAGGTGACTCCTTTCATGATTTCACTTCTTTACCTAAAAAAAAATCCCCATAAACATCTCCTCTTTTTAATTAGGTTGAAGGCACGTTTTCATGAAGGGAAATTTCTATTCTCTCTAATTTGGGGGTTTAGGATACAGGACATCTTTAAAAAAAATTAGCCAAGAGGTACAGGAGACATAAGGAAAGCCAAAGAAAGAGAACTGAATTGAGCCAGGAAATCCCTTTCTCTGTCCCTTGATTCAGTTATTCCAAACGCTGGGTCAATAGTTTTGCCTTTTGACTAGCCACCACCCAAACCTTCTCCTGTCCCTCCGCTCCATAAGTGATCCTTGTGTGGTGGTCTGCTCCCTAGGAAGAGAAAGCCACAACCGTGTCACAACACCTAGACAACAGAATATTGTGGGGCCGGGACTACTGTACGTCTTTGTGGTTGTGGTTCCTGTTGAAATTTTAGAATTTCTCGCTCCCCTGGGGGAACACCATCTCCTTGATGGTGGTCTTGGTTTTAGGGGGTAGGGGAAGGATAATTTGCCCTCTATGAATTAGCAGAGTGACCAGAGGATGTTCTTGTTGAACGGAGTGTTCTGCGTCTCGCCACTCAAGTGAAAATGGTCCGTGCGGTTCCGATTGGCAAGTTTACCGAAAGGCTATTTGGCCGAGGGGGAGGAAAGCGGGCAGGATCATATTTTCTGTCCTTAATCTTAATCGGCTCAAGCAGTTGTGGGGCGAATGGTGTTTCGTTAGAGTCTTGGTCATGTTGAGACGGTCCTATTGTTTGCCATTTTTGAGGGGTAATGACCTTTGCCCATTTTATGTAAAGTCGGGTTCATTCCGAGAGCCAGGTTCTTTCTGGAAGAGGGGAGAAAGTCTGGGTTTACGGTGTAAAAACCAACTGGACGGTGCGAGTATGATTCTGGAGCTTTCGGGCACCTTCCAGTGAATTAAAAAAAAAATTTGCGTCTTCAGGAGGGGGCCAAAAATTAAAATGGATATCTGATTGCAAGAAACGTTTGCCATTTGGGCTTCCTATCTCTTCCAGTATCTGTAGGTATGGGAGTGTGTTGTGGCCTTCTTTTTTAAAAACAAAAAAACCCCCAAAACCCTCCCCAAACCCCAAAACGCTGTGTTTCCACTGAACGTGTTAATGTGCTGCTTATGTAAGAGGTAGAATGAATTGAGGCGGATTAGTGATTGGGATTTTTTAGATCATCTACCTAGATTGGATTGTGGTGGTGTGCGTTGATTTTTTTTTTTTTTTTGTCTTTGGACGATCGAGGACATGATTGTGGGGAGAAAGGTGGATGGGGGAGGCTTGGGGGAAGCTCGCGGGGGACAGAGATGATGTGGGAAGTCGATTTGTATCATACGTTCACCGCATCCTATTTTTTTTTATAATCCATTATCTCTAAAACCATATTATTCTTCAAATTGGCCTCTTTTATAAAAAAAAGTGGGAGGGGTTAATTTTAGTGAGGGGGGTTTGAGCTGGTTGTCATTAATGCACTGCTGCAAAACCGAGATACAGAAATCCATCCGCACCAGTGTTCGGGGCAGGGGGGAGGCAAGAGAGAGATGGGGGATGGATTGTCAATCTTCGATGAACTGCACGAAGGTGTTGGCATTTTGGTATTTTTGTGTGTATATGCATGCATGCATGTGCTTTTTTTTTCTTATTTCCCCCACCCGCAATTTTCCCCGCCCCACTGCCTTTCCCTCGCCGCACCCTCTCCTCCCCCCTTCCAACCCCTTCAGGCTTCTCATCCCTCGATGAGAAAATTCTGTTTCCTACTGATGGCTCTGCGGCTTTCTCGCCACACAACAGTGGCATGATGGCCTTTCCTACATACCACACAGATGCATCCTCTTGAGGGGAGGGTAAAGCCGGCACACATGCCTACGCATGCATGGGCCAACCAGGGCTTTATTTCACTTCTCCCCCACCCGCACCCCCTGGCTGAATTTCTTTTTGTTAGCAAACGGGAGATGCAGCAAATGGTAGAGGCACGTCCGTCCGATACACCAACCCGTCTTCTCTTCCTCGTCGTCCTCCTCCTCTTCGCCATTATCTCTTCCTGACTGCTGTGTCGCACTTCATGGGATTAGTATGTTGGAGGGTATTTGGGAGGGAGTGTGATGGGGGCTTTGCGAAAAGGAGATGGAAATGGGAGCAGATGACATAAATGACATTTTTTGGGGATGGGGGCGGCAAATGAGCACGCGGAGATAATGATCCAGCTTAACCATCCGTGAAATATGTGTTTGTGACATGCTGGAGAAGGTTACTCCAGGGAAGCATGGGCAGAGGTTCCTCTTGGGAGGATGTTGCCTGCACACCGGAGGGACACATACGTGTGCACATGTGAAGAAGGCACACAGCCCAGATCAGTCGGTGGGTAGCGTTGAGCTGAAGGGCTTTGTAGGAATGACCGAATAGGTTTGCGGGACTGGTTGGGAGCATTGAGTGCTGTCTTTCTCCAACCATATTGATCTTTGTTCACAAATAAAAAAATTTTAATGAAGGTCTTTATTTAAATCTCATGTTGCATTTTTAGAGGGACTGGGGGAAGGGGGGCTTGTATGAATAAAAATGTGTGTGTGTGATTTGTTAAAATTTTGTGTCATTTAATTGGACATCGTGGGATTGTCATCATTTTATGTGGTGTTTGAGATGGAGCATAGTGCTGTATTTGTGTGTGTGTGTGTGTGTGTGTGTGTGTGTGTGTGTGTGAGAGAGAGAGAGAGAGAGAGAGAGAGAGAGAGAGTCCAGAGAGACGCAGTGCATGGAGAGGAAAATTTACCGTCCCCTAGTAGGGCATGTGGAGGCTGGATAGGAGGGAAGGTAGGAAAGAAGAGCAAGACTGTGTTTTCCAAGCCAATGAGGGGACAATGGGGAGATTCACTCCCTAGCAGTAAAGCCAAGCATGTAATACCTCCTTCCTCCAAGTGAGCCCGTGGGTGGATGGGCTCCCAGGGTGTGCAGAGACCCAAGAGGGAGGTGAGGAAAGGCTAAACTGGAGGGACAGAACTGAGGGTTTTCCCAGTCAGCCAGCCAGCCAGCCACCCACCCATCCACCCACGGGCTTTTCCAAGAGAGCGGATGCTTCCACAGTCCGTGTCCTGCTCCTTGCACAGACTCAGTTGTCAGGTGTCACGACTCCGTTCAGGGCTGCAGCAGGAGCCAGCCGGTGTCCCTCTGGTCTGACCAGCTTGTCCTACTTGTCCAGTGGCCCCTTCTCAGGTGCTTTCCTGTATCCCAGCTGGTCCAATCGCTGGACACCATATTCATTTTTCCTTCAGCTGAAAGGTGTTTCTTCTCCTGTCTCGAACCTGAATAAAATTCTGTTGGTTTCTGATTTTCTTTTTTTTTTTTAAATACAGTTGGTGGTTAGATCTTTAGATTCCTCCCCGCCCTTCCTCAGGAGCTGACCTTGAGAGGAGAGATGGCGGGAAGAAACCTAGGTCTGATTGTACCACAGTCAGAGAGGAAGTGGGAGACCACAATGGGACTCTGTAAAGAGAAATCGGTAGCAATTCAATGATGTTTCTCCCCTTTCCCTCCTTTCCTCTCCACCCTTTCTTTTCTTTCCATCATCTCTCCCTCCCCTCCCCTCCATCAGTGCCGCTGGCTGATTGTATCGGGTCAACACGACAGGCGGAAAAATTTTCCATCCACCAGCGAATTTCTCACTGTCTGGGACCCAGCTAGAGCCTCGGTGTGGCCTTTCATCTGGAGCAGCCCCTTGGAGATTTTCCCCCAGCCCCAAACACCCACATCGGCATGGACATATACAATGAGGGAGAGAGAAAGAGAGAGAGAAAAGCACACACACAGAAGGACATACCTGCCCAATAAATAGCTGTCGTGCTGCAGCTCTGACCCTTGAGAACCAGTCATGGCTGCTATGCAGAAGAATTTAATGCGGTGGTTGGCTAGCTGAGCAACAGGCGGGGTGAGCAGGAATGACCCTGGGGCTTGGCTAGCCCAGAGAGGGGCTCCGGTTCAGGCTGGGAATTTTCCTTGTCCTTCCTCCTCCTCATTTTCCTTCTCAGGCCCACTGCTTGAGGAAAGAGGAGCCATGCCTCCAGAGAGATGGGGCCGAGTAATGGGGCAGGGAAATGGGAGTCTTTGGCTGGGGTCGGATATGATCAGCTCTTCCCCGTGCTTGCCTATGGTAACTCTCCTCCATCCCCTTTCTGCCGCCTGAAGTCTCTGAAGCACATCTCGCAGGCTCAGGTCGTCTGGTGGCCTGGCTTCGGCTTCCTGTCTGGCTTCAGCTTTCTGTGAGAGCTGCGTGGCTTATCTTCTTGCCTGCAGGGAGCGGGCATCTATGAAGTGCGAGGTCAGCAGGAAGAAGCCTGGGGAGCTGAGGTGGAGGACTTCCAGGGCACTAACTTGTCTGGGACTGCATTTGGACTCTGCCTTTAGGGCCTGAAATGGTTTGGTCCCTGGTGGCTCATGAAACCTGACCTAGGTCTTCTCCTAAGTGAGAAGAACTTTAGGGAAGAGGGAAAGGAAATGTATGTTTCTCTGCTCCGCATATCCTGTTGAGCTGTTGGGACGCCGGACGGGAAGAGGCCATGTAAGGTATGGGATCTTTTAAGCTCCAATTCTCAGATGCCACCTGAAAAAAGGTCGACTCGGACCCTATGCATTTGGAGGGAGGGAAATTCCAATTAGAAACTTGGGCCTATAGTTGGGTGGATGAAGAGGGCCTTTGCCCTAAGATTTGAGGGGCTGTGACTGTTTCCCCCTTCTCGGAGTCTTTCAGAAAGCTGTGAAGTCTTCACATCTGGGAGCAATCTGTTTGGCACTCCCTCTCCTCCCCTTTCCACTGATGGGATTGGGGCCCTTCCAACTCCTGTTCACTTGGTAGTCGTTTTGGATTGTAATCTGCCAGAATCGCTCATGATCCAGGTTCTGCCGTTGTTTCTTATGGCAGGAACTAATTAAGCCTGGGAGAAGAGTTACCTGTCCCAGCAGTGGGGAGGGTCTCTGGTCTGCCATTGCATCCCTGGCTCCTCCTTCCTATCTCATGGCCCTTCCTTCAGTTGATCAATTCTATTGAGCACGTCTTGTGTGCAGAGTGCTGTATTAAGCCTTTGGGAGAGGACAGGACTGTCAGTAGACACGATCTCTGTCTTCTGAGGACACGCTAGGCTGGCTGTAGTTGGGTATGGAGGCTTTGGCTCCATTTGGCCCCAGGAGAGCAGCCTGGTCTAGTGGAAAAAGCACAGGCCTGGGAGTCAGAGGACATCGGTTCTAATCCCGACTCTGCCACGTGTCTACTGTGCGACCTTGAGCATGTCACTTCACTTCTCTATGCCTCAGTTACCTCATCTGTAAAATGAGAATTAAGACTGTGAGCCCCTCATGGAAACAGGCACCATGTCTAATCTAATTGCCTTTTATCCACCTCAGTGCTTAGAACAGTGGTGCTCAATAAGCATCATTACTATTATTATTATTACTATTATTATATGAGTGCTCACTCTGGAATCAGTCCAGCCTGCCCTTCCTTAGGGTGGGTCCGGGGTCTCTGAGGCAAGATGGAATAATGACTCCTACATTCATTCATTCATTCATTCAATCATATTTATTGAGCGCTTACTGTGTGCAGAGCACTGTACTAAGCGCTTGGGAAGTACAAGTTGGCAAACATATAGAGATGGTCCCTACTCAACAATGGGCTCACAGTCTAGAAGGGGGAGACAGTCAACAAAACAAAACATGTGGTCAGGTGTCAAGTCATCAGAATAAATAGAAGTAAAGCTAATTGCACATCATTGACAAAAAAAATAGAATAGTAAATATGTACAAGTAAAATAAATAGAGTAATAAATCTGTACAAACATATATAGGTGCTGTGGGGAGGGGAAGGAGGTAGGGCAGGGGGATGCGAAGTGGGAGAGGAAAAAAGGGGGCTTAGTCTGGGAAGGCCTCCTGGAGGAGGTGAGCTCTCAGTAGGGCTTTGAAGGGAGGAAGAGAGCTAGCTTACATGAAGGAGCGGGACAGTATAAAGGGGCTGCATGAAGAGAGATCCGTTGATGGAGTGGTATATGCCCATCCTTTTCCCTGAAGGACTCAGGGCTCAGTGGGGAAGCAGTTTGGTGTTGTGGAAGAGCCCTCATCTGGGCCTGAGTTCAAGTCTGTGCTCTGCCACTGGCCTGCGCTGTGACCGTGGGAAAGTCACTTAACTTCCCCGAGCTTCCTCACCTGCAAAATGGGGATAATTTGCCTTCCTTACCAAACTCCCAGGGTTGGTTTGAGGGCAGAACTGGGCTAAATTGGATGAGAGCCCTCTAGGAGTACAACCACTATACAAAGACCAAGGCATTATTTTTATTGCTATCTTAGTATCTTTCCTTTTCTTCAGCACCCACTTACTAAAACTCCTATTCTTTACATATTTTCTTTCTTCTGGAAAAGGTTTTTCCTGAGGGCTCAGAGAATCTAAAAGACAGATGAAGGTGGGGTTTAAGAAGCAGGTAGGCTAGTTTTGGAGAACTCTTCAAGTAGCTAAAGAGAAAGGGGTACCCTTAGGGGAGATGCCCTGCATGGATTTTCAAAGGATTGTAAATGAGAAGGGACAAGAGGTCATCTTGTTTAATCCTCAGCCTCCAAGCAGGCAGATGGATATCTATCCTATTCTTCTACCTCAGCTGTAACCTCCTCAAGGACAGAAACTGTGTTTTATCTCTAATGTACAGTGCTTTGCACATAATAGATACTCAGTAAATACTGATCATTGTCTTAAGGCCTCAACTCACTTTGGCTACTCATTCTGTATTCTCTTGTCCTAACCTACATGTAGTACTGGAAGGAATGATCACTGTCATCATCATCATCATCATCATCGATGGGATTTATTCAGTGCTTACTATGTGCAGAGCACTGTACCAAATGCTTGGGAGAGCATAATACGGCAGAGTTGCAGACACATTCTCTAGCCACAGAGAGCTTGCAGTCTAGAGGGGGAGACAGATATAAATATATGATTTATAATATATAATTTTAAGATATGTACATAAGTGCTACGGGGTTGAGGATGGGGCAACTATCAAATGCCCAAAGGTCACATATTCAAGTGACTAGAAGATCCAGAAGGAAGAGATTGCTTGGGAAAAAGGGGGCTTCATTGAGGAAGGCCTCTTGGAGGAAATAATGATAATTTTTCACTTGTTAAGGGCTTACTTTGTGCCAAGCACTGTTCTAAGCGCTGGGGTAGATACAACTCAATCAGGTTGGACATAGTCCCTGTCCCACATAGGGTTCACAATTTCAATCCCCATTTTAAAGATGAGGTAACTGAGGCCCAGAGAAGTTAAGTGACTTGTCCAAGGTCACCCAGAAGACAAATGTCAGAGCTGGGATTAGAACCCATGTCCTTCTGACTCCGAAGCCCCTGCTCTATCCACTAAGCCACGCTGCTTCCATGTGACCTTAATAATGCTTTGAAGGGGGAGAGAGTGGTGGTCTGGTGTATATGGAGGGGAAGGGAGTTCCAGACGAGGAGGAGGGCATGGGGAAGGGGTCTGCGGCCAGACAGTTGAGAGTGAGGCATAGTGAGTAAACTGGTGCTGGAAGAGCAAAGTGTGCCCCTGAGGTCCTAACACTCTCTCCTCTATGTGTGAGTGTGTATGTGAGACCCAAGTGGAGAAAGGAACAGAAAGCTCAGGTGAGGGAGGATGTTCTCTAGGGCCGTGAGATGCTGTAAGCCAATGGTTGTGGGCTGCCATGCTGGTAGAGTCGGAAGGGGAATGGATAGGGAATAGGTGGGGGGGTTGCCTGGAGGAAGGGCTGCCCATCCCCCACCACCAAGCAGAGATGCATTAGCTTCATTGCAGGCCCGTTAAAGACTGTTTATTTTTCCAATAATGTGTTAATTAAACATTGATTTCAGGGTGGGGGAAAGGAAATTGAATTTCAGAGCTAAGTGGAGTAAGGCGAATGGAGAGCAGGTGAGCGGGGCATTTGGGCTGGGGGCCTGTGTGTCTAGTGTCAACATTCCTAAGGGGTGCCTGGGGAGAGGGTGGATGGAAGGGTGGGACTGCAATTCGCCTCTGTCTTGTGTATTTGTTCCCAGGAACGTTCTGAATGGACCTTTTTTAAGCCTAGGCAAAATCTGAGTTCCTTCCTGCCACACCTTTACAGTAAGGAAACTACAGGAGTTTACTGAGGAGAGGGTGATTCCCAGGGATCTACAGGAGGCCCTGTGCTGTTAGGGGAAAACTTGGATTAACTCAAAAGAAAGAACAAAACCTCTCTTCTTCCCCACCCACCACCACCAAAAAGCACCCCTGTTCTGCAGGAAGGGAAATGGACATAACAGATTATTGATTTACAACCTCCTGGGAGTCATGGGGCCTTGGTTCTAATCCCACTCCACTATTTGCCTGCTGTGTGACCTAGAGTAAATCACATAACTTGTACTTCCCAAGCGCTTAGTACAGTGCTCTGCACACAGTAAGCGCTCAATAAATACAATTGAATGAATGAATGAATAACCTCTCTGTTCCTCAGTTTCCTCACGGAGATTTCATGGAGATGAAATACCTGTTCCCTTCCCCTAGAATCTGATCCTCATGTGGAAAAGGGTCAGTCACTCATCTTGTTATCTTGTCTCTCCTCCAGTCCTTAATACAGCTCTTGGCAGATAGGAGGTGCTTAACACATATAATGGTTAGCTGTAGTGTTCTCTGGACAGAGGTAGAGCTGAAGAGAAGTGCTAGTTTGGCTGCTGACATCCTTCCTACCAGCTAGAGACCCGGGGCTTAGACCACTTTTTCTTGTCCTTTTCTAAGCTGATAGATCTCACCCAATCTTGGCTGGTGCTGGAGTGGCAGAAAGGGAGGAGAGTATTTTGGTCTCCCAAGTTCATTCAATTCTTCTGGGAAGGAGTAGGTTGGATTGAAAGAAGAGCTGGTCTGGAGGCAGGGGACTGGGCCAGATGACCTCTAGAGGTACCTTTCAGCTTTATGGCTCAAGGAAAGAGGAAGCTAGCTGTGAAAGTTAAGGAGGAAGGTTCCAGTTGCACATAATAATAATAATAATAATAATAATAATAATAATAATTATGGTATTTGTGAAGGGCTTTCTGTGTGCCTAGCACAGTGCTTAGCACTGGAGTAGTTATGCAATAATCAGATTAGACACATTCCCTGTCCCACATGGGGCTCACAGTCTGAGAGGGAGAAAAAACTACTGAATCCCCATTTTAATAATAACAATAATAATTGTAGTATTTGTTAAGCACTTACTATGTGCTAGGTGCTGTACTAAGCGCGAGGGTGGATACAAGCAACTCAGGTTGGACACAGACCCTGTGCCATGTGGGACTCACAGTCTCAATCCCCATTTTACAGATGAGGTAACCGAGGCACAGAGAAGTGGAGTGACTTGCCCAAGGTCACACAGCGGGCAAGTAACAGAGCTGGAATTAGAACCTGGGTTCCTGACTCTGAAGCCTGTGCTCTTTCCACTAGACTTGTCTGCTTTATGTGGGGCGGGGTTGAGAGTAGCAACAGAATCATGAATCATCCTCTCCCTGATCTCCATCAAGACCCAAGTGCCTCAGGCAGTCTCCGGTACCAACGGTCCCGATCTGAACCCAAGGAATGGGCAGATTGGCTCTTCTTTTACAACTTCTGTTCCCAAGCTGGCAAAAATCAGCTGCAGACGTTCTGTTCTCTTGGTGATTTAAAGGCCTGTCTGCAACCTGTTGCAGTCCTGTCCTCTCCCAGAGCCAGTCTGGGGGATGTGAATGATTTCTCCCCATAGGGTACCGGCTGGTTAGGTTTCTGGGGGAGTGGCGTGGGACCACTGGAGCCCTCGATCGGATTGGCATACGCAAGCACCTGTTTGGCACCAGGGCTGGTTGCTGGGGATTTCTGCTCCCGTGTATCTCCAAATGGCTTTACTGGCAGCGGCCCTGGACCCTCCTACAGGGGAGCCCAGCTGCTGGACAGATGTCCAGAGCCCCACACAGCCTCTTTAGAAAAGCAAACTCATACCTCTTTCTTTCTGCCTTTGATTTTTCCCTTATTGCTAATCAGTGAGATATGTGTTAAGGCTCAGAATGAAGCAGTGATTCTTACAACTCCTCCCCAGAAATGAGTGTAAAGGGGTACCGGTTGAGTGTTCCATAACCAGGACTCCGGAGTGATCAGCAGCAAAGGCAGGTGGGGTGTAAAGAGCTCAGCTGAGAGGTGAGGAAAGAAAGAGAGAGAGAGGTGGCTTATTCTTGGGCTGAAAAGGTCTTGGTTCTAAGCCATGGTGGAGGAGGAGATGGTTTAATGGCATTTTGATAAAATATTAAATTCCCTTCAAAGGTTTTGTGCCAGGATGAGGCAGTCGTTCCCTTTTAGACAGTGTCTCATTCTCACACAGCTTTGCACCACTGGTGCACGTATCTCAGGTGGCTCTGACTTCCCTATTCAGGAGAGGGAGGGTGTGTGTTATGCCTCTAAAAAATGCAGACTCTGTCTCATTTTAACCTAATTCCTCCAGGTTACGTTGCATTGGGATGGGAAGTGGTGAATATAACTGGGGGTAAGGATGTGTTTTGGGCCACATAAATTATTGTCCCATGAAGACCCAGGGCATCCCCTTGATCTGAGACCAGGGCCTGGGAATAATGGCAGCATCCAAAGCTCTGATTCTGGCGAGGTCAAATACTCTGAAACCAAGGCTAGTGTCTCTTGATTAATGAATGAATGAATGAATCAATCAATCATTTTTATTAAGCATTTATTGTGTGCAGAACACAATACTAAGTGCTTGGGAGAGTACAATATGATAAAGTTGGTAGGCACATTCCCTACCCACAATGAGTTTACAGTCTAGAGGAGGAGAGAGACATTCATATAAGTAAATTAATTTCATTATGGATAATAATAATAATTGTGGTATTTGTTAAGGGCTTATTATGTGCCAGGTACTGTTCTAAGCATTGAGGTAGGTGCAAGATAGTCATGTGGGACACAGTCCATGTCACACATGAGACTCTGTCTTAATCCCCATTTTACAGATTAGGTAACTGAGGCACAGAAAAGTTAAAGTGACTTTCCCCAGGTCACCCAGCAGGCAAGCGGTGGAGCTGAGGTTAGAACCCAGCTCCCTCTGACTCCCGGGCCTATGCTGTATCCACTAGGCCAAGTCTGATAATGATTTACCATCATCAGTGGTATTTACTGAGTACTTACTTTGTGCTGAGCACTGTGCTAGGCACTTGGAGAGTACAGCACAACAGCGTTGCTAGACACATTCCCTGCCCACAGTGAGCTTACAGTCTAGATGGGGAGACAGACATGAATATAAATAAATATTTTATAATATATAAGTTAAAGATATGTACATAAGCGCTAGGGGGTTGAAGGTGGGAAGAATATCAAATGCCCAAAGATCACAAATAAGATGAAACAGAAGGGAGAGGAAGCCAGGGAAAAGAGGGTTTAACTGGGGAAGGCCTCTTGGAGAAGATGTGACCTTAATAAGGCTTTGATTTAGGATGGAAAGAGGGTTTCATCAGCCCTTACTCAGTCATCCCCTCTGAGAGAACAGTGGAATCTTATCAGAACTCACAGAATGGGAGAAGGAATGACAGAGAGGAGTGAAAGGGGAAAGTCTTATCTTGGTGTTGAAGCCACTCTAGTATGAGAGCAAGCCACGCTACTAAACAAAAGAACCTGGGGATGATTCAGTCATTAGTATTTATTGAGTGCTTTCTGTGTGCAGAACACTGTACTAAGCTCTTGGGAGAGTATGCTACAAAAATGTAACATACATTCCCACTCCTCTTGGCAGGTCACTGAAAGCTTGCTTTTTGGATAGTTTGAGGAGGGGGGAATGAGTCAGTTGGGGAGGGAGAGTGGTAAAATTGGATCTACTCTATATTTTCCCAGTGCTTAGTACAGTGCTCTGTATTCAGTAAATACCATTGAGGGATACTCCAGGGTTACCTTTGGATCAGGTCTTATGAAGCACTGGACTATAGGAAGCTGCTGGATAAATTGTGATATTCACACCTTTCGAGTCTGGTATGTGGGCCAGAATTATTCCACAATAAAAAGGCTAGAAGCTAGGTCAGAGATGCGGGAACCAACCCGATCTTATTGGGGTTACCTTGTTGCTTGGGTATCCTTAGTAAGTCAAACTAAGCAGGAGGGCAGTGTGGCCTAGTGGAAGAGCACGGGCCTGGGGGGCAGAGGACCTGGGTTCTAATCCCAGCTCTGCCAAGTCTGCTGTGACCTTGGGCATGTCACTTAACTTCTCTGAGCCTCAGTTACCTCATCTGTAAAATGGGGATTAAGACTGTGAGCCCCACGTGGGACTACCTGATCACCTTGTATCCCCCAGAGTGCTTAGAACAGTGCTTTGCACATAGTAAGTGCTTAACAAATGCCATTATTAGAGAAGCAGCGTGGTTCAGTGGCAAGAGCCCGGGCTTGGGAGTCAGAGGTCATGGGTTCTATTCCCGGCTCCACCACATGTCTGTTGTGTGACCTTGGGCAAGTCACTTAACTTCTCTAAGCCTCAGTTACCTCATCTGTAAAATGGGGATGAAGACTGTGAGCCCCATGTGAGACAACCTGATCACCTTGTATTCCCCCCACCCGCCAACGCTTATAACAGTGCTTGGCACATAGTAAGCACTTAATAAATGACTATTATTATTCTTATTTGTCTGCTGTGTAACATTGGTTAAGTCTGTGTCTCTGTTTCCTCTTCTGGAGAGAGTATGTTAGTTCAGTAGGCACAACCCTCGTAAATTACCAATAGAAGGAATCAATAGAGTGTAAAGAGAGGTGCAGAAGTACAACCAGCTCGGGGATGGGGGGATTTCAATACCTGTTCTCCCTCTTTTTTAGACTGCGAGCCTCACATTAGACAGGAACTGTGTCCAATCTGATTAACCTCTATCTACCCCAGTGCTTAGTATGTTTGGCACATAGTAAGTACTTAACAATTATTAGTATTAATAATAATAATGATAATAACCAAGAGCAGAACAGTGGAGGTCAGGGGTGGGGAGAAAGTTGGGGAGCAGGCTCACTCTTTGTATCCCCTCTCTCTTTTTCCACAGGAAGACTTTGTGGAATGCCTGGAGGCTGTTGTCTTTGCAAAATGGTTCTGAGGAACCTTGTGATTTCTCAGTCAGAACCCTAGGCCCTGAGACCTGGTTCCTGCTTTATGGATTTGCTTTTCACGGGAGGTCTGAGAGGAATAGGTTTGATTGAAAGGTTCTGAGCAGCGGGGCCATTTCCGAAAGGATCATATGGGTTCAGAATCGCTACGATAGCTTCCGTTTGGAGTTAGCTGTTCCTGGCTGGGTCATGGTATGCTGACGGTTGTGTTGGGAAAGAAATATGGGTGAGTCTCTTGATGTCCACCAAGAAGTCCTTTTATTTATATTTCTGGAAAGAAGAGTGGGGCACAATTTTCACCTGGACCTTGTGCCTGCCTCTGGCCTGGAATGCCCTCCCTCTTCATATCCGAGAGACAATTACTCTCCCCCACTCAAAGCCTTATTGAAGGCACATCTCCTCCAAGAGGTCTTCCCTGACTAAGCCCCCCTTTCCTCTTCTCCCACTCCCTTCTGCATCACCCTGACTTGCTCCCTTTATTCAATCCCCCTCCCAGTCCCACGGCACTTATGTACATATTTGTCATATTTATTTATTCATATTAATATCTATCTTCCCTGAGACCTTAAGCTCATTGTGGTCAGGAAATGTGTCTCTTTTTTGTTATATCATACTCTCCCAAATACTTAGTACAGTGCTTTGCATACAGTAAGTGCTCAATAAATTTGATTGAATGGATGAATGACCTGGTGTATTGCTAGGCTCGTGTGTCCTGAATCTGGGGCCTCCGTGGTGTGGGGAAGAGGGAGTCCTGACCAGGTCTATAGCGGAGGTTAGTGGGGCAAGTCCAAAATCTAGTCCTGGGTGTCAGGGTCTCTGCTTCTTTGGGATTAATTTATTCAATTGACTGTCTTCTCCACTACATAGTAAGCTCCTTGAGGGCATGGATCATGTCTAGTCACTTTATTGCACCTTCTCAAGTGCTTAGTACAGTGCTCTGCACAGAGTAAGTGCTCAATTAATATTTTTGATTGGTGGCTTCTCCAGCAGGTTGTGCTTGTTGACTGCATATGAGCAGCCCAGTCTTCCATTTTGCCTGCTCCCCCATTTCAATCCAAGAGATCAGAGTAAGCTCATCCTCTAGACTGTAAGCTCATTGCAGGTAGGGAATGTGTGGTTGTATTGTACTCTCCCAAGCACTTAGTACCATGCTCTGTATACAGTAATGACTCAATAAAGATGATTGATTTATTGAGTTGGTAGATAAATTCCATGCCCATAATGAACTTGCAGTTTAGAGGTTCAGTTCCCATGAATGTCACAGGAAACATCTGAAGCCCAGCTCTTTGTGGGCTGGATACTGAGGTTAGAGGGGATGCCTCTTTTCAGAATCCTCCCTGTGATGGTGAGAATCTCAGAATTAACAGGTAAACCACACTCAGGAAACTCTCTTTGGTCATAAATAGACAATTCGTAGTTTTTTGTGGAATAGAGCAACTGTACTTTGTTCTCCTATAGGGAGAACTACCTCACATTAAGGAAAGCTTGCTTGTTTGTTAGGCTCAGCTTGACCGATAATATGCATATGCACAGGTCCTCAACCATGTCTTCTGACATCCCATTGTGCTCTATCCAGATAAGACACACGTTTTTGAATGAATATTCCCTAGTTTCCCAACAGGAGTCTATCCAAAATGCATAGTGAAAGCATGCGTTATAGGAGAACTGAGGATAGCTTTTTTTTAAAAAAATGGTATTTGTTAAGTGCTTACTATGTGCCAGGCACCGTTCCAGGCACTGGAGTAGATACAAGCCAATCTGAATGAACATAGTCAATCACCATTTTACAACTGAGGTAACTGAGGCCCAGAGAAGTTAAGTGACTTTCCCAAGATCGCAGAGCAAACTAGTGGAAGAGCCAGGATTAGAACTCAGGGCCTCTGACTCCCAGGTCCATTCTCTTTCCACTAGACCACACTGCACCTCAATGGAATAGAATGCACAGTGGAATCTTAAACCATATCTGCAATAAACATATTATCTCTGATTCTACATTTGGGATCATGTCTACTTACTCTGTTGTACTCTTCCAAACATTTAGTGCAATGCTCTGCACACAGTAAGAGCTCAATAAATGCCACTGATTGATTAATGTAAGTGCAGGGGTTCCCAACCCTTCCTGAGAAACTGGTGAACTTTCCTTTACAGAATCCCTGCGGTCACATCATCCACAGGTTATTTTATTGGCAGTCTGCCCTGCTGAAACTCACAGTGCTTTCCAAAGTCTTTCCCTTCAGGGAGCAGGCTTAGTCTCCGTCAGTCTTCCTGGCTCCAGGGCCTTGATACACTTGTCTAGCTAAGACCATCTTTCTGAATTCCTCCTTGTTATTGGCTGTATCCTACCTGATGTCATCAAGTGAGTGAATGACATGTTATGGAGAATAACTTTCCACTGGGGAAAGGCCCGGAGGAGTGGGCAGTTTTCTTGTTCCAGTGGTCTCTGGAAACATCTCCTTCTGTGATGGTCTAGCCTTGATCTGGACTAGTGGCGTGGCCAAGTGGCAATGACAAAGGAAGGGGAATTAAGAAGTCTGGGTTCTAATCTTGGCACGGCCTCTCACCTGCTGTGTGACCTTGGGCATTTCATTTATTTCTCTGCATCTCAGTTTCCTCAACTGTAAAATGGGGATTCATTACCTGTTCTTCCTCCCACTTAAACTGTGCATCCCATGAGAGACAGGGTCTCTGTCTTATTTGCCTGTATGGTAATGATGATGTTGATGGCATTTGTTAAGCGCTTACTATGTGCTGAGCACTGTTCTTAGCGCTAGGGTAGATACAAAATAATCAGGTTGTCCCACGAGGGGCTCACAGTTTTCATCCCCATTGTACATTTGAGGTAACTGTAGAACAGAGAAGTTAAGTGACTTGCCCAAAGTCACACAGCTGGTCAGCGACGGCCCATCTTCCCCAGAACTAGGCACATAATAAATGGTTAACAGAGTCCTTTGTTATTTTCATTATTGTGCATCCCAGTGCCTGCTCCCCTGTTATGACAATATTAGATTTGATCACTTTTGCAGGCCTCCAATTCCTCAGCTCAGAATAAAGATTCCTGCCTCCCAGGGGCTTTGTAAGTGAGCTGATACCCAGAGAAGGGGCTACACCAACCCATAGGAGGTTTAAAAAATCCAGTCCTCCCCAGCATATTCAATTATCCATCAATCATATTTATTGAACACCTACTATGTGCAGAGCACTGTACTAAGTGCTTGGGGGAGAACAGTATAATAGAATTAGCAGACCTGTTCACTGTCCACAATGAGCTTACAGTCTAGAGGGGGAGACAGATATTAATATGAAAAAATAGTCATTTATCCTCCTAAATTTAAAGATAAATATTAAATTAGCAAAGTTGGAGGAAGAAGTGGACTACTTCACCTGGAACAGCACAATAATGCAAAAGCAGGATGAAGGTGACTTAGATCAGTGAGGATGAAGGATGGAGCCTGGAATTATAGCAAGTAAGAACGAGAAGAATCATGCCACGCTACTGCAACCCTCCCCAACACGATCCCAGAGGAAGTGCTCAGCAGATGGGCCGGCTGGCCGGAGTTCTGGCCCATCCTCCGGGGCGGAGATGGGCTGGCTTCCTTCCGGCCCTCTTCCCGAGTTAGAATCAAGTGATGTTTTGGGGCTGTGGGCGGCAGCACCGCTGCGGTAGGATAATGGGCCATTAACGCCAAACCTGCACCACCTTCTTGGCATCCTCCATCTCGTGGAATGGAATGGCAGATCACAGAAGTTGGGGATGGGCTGTGAGCAATAAATCAGGCCCTCTGGTCTCCTGTGATGTGGGGCCTGTAGGGCCGCTAGCTCTGCTGTCCTCCACCCAGACTGGAGAGTGTGTGATCGCCTGATCCATCAGAGCCGGCCACCTGCTAACCTGCACCGGTCCAACCCTGGGAGGTTGTCTTTTGTCTATGAAGAGAGGGGCCTCTTGGGCTTTAAGGTGTGTAACCCCTGAGGCCCCTCCCCGCTGCTCTCTGCATGTGGTGCTGCGAAGCCACCTGCCGAGGTGAGTCTGAAGTTCTCGGGTAGTGTTACAACCACGTCAGGACAGGAGATTGTCCTCAGATAGAGGCCGGGTCAGACGGTAAACAGATACTCACACTCGATCTTGGGACAGGACTTGGGACGACCATCACCGAGGGCTCCAATGTCTCCACAGGGTTTTGAAGCCAGGGTGGAGAGAGTGACACTAAAGAAGGGATGGAGGCACCATATGTGAGCGTGTGTGTGGGTGTATATTCAGAAAATTATGGACGATGCAGATATTGATCTTGCTGTTCTTCTGAATCAATCACTCCTATTGACTAGGTGTTAACTGTGCGCAGACCATTCATTCATTTAATCATATTTATTGAGTGCTTACTGTGTGCAGCGCACTGTACTAAGCGCTTGGGAAGTACAAGTCGGCAACATATAGAGACGGTCCCTACCCAACAACGGGCTCACAGTCTAGATGGAGCAAACAGACAACAAAAAAAACCATGTAGACAGGTGTCAAAATCGTCAGAACAAATAGAATTGAAACTATTAACATTAACATCATTAACAAAATAGATAGAATAGTAAATATGTACACGTAAAATAAATAGAGTAATAAATCTGTACAACTATATACATGTGCTGTGGGGAGGGGGAGAAGGTAGGGCAGGGGGATGGGGAGGGGGAGAGGAAAAAGGGGGCTCAATCTGGGAAGGCCTCCTGGAGGAGGTGAGCTCTCAGTAGGGCTTTGAAGGGAGGAAGAGAGCTAGCTTGGCGGATGTGCAGATAGAGGGCATTTGAGGCCAGGGGAAGTACGTGGGCCGGGGATCGATGGCAGAACAGGTGAGAATGAGGTACAGTGAGGAGGTTAGTGGCAGAGGAATGGAGGGTGTGGGCTGGGCTGTAGAAGGAGAGAAGGGAGGTGAGGTAGAAGGGGGCGAGGTGATGGAGAGCCTTGAAGCCGAGAGTGAGGAGTTTTTGCTTGATTCGTTGGTTGTACTGAGCACTTGGAAGGGTACAGTAGAATTAGTAAACTTCATTCCTGCCCTCAAAAAGCTTACAATCTAGTGGAGAAGACACACAAAATAAATTTCAGGTAGGATGAAACACCAAAGTTTAAAAGTATGTTAGTGCTAGAGTGGTGGGGAGGGAGGAGTGAATACCCAACTGCTTCGGTGAGAGAGAGATGTTGAGGGGGGAGATTAATAAGGAAAGATTTCTTGGAGGAGATGTTATTTCAGAAACCACTTGCAGATGAGGAGAGCAGGGATCTTCTGGATGTGGAAGGGGAGAGAGCTTCAGGTAGAAAGGAGGGTGTGAGCAAAGGATTTGGTGGTGAAAGAGATGAGACTGAGGCACAGTGAATAGGTTGGCTTGGAAGGAGTCAAGGGTGCGGGCTGGGATGTGGGCGGAAGAGAGCCAACTGAACGCCTTAAAGTAGAAAATTCCACTTGATGGGGAAAGGAATAGGTAGCCATTCGAAGATTTTCAGGGTCAATCAATTGTATTTATTGAATGCTTAATGTGTTCAGAGCACTGTACTAAGAGCTTGGGTGAGTGCAATATAATAGAGTTGATAGACATGTTCCCTGCCCATAACAAGCTTACAGTCTAGAGGTGGAGACAGATATTAATATAAGTAAATTATAGATATGTACTTAAGTGCTGTGGGGCTGAGGGAGGAGTGAATAAAGGGAGAAAATCCAAGTGCAGAAGGGAGCAGGAGAAGAGGAAATGAAAGTCAAGGAAAGCCTCTTGGTGGAAATTTACCTTCAAAAAGGCTTTGTAGGTGGGGAAAGGGGTTGTCAGATTTGAGGATGGAGGGCATTCCAGGCCAGAGGCAGGATGTGAACAAGAGGTCATCGGCATGATTGACGAGATAGAGGTACAGCAAGTAAATTGGCATTAGAGGAGCAAAGGGTGCTGCCGGGGTTGTAGTAGGAGAGCAGCAAGGTAAGATGGGGGCAAGGTGATTGAAAGCTTTAAAGCCAATGATAAAGAGTTAGTAGTCCTAAATTCCTGACCTCCAGAATTTTACAATCTAGTGGGGAAGACACACAAAATAAATCACAGGTAGGAAGAAACACCCCTGTTTAAAAAAAAAAAAATATATATATATGTGCTGGAATGGTGGGGAAGGAGGAGTGGGGAGCCACGTGCAGCATGATGTTTTAATGGAATGATTAATCAATTGCATTTACTGAACACTTAAAGTGTGCAGAGTATTGTACTAAGCACTTGGAAGAGTACAATACTGCCTACAAGGAGCTTACAGGTTAGAATGTTCTGGGCAGCGCAGTATGGACTGGAGAGGGGAGAGGCTGGAGGCAGGGAGTTGAGCAAGGAGGCTGATGCAATAGTTGAGTCAGGATATGGCAAGTGTTTCGACCAGAATGGTGGCAGTTTGGATGGACAGAAAGAGGTTGAAGGCGGTGCCTGAAATGACACCAATGCATCTTTGTTGTTTACACTACCTTTGTAGAGAATACAAAGTTCCTTTCAGCGGTTGATAGCTACGGGAAGTATACCTTGTGATTCACATAGGTGTCTGTTGTATTCATCAGGTCTGGCATCCCTCTAATAATAATAATGACGGAATTTGTTAAGTGCTTACTAAGCACTTCTAAGCGCTAAGTGTTCTAAGTGCTGGGGTAGATATAAGCTAATCAGGTTGTCCCACGTGGGGCTCGCAGTTTTATCCCCATTTTACAGAGGAGTTAACTGAGACACAGAGAAGTTAAGTGACTTGCCCAAAGTCACACAGTTGTTAAATGATAGCCGGGATTAGAACCTACGACCTCTGACTTCCAAGCCTGTGCTCTTTCCACTAATAATTATAATAATGATAATGGCATTTATCAAGCGCTTACTATGTGCAAAGCACTGTTCTAAGCACTGGGGAGGTTACAAGATGATCAGGTTGTCCCACAGGGGGCTCACAGTCTTCACCCCCATTTTACAGATGAGGGAACTGAGGCACAGAGAAGTCAAGTGACTTGCCCAAAGTCCCACAGCTTAGTGGTGGAGCCGGGATTTGAACCCATGACCTCTGACTCCAAAGCCTGGGCTTTTCCACTAAGCCACGCTGCTTCTCATGGGGAAGTAGCTATGGGCTGGATGTAGACAGTTATCAGTCAGGCTTTCAGAGGTGGAACAAGTCCTCTGCAGGAGGACCTCCTGGTGCCAGTGCCTGTACTGTTAAATGCCAAGATATCTTCTCTTGACACCATAGAGTTGGGCCATAGGGAGACTGAGGACATTACAGCTGTCCCAGGATGCTCTGCTGCAGAGGGGAAGGAGGATTGATTTAGGGTTCCCCTTGAACTGATGCACTCTTAGACCCTAGAGGTCTGGACCATACGACTTTTTTTCAGGCAGAGGGGGTTAGCCATCGGAGAGCTGATTGGGCCAGTTGGTCTGACCCGAGCGGCCCACTAGCTAAAGGTCAGGCTGCCCCAGGGGCTTGAGGTTTGCTTAATTCAGTAGCCATGGGAACCCTGTCTAGCCGATCATCTCCCTTTTCTACCCCAGGGAGAGGGGTAGAAGCTGGTACCCGGCCAGGCTGCAAAAATCCTTCCGGACCATGGGCTTGGAGACTATTTTTCTGTGATGCCAGGACAATGCCACTTCCTGGCATCAGGAAAGCAACACATCTGAGGGACTCCCTGGCTGGCCAGAGTCAGCAGCTCTGCAGAGGCTGTTGGGTGAAACAAGCACGAGGTGTAAATGTTCATACATTCAATCCTATTTATGGAGTGCTTACTGTGTGCAGAGCACTCTGCTAAGCACTTGGGAGAGTACAGTACAACAACAGACTGATTCCCTGCCTGCAAAGAGCTTACAGTCTAGGGACTGTATTACTTCCTTGCACCTTAAATGCACTATTGCAGGCCAAGGGGAAGACTACTGTTTTGTTCAACTTTGGACCCGGGAGAGAGATTTCCAGATATTCTGCTCATTCCGTGCTGGGATTCCCCATCCTTGGTGGTTCACAGTACTCTCGAGTCCCTCTCTTTTTTGATGTGTCTCTTCCTTCTCACCACCCGTTGCCCACTTGAGGCCACTGGCTGCCTTTTCCTCACTGTACGTTTCTGGTGCTTGGGCCACTGAGGATCATGACAGCTATCACCTCACCAGGATTCCCCTCTCTGCCTCTTCTTGCATTTCGTGGAGTGAATGAACAGACTTGTCCACTAACTAGTTGGCGTGTGATGTCATTCATTCATTCAGTTGTATTTATTGAGAGCTTACTATGTGCAGAGCACTGCATTAAGCAGTTGGGAAAATACAATGCAACAATAAATAGACTTTTCTTGCCCACATTGAACTTCAGTCTTACAAGGCCTACATGAGAAGGGAGGCAATTTCAGTTGGGCTCCTGTCCATCTGGTCCCCTGACAGGTGCAAGGGGAGAGACAGACTTGGGAAGCTTTCCTGCTATAGTTTTATAATGATAATAATTATTGTGGTATTTGTTAAGTACTTACTATGTGCTAGACACTGTACTAAGAGCTGGGGTGGATACAGGCACAGTCCCTGCCCCACATGGGGCACACAGGCTCAATCCCCATTTTACAGATGAGGGAACTGGGACCCAGAGAAGTTAAGTGACTTGCCCATGATCACACAGCAGATAGGTGGCAGAACCGGGATTAGAATGCAGGTTCTTCAGACTCCTGGGTCCATGCTTTATCCACTAGGCAGCTTCGAGAAGCAGCATGGTGAAATAGAGCACGTGCCTGGGAGTCACAAGGTCATGGGGTCTAATCTCAGTTCTGCCACTTGTCTGCTATGTGACCTTGGGCAAGTCACTTCACTTCTCTGGGCCTCAGGTCCCTCATCTGTAAAACGGGGATTGAGACCCTGAGCCCTATGTGGGACAGGGACTGTGTCCAATCCAATTTGCTTGCATCCACCCCAGCGCCTAGTATAGTACCTTGCTGTCACCCATTCTCCGGAGACAGGTTCATTCAGAAATCGGCATGGTGAGAGAGAGGCGCCGTGAAAGAGAGAGAGAGGCTGGGAACAGAAAGCCTGAATTTTATATAAAATTTATTCCGTGAGGCAAATTGAATTATTTAATTGTTTAGGCGTAATGGATTGAACTTCCCTTTCGGGAGGAGTGTAATCAATTAGTAATATTAGAGCTTCCCTAACAGGAGGAACAGAACGCAGTCATACCTTACTCTCGTGTGGGTGAGGCGGCTTGCTATCACTCATGTGCACTTCCCACTCGGGAAGAATCCACGTGCTTTCCCACACGGGAAGAATCCACTTACTTTCCCACATGGGAGGAATCCATTACATTGCCTGCACACGTGGTGGGCGACTAGCTCTCACCACGTGCTCTCCCTACATGGGAGGAATCCACTTATGTTCCCCATCCGCAGCGGGGCACGTGGGTCCCACCCACGAGCATTCAGTGAGATACTCACCTGTCCCGTGGCCCTTCCCTCAGTGTGTTGGTTCTGGTTGCAGAGCGGGCATCTGGCCTTCTGGGCAGAGAAAAACATGTGGGCCACTGCTTCTGCGGCTGCTCCTGCTGCTGCTGCATGTCTCGGTGTTCTGCCCCAGAAGGTTAGAGGTGACAGGTATTTATCACCTGTGCTCCTAGGCCATTCCACCTTCCAGCCTCAGTTTATCCAATCTCTGCCCGACCCCCCACTCCTCCATACCTAATTTGATTGGCACGGGAGCGAGGGACACCTTCTATATTCCCAGCCTGGGCTGTCAATCTAGCAGTTTGGGTTGTGGGGGTGGTATTCCACCCTCACTTCCAAGTTCCGCCTGCTGGCTCAGGTGGTCACCAGATAGCATTTGACATTGAGATGGCCGGTACCCCCAAGTCACCTTGGAACACTTGCACATGGTAAGCACTTATCAAATATCATTTTTATTTTTATTATTATTATTATTAGGCCACACTGCTCATCTAGGTGAACCTGAAGGGAAATAAATTTATATCAGGGTTTCTGACCTGTTATACTCCTCCTGCTGCCAAGGGTCAAGCATCTTTCTTGTGGTCCAGGGTGGAAAATCTTAAAGAGCACAGAAAAGCAGCCTGGCCTAGTGGAACTATCACATAGCTGGGAGTGGGGAGGCCTGGGTTCTAACCCCAGCTCTGCTACTTGCCTGCTGAGTGACCTTAGGAAAGTCACTTGTCTTCTCTGTACCTCAGCTAATTCATCTATAAAATGAGGATTCAATACCTGTCCTCCCTCTCATTTAGACTGTGAGCCCAATGTAGGACAGGGACTATGCCTTACCTGATCATTTTTTCCATACCCTAGTGCATAGCATGATGATTAGCACATAATAGCCACCACTTAACCAATTATTGCTAGAGAGGGAAAAATAAATACTTGAAAGTAGAAAGGAAAATGGGCGCTCAAGGAGTGAATTGGGCCCCAGAGTTCTCTGGCATTCACCCACTCAGTCCCAGGTTCTGGAAAGGGGCAGGCACCCAACTGCAGCTAGTGGCCCTGCGTTTCGGAAAGATCCACGGAGGGACAGACTGCAGTCTGCCCGCAAGCTGATGCTGGCACCTTGGCACTTGGGTGAATGCCGGTTGTCTTTGTGTTAAATTGGTCATGGGTGCAGGTGGAGAAGTGGTAAAATTGATGACCCTGTCTTCCAAATGCACTCTTTGGATATTTGTGTGGCTCTGCAACCTAGGCTCTGTTTTTACTAGGACATTCCAGAGGCATGAGGACACCCATCAAAGAAGACTGAGAAGTTGGGATGTGGGAAGGGAAATAATTCCTCAGATTATTATTTTTTCCATTTGGAAAACTAGGTGAGCTCATTGGGGTTTCTGATCCTCAATCTGTGCCAGGCTTTTACTGTCTTCCCTGTTGATATTTTGATGGATTGAGCTGTCTACGTCTGAGAATCCTGGGAGCAGGTGGCTTTGGGGAGTCAAGATTTCAGAGTATTTGTGTGGAGGAATGGGAAGGGCCGGGAGTGGCAGAGGGCTGGGGTTGGGGGTCTGAACTGAAGAGGATTGATGGCGCAGTGTGGATGAAACTGAGTGAGATGCGATCCCAGGTATACCCAGTGATTTACCATCTCCATCTCTGTACTCCTCTCTCTCTTCCTTTTCTTCCTCTGAACTTTCTGAACAGCTATCTTTGTCTTCAAACAATGCTTGCCCTCAAGGGGTTTATAATCTGAGGTAGGAAAGTGAACTCAAATGGCTGTTATTACAGTAATACTATTATTTGTAATGGTATTTGTTAAGCGCTTACTTCGTACCAGGCACTGTACTAAGTGCTGGGGTCGATACATGTGCTGGAGTAGTCACTTAACTTCTCCATGCCTCAGTTACCTCATCTGTAAAATGGGGATTAAAACTGTGAGGCCCCCCATGGGACAACCTGATCACCTTGTAACCTCCACAGTGCTTAGAACAATGCTCTGCACATAGTAAGTGCTTAATAAATACCATCATTATTATTATTATTACAAGCTAATCAGGTTGGACACAGCCACTGACCCACATGGGGCTCACATTCTTAATCCCAGTTTTACAGATAAGGTAACTGAGGCTCAGAGAAGTTAAGTGGTTTGCCCGAGATCACACAGCAGATGAGTAACAGAGCTGGGATTAGAACCCACATCCTTTGACTTCCAGGCCTGTGCTCTTTCCACTAGGGCATGCTGCTTCTACTGGATTTTGGCTTCTTGAGAACAAATAACCAAAGGAGTTTGGGCTATTGAGATTATGATCTTGTATTTTTTATTCCCAAACTTGAATGGGGAATTTTCCAAAATATTATGTGTGCGCGTGTGTGTGTGTGTGTGTGTGCGTGCATACATGTGCACAAGTTCTATTGGCTACATCTCCCATCTCCTTTGTTCCGATCTCTGTTTTCCCTGGTAGCTGTGAGTTGTGTTCCAGCTGTAGCTGTTTGCATAAGTCTTGAACTTCTATTATCCAACTCTTTGCCTTGAACCCTGCCCACTGTTTGATGAATACTAACTCTGGCATATAAATTATCCAGCAGGGCTCTCTCTCTCTCTCTCTCTCTCTCTCTCTCTCTGTCTCTCCCTCTCTCTCTCTCTCTCTCTCTCGCTCTCTCTTTCTCTCTCCATCTCATGCTCTCTCTCTTTCTCTCTACCCCCCTCGCTCTCTCTCGCTCTCTCTTTCTCCCTCTCGTGCTCTCTCTCTCTTTCTCTCCCCCCCCCAACTCATGCACACTCTATCTGTGTGTTTGGGAGCATGCATGTATAATCAATACTAGAGGATACCACTGGTTTTAGCTGGGCCGTTGGTACTGACTTTAAGATTTGAGCGATCAACCAAGTGCACTGGTATATATTCTCTCTCTTTATCCCCTTCTCCCTGCCCCTTTGAGCTCTTCTTTCCAGCGGGCAATACTGCACAACACAGGGCTCCTAGCTGTCCCTTGCTCCTGTTATTCTAGGATCTTTGGTGATGGGAGTGCTGGATGTCAGTGGCTGTTCAATAGTCCAGCCTGGATTGGCTCATTTTAGGAACAGTCCATTCCTCCCTGATTTCCACAGTTCTACTCTGAGCTGCCCCTCAAGGTGCTTTACAATGCTTCTACTTTAAGAGTTGCTCCGGCTCCAGTTGCAAAAGCATTCACTCTTTCTGGAGAGGGTCCTTCTGATGCCTTGAACCTCCATGGGCAGGGAGCCCTGGGTAGGCCAATGGTTGACGTTTCTATTGGCTCTACCGTTGGCAAGAAGAAGTGTGGCCTAGTGGAAAGAGCATGGGCTCGGACTCAGAGAATGTGCGTTCTAATCCTTGCTCTGCTGCTTGCCTGCTGTGTGAAGTTGAGCAAGTCAATTAACTTCTCTGGGCCTCAGTTTCCTTGTTTGTAAAAAGGGGATTAAATTACTCTCCCTCTCAGGCTGTGGTCCCCTTGTGGAACAGGAATTTTTCTAGATCTGCTTACTTGTGCTTAGTACAGTGCCTGGCACACAGTAAGCACTTAACAAATACCACAGTTACTATTATTATTATTAGTATTAGTGCTACATTGCATGTTCTTCAGTGTTTAGTGTTTAGTGTTGAGAAGCAGCTTGGCTCAGTGGAAGGAGCATGGGGTTTGGAGTCAGACGTCATGGGTTCAAATCCCAGCTCTGCCAATTGTCAGCTGTGTGACTTTGGACAAGTCAACTTCTCTGTGCCTCAGTTACCTCATCTGTAAAATGGGGATTAAGACCATGAGCCTTCCTTGGGACAACCTGATCACCTTGTATCCTCCTCAGTGCTTAGAACAGTGCTTTGCACATAGTAAGTGCTTAATAAATGCCATTATTATTATTATTATTAGTGCAATGTTTGGTACATCACAAATATTATTATTATAATTAAATAGTGGTGTTAGCTCATTATGGGCAGGGAACATGCCTGGTAATTTATCTTATATTGTACTCTCCCAAGCTCTTAGAACAGTGCTCTGCACATAGTAAGCACTCAGTAAATACTGTTAATCGATTGAAGAAGTCAGGGCTCAGAAAAGGCACTCACTGTATATCAGGACAGAACCTGTACCCAAAGTAATATTGGGTTGTCGGGCCAGTCAGCTCAAGGGCTTGACTTGACTACCAAGTCAAGGTGTTGGGGCTACTGAATCCATCATTGTGTAGGGTGACTTGAGATTCCTTTTATTCTCCATCTCTTGGAGACTTCCAATTCTGCCTTAGCTGTGTTAAGCTGGACATGGGTTAAGAGAGCAAAACTTTTGGAATTGTGTTTTTTCTGTCTTCTCCTTCATGCTGATGAAATTTGGAAAACACACCTGCAGCTGTTAGCAAAAGCAGTGTGTGTGTCGGGGTTTGAGGGGGAGGAATGTACACAAACTAAGGGTGCCTGGGGTGTTTCAGGAGAGCTCAGCTCCTAGCTCAGAAAGGTGGATGTGGATTGTTGCCTCTGGATATGGGAGGCAGAGGGCTTACAACTCATGAGAAGCAGCATGGCCTAGTGGCAGGAGCAAGGCTCAGGAGTCAGAGGATGTGGGTTCTAATCCTGCTTCCACCACTTGTCTGCTGTGTGACCTTGGGCAAGTTGCTTCACTTCTCTGTGCCTCAGTTACCTTACCTGTAAAATGCAAGTTAAGACTGTGAGCACCACGTGGGACAAGCTGATGACCTCATATCCACCCCAGTGCTTTGAACAGTGCTTGGCACATAGTAAGTGCTTAACAAATACCATAATAATTATTATTATTCTTATGAGGAATGGAGGAGCAGCTAGTGGCCTAGTGGAAAGAGCATGGGCCTGGGAGTCAGAGAACCTGGGTTCTAATCCTGGCTCCACCACGTGCCTTCTGTGTGACCTTGGGCAAGTCACTTCACTTCCTCTATGCCTCAGTTATCTCATCTGTAAAGAGGGAAATTCAATATCTGTTCTCCTTCCTATTTAGATTATGACTCTTATGGGGGACAGGGACTGTAGGCCTGATTATCCTGTATCTTCCTCAGTGCTTATAACAGTTCCAGACACATATTGAGTGCTTTATAAATACCACAATTATTATTATTATTATTTGTTATTAAGAACCTAACCTATTCCCATGTCACTGGGGATGGGTGTAGGTGGGGAAAGCAGGGACAGAGGGGACAGGGCATAGCTGTGTATCTCTGCTGTTCCACAGTTAAGAACTAGGTTCCCAAGAGCTGGTCTCCCTGGTAATCAATCAATCAATGGTATATATTGAGTGCTTACTATGCGCTGAGCACTGTACTACGCACTTGGGAGAATACAATATCACAGAGTTGGTAGTCACATTCCCTGCCCATAGTGAGCTTACAGTTCAGAGAGGGAATACTAAATTTGCTCGGAGGCCTTACCAAATAAAGAGTGTCTGCCTGGTAGATGGAAATGGAAAAAGTAGCCATGGGAATCAGATTGAGGGCAGTCAGATGGGTTAGTTTGTGTGCCGAAGAACCAAGTCCCCTGGTAGTTTAGGGGCTTCCTTTTAATCGTTTTCACATTCCTCAACACCCTTCTCAAGCCAGATGGTCACCTGGTTTGGGATTTGACTTCTGAGATTGAGGGACCAGAGACCCCTATTCTCATGCTCACCAGCTGGGGGGTATGGGGAGAGGAGCTCCTTTAGAAGAAACCTCCTGATGAGAGTGGACTCTTTGGTTCACGCTTTGCCGTTGGCTCAGGATGAACCAGAGAAACCTCTATCTTTTGTCAAGCTGGATGCCTCCATTCTCCTTTGCTCTATTAGAGTGGCAAAGCTGTGCTAAAGTCTGGGATTCCTTCATACTCCTAATCCCCAAATGTCTCTTCTGGTGTTAATCCTGGAATAACTCACTTCCTGTAGAGAGAAGGGCCTGCTTCCGAGGAAGGGACATAGTTCCCTGTCATTTCCTTTGCCGTACTTGTTCTCCCCTCTGACCAAATCCACTCTCTCCTCCTTTTTTATAGTGCAGCCCAGGCTTCCTCCTGAAGAAACTCCCTAGATTGATTTTCCCTCTGTCCACCCCATCCCCTGCTCCCCATGGTACAAGTAATGCTGTCAGAAAGAAGCCCCCAGGCCTTCAGTTCTCCCTCCTTAGAACAGCTCAAATAACCTCCTGAAGGTTGACCTTTATGCTCTCCCTCTGCCCATCCGCCAAGCTAGCTCTCTTCCTCCCTTCAAGGCCCTACTGAGAGCTCACCTCCTCCTGGAGGCCTTCCCAGACTGAGCCCCTTCCTTCCTCTCCCCCTCGTCTCCCTCTCCAACCCCCCGTCTTACCTCCTTCCCTTCCCCACAGCACCTGCATATATGTATATATGTTTGTACATATTTATTACTCTATTTATTTATTTATCTTACATGTACATATCTATTCTATTTATTTTATTTTGTTAGTATATTTGGTTTTGTTCTCTGTCTCCCCCTTCTAGACTGTGAGCCCACTGTTGGGTAGGGACTTCTCTATGTGTTGCCGACTTGTACTTCCCAAGCGCTTAGTACAGTGCTCTGCACACAGTAAGCGCTCAATAAATATGATTGATTGATTGATTTATACTCTTTTACTTCCTCCTGCCTGTAATACATTTTAAGTTCTGTCAATCCCTGTAAGATGTTAAGCCACTTGAAGGCAGGGGTCAACCCTACTCATTCTACTGTACTCTCCCAACTCCTTAAAACAGTGTTCTGCACATATCACCTTGTCTGTTCACTAAAGTTCAATAACAGGTGAATAATAAGAGTTCAGAATATGGGGTAAACTAGTCAACTGAACTGATGTGATGGAAAAATGTAAAGGGTGTGCTCTCTTCTTGGGTCATCCAGAATATTTCTGTAAAACACACACACACACACGCACCCACCTCAACCCCACTTCTGCCCTGCAAGACAACCTGGTCATTCTTCACAGCTAATTGCTTATGGTTGGGTCATCCAGTGATTTCTCTCAGCATTCTCTGCTGTGTCTGGGTTGGGGGAGCTTACTACAGCACAAAGACAGTCAGTCTTGGGAAGTAGCACAGTTCAAATCTGAAGCCATCTGTTAATAGGGTAATAGATTAGCATGAAAAAGTTGACTGATTGAGTATCCCCTTAAGAGAAGGATGCAGCTATGGGGCTGTGTATCAGCTAAGGGTGTTACATCATGGGAAGACTCTTAGCACAAGAATGATCGACTGGAATCCTGAAAGAATTAGGACATAGTTTAGAAGGAATCTCAAGGGAGTACAGGTCTAGTTAGTAATGTTTTGTCATTTTTAGATCTAATTTTTTTATTTTCCTCCTTCTCAGTGGGCAGAGAGACATGATCCTGGGGGAAACCTCCTCAGTCAGCAAGAGGTGAAGGGTGAGCCAGGCCCTTAATGTCTCCGTCCTGTTCTGCATAAGCATTTAGGAAAGTACAGTGGAAGCAAAGCACATTCCCTGCTCATACAGAGCTTACAGTTTAGTGGTGAAAGCAGTTCTACAAACTGATGTATTTATAAATAATGGAAGCAGTAAGAAGAACAGGGATCAGATAGGTGGTGGAGTGAATTTGTCAGGAAAAAATATTTGAAAAATGGCATATATAAATGAGCATATGAGTGGGGAAGTGCTGGGGTGGCTGTTAGGTTTCTATGGCTTGAGGTGCATGGAGTAATCAGAGAAGGAGAGAAGGCTTCGCTGGAGGTCGATTTTAGGGAGGCCTTTGAAGATGGGGAAGACTGAGGTCTACATTCAGTCAGACTTGTTGATTCCAGTGAGAACATGACTAACAGTTATAAAAGAGTACAAGAGGCACCAGACAAATTATTAACATGAACATCACCTCATTTGTGCAGGTTCTTGATCCTGAAGACTTCATGGTGGACCAATATTTGTTCGACGTACATGAGGGAAGACTTCATCCATGTGTTCAGTCATTTGTCTTGTAATGTAGGAGTTATGTTCATGAAGAACCTTGTGTTAAGGAAAATCCCATTGTGGCAATAACAATAATTGTGGTATTTAAGTGCTTATTATGTGCCTGGCACTGTACTAGTGGTGGGATAGATGCAATTTGGAAATCATGTTGGACACGGTCCCTGTCCCACAGGGGCTCACAGTCTCAATCCCCATTTTACAGATGAGGTAACTGAGGCACAGAGAAGTGAAGTAACTTGCCCAAGGTCACATAGCAGAGAAATGTCAGAGCCGAGATTAGAACCCATGTCCTTCTGACTCCCAGGTCTGTGCTCTCCCCACTAGGTCACATTACTTCTCTCTCCTTGACTGATAACAAGTTATGTTTCATTCTGACGCATTGTTGAATGATGTTTTAAATTCCAAAAACAGGTATGATGGCAGAACTAGCTGTATACTATTAATTCATGTCACTGGTCTCTTTAGCAAATTAGCCTAACTAGAACAAAATCTATCATTCATCCTTTTTTCCCGTTTATTCATAATCACCAACAGCATTTATTCGAACTATGCCTGCCTTTTAAAATCAAATGGTCATGCCCAATCGTCACTGCATCTATGCCCCCAGAGTGAATGATAAGAAGCTCCCCCTCCTCCTTCCCTCACCCCCAACGATCTGGCCTCCTACTTCATTAACAAAATTAAATCCATCAGGTCTGACCTCCCCAAAGTCTCTTCCCCCCTTTCTCCAACCCCCCGGCTCTCAACACTCTCTGCTACTCTCCCATCCTTCCCAGCGGTATCCTCAGAGGAACTCTCCTCCCTCCTCTCAAGTGCTACTCCGGCCACCTGTGCTTCTGACCCCATTCCCTCTCATCTTATGAAATCTCTCGCTCCATCCCTTCTCCCCTCAACTTCCATCTTCAACTGCTCACTCTCCACTGGTTCCTTCCCCTCTGCCTTCAAACATGCCCATGTCTCTCCCATCCTAAAAAAACCCTCTCTTGACCCCACCTCACCTTCTAGTTATCGTCCCATATCCCTCCTACCATTCCTTTCCAAACTCCTTGAACGAGTTGTCTACACACGCTGCCTAGAATTCCTCAACAACAACTCTCTCCTCGACCCCCTCCAGTCTGGCTTCCGTCCCCTTCATTCCACGGAAACTGCGCTCTCAAAGGTCACCAATGACCTCCTGCTTGCCAAATCCAACGGCTCATACTCTGTCCTAATCCTCCTCGACCTCTCAGCTGCCTTTGACACTGTGGACCACCCCCTTCTCCTCAACACGTTATCTGACCTTGGCTTCACAGACTCCGTCCTCTCCTGGTTCTCCTCTTATCTCTCCGGTCGTTCTTTCTCAGTCTCTTTTGCAGGCTCCTCCTCCCCCTCCCATCCTCTTACTGTGGGGGTTCCCCAAGGTTCAGTGCTTGGTCCCCTTCTGTTCTCAATATACACTCACTCCCTTGGTGACCTCATTCGCTCCCACGGCTTCAACTATCATCTCTACGCTGATGACACCCAGATCTACATCTCTGCCCCTGCTCTCTCCCCCTCCCTCCAGGCTCGCATCTCCTCCTGCCTTCAGGACATCTCCATCTGGATGTCCGCCCGCCACCTAAAGCTCAACATGTCGAAGACTGAGCTCCTTGTCTTCCCTCCCAAACCTTGTCCTCTCCCTGACTTTCCCATCTCTGTTGACGGCACTACCATCCTTCCCGTCTCACAAGCCCGCAACCTTGGTGTCATCCTCGACTCCGCTCTCTCATTCACCCCTCACATCCAAGCCGTCACCAAAACCTGCCAGTCTCAGCTCCGCAACATTGCCAAGATCCGCCCTTTCCTCTCCATCCAAACCGCTACCCTGCTCATTCAAGCTCTCATCCTATCCCATCTGGACTACTGCACCAGCCTTCTCTCTGATCTCCCATCCTCGTGTCTCTCTCCACTTCAATCCATACTTCATGCTGCTGCCCGGATTATCTTTGTCCAGAAACGCTCTGGACATATTACTCCCCTCCTCAAAAACCTCCAATGGCTACCGATCAATCTGCGCATCAGGCAGAAACTCCTCACCCTGGCCTTCAAGGCTGTTCATCACCTCGCCCCCTCCTACCTCACCTCCCTTCTCTCCTTCTACTGCCCAGCCCGCACCCTCCGCTCCTCCACCACTAATCTCCTCACCGTACCTCGCTCTCGCCTGTCCCGCCATCGACCCCCGGCCCACGTCATCCCCCGGGCCTGGAATGCCCTCCCTCTGCCCATCCACCAAGCTAGCTCTCTTCCTCCCTTCAAGGCCCTGCTGAGAGCTCACCTCCTCCAGGAGGCCTTCCCAGACTGAGCCCCTTCTTTCCTCTCCCCCTCGTCCCCCTCTCCATCCCCCCGTCTTACCTCCTTCCCTTCCCCACAGCACCTGTATATATGTATATATGGTTGTACATATTTATTACTCTATTTATTTATTTATTTATTTTACTTGTACATTTCTATCCTACTTATTTTATTTTGTTGGTATGTTTGGTTCTGTTCTCTGTCTCCCCCTTTTAGACTGTGAGCCCACTGTTGGGTAGGGACTGTCTCTATGTGATGCCAATTTGTACTTCCCAAGCGCTTAGTACAGTGCTCTGCACATAGTAAGCGCTCAATAAATACGATTGATTGATTGATTGATTGATTGAGAAACAGCTGGACAGACTTAGCACAGCACTATCAGTGTCTTATAGACTAATTCTCATGTGAGATTTCAATGCCCATGTGGTCAGTGATGCTGGAACATGGAGAGAAATAATTGGACAAAGAGGGATTGGTAAATTAAGCAGCAGTGGTCTTCTCTTGCTCAGTGAAAGTGCCAGACGTAAGCTCATGCTTACCAAGTTTCTATACTTACTAAGAGAAAGCTGAACTCAAGATCCAAGCAGAGGCCTTTGATAGATTTTTTAATGGTATTAAGTGCTTACTATGTGTCAAACTCTGTTATAAGCACTGGGGAAGATAGAAGTTAACTAGGTTGGACACTGTTCCTGTCCCACAATCTAAGTAGTAGCACTGTTGAAAAGCCAGTCTTGGATGATTTTCAGATTAGCACTCCCTGAGTGCTGAGTGCCTGGACTAATCATTGCCTTATAATCCAAACTTCCACTAAGGTAATACGGAAGTGGCATCTGAACCATCCAGTTGGTTGGCTGAATGTCAAACTCCCAAAGTAGAGCACACTAGGAATTTCCCAGTAACATCAAAGCAGCCCTGTTAGAACACAAACCTTCCTTGTTTCTGTCAAGGAACCTAACGATTGGGTGTCTTCCTATAGCCTGCTCACTACCAGGTACCTGGAGGTCTTTCAGGCTGTAGTTGTAGGCCTGGGGTGATGAGGGAAACCTAGAGATCTAAGAGCTACTTGTAGCAAAACAAGCGATATAGCAATAACTTGTGAATCTTCCAAACCCGATATGAGAGATGCTTATCCACGCCTATTTGTATTGATGTCTATCTCCCTGCTCTAGACTGTGAGCTAGTTACTAATAACAATTAATAATAATGATGGTATTTGTTAAGCACTTACTATGTTCCAAGCAATGTTCTAAGCTCTGGGGTAGAAACAAGGTAATCAGGTTGCCCCACGTGGGGCTCACAGTCTTAATCCTCATTTTACAGATGAAGTAACTGAGACACAGAGAAGTTAAGTGGCTTGACCAAAGCTGGCATTAGAACCCAGGTCCTCTGACTCCCAAGCCTGTGCTCTTTACACTAAGCCTTGCTGCTTGTTGTGAACAGGGAACGTACCTGCCCACTGTTGCACTGTACTCTCCCAAGTGTTTAGTACAGCACCCTTGCACATAATAAGTACTCAATAAATACCACCGATTGACTATGCTGTGGAATGCAGAACTAGCTAAGCCACAGGTGGGACAAGACCTTGTATTTTCTTAAACCCTCCCCGGCCTTACTTTAATTTAGAAACTCCCTACCACCAGCTTTAGAGCACTCAATCACCTTGCCCCCTTCTACCTCACCTCGCTGCGCACTTTGCAACTCTAATGCCAACCTACTCACTGTGCCTCGATCTCATTTAACTCACAACCTTCCTCTTGCCCACATCCTACCTCTGGCCTGGAACGCCCTCCCTCTTCATATCTGACACCCTTAAAACCTCAATGAAGGCATATCTCCTCCAAGAGGCCTTCCCTGACTGTAAAATGGGGATGCTATCTCTGTCCCTTGAATGGTCATCCCCCGTAGAATGAGGACTATCTGCCCTGATTATTAAACCCCACACTTAGCACAATATTTTTGCATATAGTATGTCCTTAATAAATACCACTATTATTATGGCTGGCAAGATTCTTGGCAGAGTTCTCAGACTACTGAAAAATCCCAGAATCATCATTCTGCTTACAACCATGGCCTGACTGCATTTCAAATAGAGAGATCCAAATGCCAGGAAACCATGCCCCATGTAACATTTGTAGGTCTTACAAATATGTGAGATCATAGAAAGACTTGGGCTCTGACTATTCCTAAAAGAGTCTGACTGTCTTAAAAAGTGTGCCATGACCTTAGAGTTCAGCACAATGGTATGTATGGCCATGTCAGAATTTGAGGGGCTGTAGCTCTCTCCCTGCTATTTAGTTTGCTTCTTGCCCGCACACTTTGCTTGTGCAAAGCCATCTGCTTCAGGGTCCATTGGTTTCACTTCTCTTGTCATTGTCCTCTTGCTCACTTCCTACAACCTGTCTGGAAGACCCCCTGATTACCTCCCCGCCCCCCCACCCCCATCATCCAGCAGACCACTATTGTGCCCATCTTCAAAGGGCTATTGATATCACTGACAATTCTCTCACCACCCCACCCTATTGCCCCCTCCCCTCCAACTTCACTGCTTTAATTGAATCCTCAGCCCCTAAGCATTTAGGGAAGCAGCATAGCATAGGGGATAGAGCATGGGCCTGGGAATCAGAAGGACCTGGCTTCTAATCCCAGCTCTGCCACTTGTCTGCTGTGTGACCTTGGACAAGTCACTTAAGTTCTCCAGGCCTCTGTTACCTTAACTGTAAACTGCAGATTAAGAGTGTGAGCCCCATGTGGCAACAGGGACTGTGTCCAACCCAACTTTCTTGTATCCATTCCAGCATTTAGTACAGTGTCTGGCACATAATAAGCACTTAAACACTACAATTATTATTATTACTTACTCTGGTACTCATCCCAGCCTCAGCACTTATGTGCTTTTGTTTGTACCTTGTTGCTTCTTCCACCTGTAATTTATTTTAGTGACTCCTCCACTAAATTTTAAATATCTTTGAAGCCACGGATCATGTATCTCCTAAGTGCTTAGTACAGTCCTCTACATAGAGTAAGTGCCTGATAAAAAATATTAATTGACTGAGATCCTTTCCACATCACCAGCGATTAAAGCAGGGTTGGGGGATAGGTTTAGTCCTATTCTGCCTTAACTTTTGTCAAGGTGGTCAGAGGGAAGTGAGGGAATGTGGGAGTTGGTGTCCAAATATGATTTGGATCCCCTGGGAAGCTTTGCTCAATAGGCTGAGAGCATTATTAGAAGTCCCGGAACTGCTCCCATAGGAGTTCCTCTCAGCTGTGCTCTGGGAACCCCCACATAGGAAGATGAACCGCTTCTCAGAATCAGGAAGGTGTAATGGGTTATCAATTATTCTGAAGAAGACTGAAGTTATTTACCTGACACAAAAAGGTTTGCACCTCTGGAAATCCTTTATACATTCAAGTATCATGTCAGAGATACCGTTGATGCTGTTGCTGAATTGTTACCTCTGTTGCACAGTGTTTATTGGTGCAACAAGAGACCATCACTACTGTTGGAAAACAAATTAAGCATATGTCCTGATGGAGATAGCATGCATAGTTCCCTTCTTTATTTTATGGTATTTGTTAAGTATTTATTATGTGCCAGGCATTGTACTAAGCGCTGAGGTAGACATAAGGTAATCAGGTTGGACATAATCCATGTCCCACATGGACCTCACAGTCTTAATTCCCATTTTACAGATGAGGTAACTGAGGCCCAGAGAAATGAAGTGACTTGTCCAAGGTCACCCAGCAGACAAATGGTGGAGCTGGGATTAGAACCCAGGTCCTTCTGATTCCCAGGCCCGTGCACTAGGCCATGCTATTTTCCCTTCTCCCTGCAACCCCAAACTAATGTTCTATGCAATATAGGCAGCTCTAGTCTGATCTCTTGCTGACAGAGAATCAGCAATGCCTTTCAATAACACTTGGAAGTTAAGTTGTGTTCACCCTGAATGACAGAAGCAATGAAAAGGAGCCCTACTTTTTTTCTTGGGCTTGTTTGTGCAAGATATTCTCACATTTGTGGATAAAATCTCTCCCTCAGCCATCGTGGAGCCAAAGGGCAGCTGCACAGGGAGAGGACATAAATTTGTGACATGCAGAGAGGCTTCTATTTTTGCTCTTATGTAGACAGACTTGAATCCATCCCCTCCAATAGCTCCAATCAATCAATAGTGCTTATTCAATGCTTACTGTGTGCAGAACACTGTACTAAGAGCTTGGGAAAGTACAATACAACAGCATTGGTAGACACGATCCCTGCCTACCAGGAGCTAAGTCAAGAGTGAGGGACAGACATTAAAATAATTTAGGGTTGTAAATAAGTGCTGTGGGGAATGAGGGTGGGGTGAATATCAAGTGCTTAAAGGGTACAGATTGAAATGGGAGATCCAGAAGGGACAGAGAGCAGGCGGGAAAGGGGCTCTTGGAGGAGTTGTGATTTTAGTAGGGCTTTGAGAGTAGGGAGAGTGGTGGTCTGAGAAAGGGAGGGAGTTTTGGGCCAGACAGAGGATATCTCCCGTAGACATGACCTCCCCTTGCCCTGACAAGACAGAGCAGGTGCCAGGTTGGGTAGGGTGATGGGATTTAGGGAACACCTGGGTCACCAAAGATTTGGTCCAGCAGGGCTCAGGCCAGAATGGGGTATACAGGTGAGAAGGAAGGGGGCACAGGATAATGTCTGGGGTTACTGGAGACTCCACCCCTGGAGCCTCAGTTATTCTCAGAGACACTCCCCTTCCCGACCAGGGCTGCCTCAGTCCCCTTGGTCCTCCCTGCCCCTCTCCCCCACCCCAGGAACAACTTAGCTGTTATATCTACCCTGAACCTCAAGAGGCCAAAGTCAGTATGGATAGTTGGTTTTTCCAGATAACTGAATTTTACTCTAACATTATCCAGTGAATCTTTGGGTTAAATTTAGCCTGTCTGCTCCTACAATATATATTGCTCCTGACACAATATTTAATGTTTATGTACATTTATTTGTCTCCCAGTAAACCCCATATTTATAAGGCTATTTATGTGCTTATGATGTGCTGAGGACTGTACTAAGCACTGGGGGTACATATAAAATAATTGGGTATGACCTGGTCCCTATCCCACGCAGGGCTCGCAGGCTAAGTGGGAGGGAGTCAAGGTATTGAATCCCCATTTTACAGATGGGGAAACCAAGGCACGAAGAAGTTAAGCAACTTGCCCTAGGTCACACAGCAGGCAAGCGGCAGAGCCAGGGTCAGATCTAGCACCTTTGACTTACAAGGCCGTGCTCCTTCCGCTAGGTCAGGCTGCTTGCTGTAAGCATGGGATTTCCTCAACAAGGATTAAGTTCTGCCCCAAATGGATGCTCAATAAACGGTCTTGCACCGCAAGAGCAGAGACCTTATCTTCCACTTGTAATATTTCCCAGTGATTGCATAAAGTGCCTACTAACTGCCACTACTAGTGGGGGTGTGTGTGTGTGTGTGGGGTGTGTGCGTGCGTGTGTGTGTGTGTGTGTGTGTGTGTGTGTGTGTGTAAGAGAGAACCAGGAGATGGGACATAGCTGTGAAGAGCTAGGAGACATTCGGCATGTTGCAATTAAAAGCAGGGTGGCTGGTTCAGAGCATTGCCTTATGGGAGATGACCACATCATGAGGCAGAAATGAAGAAGGCCTTGAGCATTGCAGTTAACAGATCCAGTTGTGCAACCTGATAGATTATGCTGTGGGAAACATTGTTGCCTCGCATTAGCCTTATCGGCCCCATTCGCACCCATAGGTCAAAGATCCTCAATCCCATGAAGACTTAGAGGAAACAGCATGTAACTGGGAGTCAGGTGACTTGAGTTCGAATCTGAGATCTGCCACTTCCCTGTTGTGTGACCTTGGGCAAGTCACTTAGTTGACCTATGCCTTGTTTTACTCCTCTGCAAAATGAGGATAAAATATCTGTTCTCCACGGACCTTATACAATGATCTCTAAGTGGGATAGGGATGGTCTGATTTGATTCTATTGTATCTACCCCAGTCCAGTGCTTAGTGCTCAGTAAATGCTTATCAAATATCACCATAATTAGTGTCCTTTTCAAACCCCAAAAGACAGCTCTAAATGCTTATAGCCTGTGTGACTAGGGACTCCTGGCTTTTATTTTTGGCTCTTCCCTAGTTGATGACGGGCAATTTGATTGATTACCTATCTGTTGTAAGGCAGAGTTTACCAACCAATGTACTGTGGCCTGTGGGTCTACCCAGAAAGTTCCCAGGCTCAACGAGATTTCCCTTAGCTGCCATTTTGGATCTGCCTGTGAGAGAAGTAGCCTAGGCTAGTGGATAGAGTCCAGGCCTAGGAGTCAGAGGACCTAGGTTCTAATCTCAGGTATGCCACGTGTCTGCTGTGTGACCTTGGGCAAGTCATTTAACATCACTGTGCCTCAGTTACCTCATCTGTAAAATGGGAATTAAACCCTACTCCTTCCTACTTAGAATGTGAGCCCCATGTGGGACATGGACCGTGTCCAACCTGTTTAACATGTATCTACCCCAGCACTTAGAACAGTGCTTGGCACATAGTAAGTGCTTAAATACTATAATTATGATTATTGTTTATTATTATTATTGTACCCGTGCTCCTGGGGGAGGGATCCCAGACCTTTTCTTCTCTATTAGAAGTAAACTCAACCCAATTCAACTGATAAAATGCATTCTAAAGAGTGTGACCAGTGCTTCTACAGAATGGTTTGGAATGTTTTTATAAAGACCTAAAAGCTTTGAGGAAAAACAGTGAAGGACCCCAACGGGTATGTCTGCCTTTCTTCTGCTTGGGTTTAAGACTCTGTTGAGGACTGGGAAAGGGAGAGAGAAACTAGCTGGGGAGTGGAAATACTGTGTCGAGGACTGGGTGTTCTCATCTTTCTGCCATAGTGCGTCAGAGAGAACATGTACAGATTTGCTGTAATTGACCTTTCAAACCAAACCAAGTTGTATGTCTCCTACATGAAGGGATTGTTGACAAGTCTCTGGCAGGAGGCAGAAGGTGGAGAAGAAAGGCCGGGATAAATAACAGTGCAGCAGGGAGAGCACACATGGGCCCGAGGAGATGGAGCCGGTGGTAGGGGGAGAGGAACAGGCCTGTGGTTACTTTGTCAGTGTCTGTGACATGCTGTTCTGCCAGGGTCTGTGATGATGAATGCCTTTAAAGTGTGAAGGGGAAAAAATAAGATTGTGTGTGTGTGTGTGTGTGTGTGTGTATGCGTGTTTTTGTGTTGGAAGGTTGTGTGAGCATGTTTGTATTTCAGAATGTGGGTATGCTAGAACACTAGAAAGTGCGGGTGATATCTGAGAAGACCGCTTCACTGTAAGTTCATTTTGGGGCCATTATTCCAAGTCATGAAACGCTATTTCTGTCTCTACCACTTGTTGATTTGGGACAACTTCCTTCCTCTTGGCCTTCAATTATGCCATTGGAGCCCATTTTCTTCTTAGGAGCTGGAAAGATGAGTGGAATTTTAAAGAATGGAATTCAGAAAATTAAAACAACTGGAATAAACTTTGGGTTCTCTGAAAATGGAATTACTTCAATTCAAGGTATAGTGGCTTGTTGTTACACTTTATAAGGATGTCAAGATGAATGACTTTAGTTTGCCAGGTTTTCTGAGCAACGTGGGAAAACTGAAAGATAATGCTCTGTGACCAGGGTCTGAAGGAAAACTATAGGAAAATCTCTTCTCTGAATCAGACAGGTGATCTAGGTTGTGCAGGACTGTGCACATTATAGCGCTTGTGCACATCTCTTTATTCTTGGCTGCTTCCTGGACCTGAGATTTATTTTAGTGTCTGTCTTCCCTGCTGGATTCTAAGATCCTTAAGGGCACAGATCAAGTGCTTAGTACAGTGGTCCACCAATAGAAGCACTCAATACATACCACACTGATCAATTAACTGAGGCATCATTCTTGCTATCTGAGAATCCATTCATTCATTCATCGTCGTACTTATTGAGCATTTACTTTGTGCATAGCACTGTACTAAATGCTTGAGAGAATACAATGTAACAATAAACAGACACATTCCCTGCCCACAAAGAGCTTACAGTCTAGATGGGGAGATAAACATTAATATAAATAAATTACAGATATGACTACCTCCAGAATCCAGCCTCCTTATTTTTCCACTCTAGCTACTCTATTTCTGTCCTGTAGGTGTATCGAGGATAACGGCCTGCTGCTGGAGTGACAGGCTTGAGGAAAATCTCCCACAAGGCCACCTTTGGGTTGTCTGGATCGTAAGGAGGGGGTGGCTATCCGGGCTCTGAAAACACTGCTCCTGTCCATTCTTTGTTTGTACCTCTCTTCCTCTTTCTCTTGGCCTCTGTCAGCTTTGTGCAAAATCATTCTTTACAGGGGAATTGGAAGGGAGAATTAATAATGAAATAGTAGCACTTGAGAGGGATAAAGTGTCAGCCAAGCATTACTGTTGCAGAATGGGAGTTTGTGTCCTGGACTCTTTGACTCATAAGGGTTATGCAGCCTGGGTCCCAAATATCTGCTTCTTCAGCTCTGCTTCAGCCCATCAATCAGTGATATCTATTGAGTGCTTGATGTGTAGTATGGCTTAGTGGAAAGAGCGTGGGCTTTGGAGTCAGAGGTCATGGATTCAAATCCCAGCTCCACCAATTGTCAGCTGTGTGACTTTGGGCAAGTTACTTAACTTTTCTGTGCCTCAGTTACCCCATCTGTAAAAATGGGGATGAAGACTGTGAGCCCCCCGTGGGACAACGTGATCACTTGTAACCTCCCCAGCGCTTAGAACAGTGCTTTGCACATGGTAAGCGCTCAATAAATGGCATTATAATTATTATTGTTATTATTATTATTGTTATTATTATTATTATTATTATTATGTGTGCAGATCGCACTACCAGGTCCTTGGGAAAGTGTAGTACAGTAGAGATGGAAGACATGTTCCCTACTGTTAATGATCTTATTATGTAGCTTCAATGTAGGTGGAAGAGGTTATGGGTATTTCTGTCTCAACATGTTCAGGGAGAGCTAGAAATAAAGAGTAATTTGAAACAAGGAGAATGTTCTAAATGCTTCAGAGGCAAAGATGTCTGAATCAGTTCCAAGAGCAGGAAAGATATGTGTCAGAGAGAGAGAGACATTCTCTACCATCTCTCTAAAGTCTCCTCCCAAAGCATTCGTCTTACTCAGATTACTCCATTAGGCAAAATAGCTAGAGTTCGGACTTTTATATTTGACTAAAGCAAGCCAAATTTGACCTCGGATTTGAGTTATCAGAACACACTTAGGCCTCTTGACCTGCGAAATTGTTTATCGTGGGGTTGGGGAAACACAAAGGTAATTTTTTTTAAGGATATAGGTTTACCAAGAGGTTGGAGGCTCACCGGATAAGTTGATTTTAATGTGAAAGAAGATTTTTTGCATTAACATAAGGGATCAGTTCCATGGTGGAAAGAAAGAGTGGCCGCCCAAAATACCATCCTTCAAGGCTGTCCAAAGAAGAAACTAAGACCAGCAGGCCAGAGAGAGAAGAATTAGAGGTTTTTTTTTCATGACATTTGTTAAGCACTTACTATGTGTCAAGCGGTGTTCTAAGTGCTGGGATAGATGCAAGTTAATCAGGTTGAACACAGTCTCTGTTCCACATGGGTTTCACAGTCTAAGTAGGAAGGAGAACAGGTATTTTATCCCCATTTTAGAGTTGAAGAAATTGAGGCACAGTGAAGTTATATGACTTGCCCAAGGTCACAGAGCGGGCAAGTGACAGACCTGAGATCAGAATCCAGGTCCTCCGACTCCTAGGTCCTAAATCTTTCCCCTAGGCCATGCTGAACCAGTATGGTGTAGTGGATAGAGCAGGGGCCTGGGACTCTGAGGGACATGGGTTCTAAACCCGGCTCTGTCACTTGTTTGATGTGTGATCCTAGGCAAGTCACTTCACTTCTCTATGCCTCGGTTAACTCATCTGTAAAATAGGGATTGAGACTCTGAGTCTCATGCAGGACAGGGAGTGTGCTTACCCTAGCACTTAGTACAGTGTCTGGCACACAGTAAGTGCTTAACAAATACCATAATTATTCCAGTACTTAGTACAGTGCCTGGCAAATAGTAAGTGCTTAACAAATACCATATTTTTTTTCGTCCAGGGCTATCCTTCTACCCTTGTTGGTGAGTCTAGGAATGCTGGGAAACTCAGGGTTAGAGAGCGCATACTTCCATCTAGCCTTTGCAATGGAGGAGGAGCAAATTTCTCTAACATTTCTGATCCTCTGCCTATTTCTGCTTCCTCCTACTCTGTCCCTCTGCCCAAGGCTTTTTCTGGTAGTTTATGGACACATCTTTGGAGGTGGAGGGGGAGGATGTGGGGGGGGGCACACTGGCATTTTAAGCAAATATATGCTCTAGGAGGGCTGTCACACTAGGAGATCACACTTGCCCTTATCATCTGTTCCTCCCCAACCTCAGAAGACGAACTCCTTGAGAAGTCTTCCTTTCTTTGATCAGTGCACGTTCTTCAAGTCAAGAGTGGGGACATCAGAAAGCAGGTCGGATAAAGTTTTGGAGACTGTTATAGTGACACCTCCCAGATGAAGGCAACTCCTTCCTCTCCTTAAACTAGCTGGCAAGTGTCTGTGAATGGGAAATGGGCAGACCAAGGATCTAGCCTGTATAGAGTGTCTCTTGGCAGGAGTGTGAGACACAGAGGAGCAGTTCTCACTCAAGAAGGCGTGGGGCCAAGCTGGTGACACCGTTGGTCAGTGTGGGATGTCTGGCGAGAGCTTGCATGAAGAGGGGGAAGGAAAGCTGTTCTAAGTTGAGCAGGTGGTAAGAAACAAGGTGGCTTGTATGTGTGGGAGGAAAAAAGACAAGGAACCTGAAGGAAAGACTGGAGGCGGGGAAGAAAAAAAAAGCAGAGTCAGAGATATGGGGTAGGGCATCAGCATGTACAGTTCTGTAGGGGATTAAAGGAAGTGAATTTGCATATTGATTCATTCAGTGGTATTTACTGAGTGCCTTCTCTTTTTTAAATTAATCAATCAATTGTATTTATTGAGCACTTTGTGCAGAGCACTGTACTAAATTCTTGGCTGAGTACAATATAGCAGAATTAGTGGACATGTTCCCTGCCCATAACGAGCTTACAGTCTAAAGGGGGAGACAGATACTAATATAAATAAATGATTTCTAATATATAATTTAAAGATATGGACATAAGCGTTATGGGGTTGGAAGTGAGGTGAATGTCGAACATCCAAAGGTACCAGATTTGCATAGACCACACAGAAAGGAGAGCAAGCTAGGGAAAATAGGACTTGGCCATGGAAGGCCTCTTGGAGGAGATGTGACCTTAACAATGCATTGAAGGTGGAGAGCTGGGTGGTCTGGAATACGTAGAGGGAGAGGTAGTTTCAGGCTAGGGGGAGAATGTGGGAAAGTGGTCGACTGAGAGACAGATGAGATGGGGGACAGTGAGTAAATTGGCGCTAGAGGAGCAGAGTGTGCAGGTAGGAGATGAGTGAGGTGAGGTAGGAGTGGGCAAGATGGGTGCAGAGCACTGTACTAGGCCTTTTGGAAAAGTTCCATGAAAGCCAGAGGCCTGGTCCCTGCCTTCTAGGAGCTTACAGTCGAAGGGAGGAGACTGGCAGATACAGATTGTAGAGAGACACTGAGAGCTGGAGGAAAAGAATGAGTGCATCTGGTAGCAATGAGAGTATGGAAAAACAAATGAAGAAGGAACAAATTTAAACGTATAGAAACATAGCCACAAAGGGTGGCTTTTAGGTTGATGTGATCAGGGTGGTGGGAAAGCCATCTGGAGGAACTGGATTTTCTGGAGGGCGTTGAAGAGGGGGAGAGTCGGGATTGTGTGAAGGGGGAAAACATTCCAGGTGAAGGCAACAAATACCATAATTATTATTAAAATAAATTACAAATGGAGAAATAGAAGAGCATAAGAATACTTATGTAGATGCTTTGGAGATGGGGATGTGGTGAATATCAAGTGTTCAAACAATACAGATCCAAATGAATAGGCAATGCAGAAGGGAGGGTGAATTGGAAAGATGACATTGTAGAGATGGAAAAGTTCTGAGAACAACAACCAGGATGATAAGGGGATGAGGGCAGTGAGGGAATTTCATCATTCTCCTCATTATCATCATGATAATAATTGCTATAAAGATAATTGTGGTATTTTAACACATGTGCCAAGTATTGTGCTGAGCTATGGGATTAATATGAGATAGCCAGGTTGGACACAGTCTTCTGATCCACATGGAGCTCACAGTCTAAAGGGGAGGGAGAACAGGAAGTGAATGCACATTTTATCAGTGAAGAAACTGAGGCACAGGTAAGTGACTTACCTAAGGTCTCACAGAAGGCAAGAGGCAGACCTGGGATTAGAACCCATGTCCTCTGATTCCCAGGCCCGTGCTCCTTCAATTAGGTCATGCTGGTGAGAATAGGCAGATAGTGAGTCTGGGGATGGGGCAGAGTTTTTGTTCACCAAATTTCACAATACAGAATGAGGGGGCACCCACTGAAACTTGAAAATGGTGGGCTTAAATCAAGCCAAAGGAAGCACTGCACAAACAGCAGGTAGTAAAAATTCCCACAGGAATTTGTGCAGGTAGAATTACCAGAAGTGTTCCAGAGGGGTTTAGTTGGATTTAATCTATAGTATTTTTGAGCATTTACTCTGCAGTAAGCACTGTTCTTAGCACTTGGGAAGTGCCGTTAAATTAGTAAACATGATCCTTGCCCTCAGGACCTTACAATCTCATGGGGATGTCAGACACCAAAATAAATTACAAAGGGGAAAGCAAAGAGAATTTAAAGATCTGTAAATAACTACCACATGGAGAATTATCCAAGAGTTTAGGGGTTGAGTTCTCCAGTGCAAAGGGGCTGCGGAAGTTCTGAATAGTAGTAGTGGGTGGAGAAATGAGAGTTAGGCAGGGAAAGACTCTTGGAAGGGGTTCAATTTTAGATGAGTGGTCAAAAATAGATTAAAAGAAGGAAAATTAGGGGTGTAGAGAGGGAAAGTGAAGGATATTAGATGGAACATTCTTAAACATTAGGGTAGATGTCCAGAAAAGCACCTATCACATCAGAAAGAGCACAGGCCTGTGAAACACAGGACCTGGGTTTCAGGCTCTACCATTTGCCTGCTGGATGACCCTGGGCAAATCACTTCACTTCACTGGTTGGTACTTCAGTTTCCTCGTCTGTAAAATAGGGATTCAATAACTGTCCTGTTTATATTACAGGACCTGATTATCTCGTATCTACCCCAGCACTTTCCACAGTGTTTGGCACATAGTGTTTAATGATTTAATAATGTTGCTTTCGCACTATCCCTCCACCCCCTTCCCTTTCCTTCCCTACCTTTTGAAGCCCACATTATTCGCCTCTACCACCCCCTCCAGGTTCTTGTAGCCATCATCTACCACTCCCTCAGCCCCCCCCCCCCCCAACTTCTTTAACGATTTTGACCTCTTCCTCACCTTCCTTCTCTCCTTTTCCATGCCCACTCTGATCCTCGGAGACTTCAACATCCACATGGATATCCCTGGTGACTCCTCTGCCGCCCACCTTCTATCTCTCCTTGACACTGCCAACCTTTTGCTCCACACCACCTCGCCCACTCACCAACTGGGTCACACCCTCGACCTCATCATCTCCTACCGCTGCACTGTCTCCACCCTCACCAACTCTGAAATCCCTCTCTCTGATCATAATCTTCTCACCTGCCTCCTCACTCACACTCCTTTCCCCTGTAAATCCATATTACTCCCTCATAGAGATCTCCCCTCTCTTGACCCCATCCATCTTTCTGAGCGCCTCACACCCCACCTCACCTCCCTTTCCTCTCTACCCAATCTTGATGATCAGATTACTGCTCTCAACTCTACCCTTTCTACTCAGCTAAACTTGCTCGCTCCCCTTTCCCTTCACCACTCTCGGACCACTAACACACAGCCCTGGATCACTGCCACTGTCTGACTCCTTCGTTCTTATGCTCCAGCTGCTGAACGCTGCTGGCGAAAGTCTAAACACCATGGCAACCTCGTTCACTTCAAGTTTATCCTTTCTTGCCTTAACTCAGCCCTCTCCTCTGCCAGACAAAACTATTTCTCCTCCCTTATTAACACCCATGCCCATCATCCCTGTCAGCTCTTCCGTACATTCAACTCCCTTCTCAGGCCCCCGGTTCCTCACCCTCAACGATCTGGCCTTCTACTTCATTAATAAAATTAAATCCATCAGGTCTGACCTCCCCAAAGTCACTCCCCCAACTTCTGCAACCCCTCGGCTCTCAACGCTCTCTGCTACTCTCCCGTCCTTTCCAGCAGTATCCCCAGAGGAGCTCTCCTCCCTCCTCTCAAGTGCTACTTGGCCACCTGTGCTTCTGACCCCATTCCCTCTCATCTCATGAAATCTCTCGCTCCATCCCTTCTCCCCTTCTTAACTTCCATCTTCAATCGCACACTCTCCACTGGTTCCTTCCCCTCTGCCTTCAAACATGCCCATGTCTCTCCCATCCTAAAAAACCCCTCTCTTGACCCCACCTCACCTTCTAGTTATCACCCTATCTCCCTCCTACCATTCTTTTTCAAACTCCTTGAACGAGTCATCTACACGCGCTGCCTCAAATTCCTCAATGCCAACTCTCTCCTCATCCCCCTCCAATCTGGCTTCCATCCCCTACATTCCACAGAAACTGCCCTCTCAAAGGTCACCAATGACCTGCTGCTTGCCAAATCCAACGGCTCATACTCTATCCTAATCCTCCTCGACCTCTCAGCTGCCTTTGACACTGTGGACCACCCCCTTCTCCTCAACACGCTATCCAACCTTGGCTTTACAGACTCAGTCCTCTCCTGGTTCTCCTCTTATCTCTCTGGTGGTTCATTCTCAGTCTCTTTTTCAGGCTCCTCCTCCCCCTCCCATCCCCTTACTGTAGGGGTTCTTCAAGGTTCAGTTCTTGGTCCCCTTCTGTTCTCGATCTACACTTACTCCCTTGGTGACCTCATTCACTCCCACGGCTTCAAATATCATCTCTACGCTGATGACACCCAAATCTACATCTCTGCCCCTGCTCTTGCTCCCTCCCTCCAGGCTCGCATCTCCTCCTACCTTCAGGACATCTCCATCTGGATGTCTGCCCACCACCTAAAACTCAACATGTCCAAGACTGAACTCCTTGTCTTGCCTCCCAAACCCTGCCCTCTCCCTGACTTTCCCATCACTGTTGACGGCACTACCATCCTTCCCATCTCACAAGCCCGCAACCTAGGTGTCATCCTCAACTCCACTCTCTCATTCACCCCTCACATCCAAGCCGTCACCAAAACATGCCGGTCTCACCTCCGCAACATTGACAAGATCCGCCCTTTCCTCTCCATCCAAACCGCTACCCTGCTCATTCAAGCTCTCATCCTATCCCATCTGGATTACTGTATCAGCCTCCTCTCCAATCTCCCATCCTCCTGTCTCTCCCCTCTTCAATCCATACTTCATGCTGCTGCCCAGATTGTCTTTGTCCAGAAATGCTCTGGGCATGTTACTCCCCTCCTCAGAAATCTCCAGGGGCTACCAATCAACCTAAACATCAGGCAGAAACTCCTCACCCTCGGCTTCAAGGCTCTCCATCACCTCGCCCCCTCCTACCTCACCTCCCTTCTCTCCTTCTCCAGCCCAGCCCGCACCCTCCACTCCCCTGCAGCTAATCTCCTCACCGTGCCTCGATCTCACCTGTCCTTCCATCGACCCCCGGCCCACGTCATCCCCCTGGCCTGGAATGCCCTCCCTTCCCACATCCGCCAAGCTAGCTCACTTCCTCCCTTCAAGGCCCTACTGAAAGCTCACCTCCTCCAGGAGGCCTTCCCAGACTGAGCCCCCTCCTTCCTCTCCCCTCCTGCCCCTCTCCACCCCCCCGCCTTACCTCCTTCCCCTCCCCACAGCACCTGTATATATGTATATATGTTTGTATATATTTATTACTCTATTTATTTATTTATTTTATTTGTACATATTTATTCTATTTATTTTATTTTGTTAATATGTTAATTAACAAAATTAATATGTGTACTGCACTTAGTACAGTGCTCTGCACACAGTAAGAGCTCAATCAATCAATCAATCGTATTTATTGAGGGCTTACTGTGTGCAGAGCACTGTACTAAGCGCTTGGGAAATTCAAATTGGCAACATATACAGTCCCTACCCAACAGTGGGCTCACAGTCTAGAAGGGGGAGACAGAGAACAAAACCAAACATATTAACAAAATAAAATAAATAGAATAGATATGTACAAGTAAAATAAATACATAAATAGAGTAATAAATATGTACAAACATATATACATATATACAGGTGCTGTGGGGAAGGGAAGGAGGTAAGACGGGGGGATGGAGAGGGGGACGAGTGGGAGAGGAATACAATACAATACAATTGAATGAATCAATGAATGAATGATAATGATTATTATTATTATTCCAAGCATTCTGTTGCTGTTGCCAGACAAGATTCAGAGATGAACTGGGCCACTGGTCTGTTCTAGTCAGGGCTGTACTGACGTATTTCTCTTTTTATTGATATGACTTAGTCTGGGCCTCAGAATTGTCTTCATTGCAGAACTCCAATATGTGTGTGTGTGTTTGTGTGTGTGTGTGTGTCTTGGAGGTTGGTATAGAATCTGCATTTACCTTGGATCAATAGAAATTCTTGGTTCATGAAGTGTGTCAAACTCTGGGATGACTTTTAGCATATATTTTCTTTCTTTACCTCTAAAAGGAAGGTTCAGAGTGGTAAGCATTGGGAGGAAAATTGACAATCTGTCTTACAATTGCCAGGGTGACCCCTCCATGTCCCTGTGGAGAAATGACTGATTGTGATCCTTCCTCTCTCCCCTGGGTCTCAGGGCTTCGCAACCCACCTCCTCCCCTCTACCACGTTCTTAGCCTGCTAAATTCTGTTGCATTGTTCTCTTCCAAGGGCTTAATACAGTGCTCTGCACAAAGTAAGCACTAAATAAATATTGATTGATTGATTGATTCTCACTCTGCTTCTTGATCAGGTTGGGGAGGAGCTAGAAAAAGCAGAGAAGGGCCAAGAGAGGGGCAAAGAGTTTGCACCCTGCAGCTAATCAGGGCAAGTCTTCCATGCTTAGCTTCTGAGAAACATGACACTTCTGCTTTCCTCTCTCCACTTCAAATTATCAAATCTATAAAGCCAAGTAGAAGATAAGGTCTTTCCCTAGTTAAACTGTAAAGGGGAGAGAGGAGCAAACAAATTGACTATCAGAGGAACAAGAATACAAACATATCTACATCTATGCACTCTGGTTTTTATCCATTGTACTCAAGAGCAAATGGGGGCTTGGACCATGAGCCTGGGGGTAAATTTGGAGAGGGAAGGGTGGCTTTTGAAATGTTGTGGAGGTAAAATAGACTGAATGTAGAGACTAACTGAATGTTGGAGCGGACGGACAGAAAGACATCAGATGTGATGCCAAGGTGGAAGGTTTCTGGGCAAGGAAGTTGATGGTGCTGTCATTCAAGATATGAAAGGAAGGACAATCAATTAATCAATTGTATTTATGGAGTGTTACTGTGTGCAGGGCACTGTACTAAGCAGTTGTGAGAGTATACAGTTGGTAGACACATTCCCTGCCTACAATAATTAGAAATCAATCAATGGTATTTATTGAGCACTTATTGTGTGCAGAGTACTGTACTCAACACTTGGGAGAAGCAGCGTGGCTTAGTGGATAGAGCACGGGACTGGGAGTCAGAAGGACCTGGGTTCTAATTCTGGCCCTGTCACGTGTCTGCTTTGTGACCTTGGGCAAGTCACTTCACTTCTCAGGGCCTCAGTTACCTCATCTGTAAAATGGGGATTAAGAATGTGAGCCCCATTTGGGACAGGGACTGTGTCCACCCTGATTAGCTTGTCTTTGCCTCAGTGCTTAGTAGAGTGCCTGCCACATAAGAAGTGCTTAACAAGTACCATAATCATTATTATTATTATTACAATATAATAGAGTTGGTAGAAACGTTCCCTAGCCACAAGGAACTTCAGTCTAGAGGAAAGAGAAGTTTAGGAGTTTTCCATTTTTTGCTGTTGACTTGAAGGAGTTGTTGAGTCCTGGATGTCCAGGGAGTTAGATGAGAGGTCACAGCTGGTGAAGTAGGTCTAGGAGTCTTGGTTATAGAAGTGGTGGCTAAAACTCTTTGAGAGGATGAGATCCTTAGGGAGCGAGGACCCAGAAAAGAGCCTCGTGGTATAACCACCTTTAAAGGGGCAAGTGGAGGAAGAGGAAAGGCTATCAAAGGAAACTGTCAAGAGGTAATCAGAGTGGTCTGTTCTGACGACTTGACACCTGTCCATATATTTTGTTTTGTTGTCTGTCTCCCCCTTCTAGACTGTGAGCCCATTGTTGGGTAGGGACCGTCTCTATATGTTGCCAACTTGTACTTCCCCAAGCGCTTAGTACAGTGCTGTGCACACAGTAAGCGCTCAATAAATACGATTGATTGAATGAATGAATGAATGGTAGGAAGAGAATCAGTCAGGAGAGTATTCTGATTGGAAAATCAAGGCAGAGAATTTCCAGCAGGAGGGAGAGCTGAATATGCCTCAATCTCTCTCTACCCCTCCTGCCCTTCACCTGAGATATGATGTTCTCCTAATCCAAGTAAACAAAGGCAAGAAAGCAATCACTACTGTAAGAGAGGCAGGTGGTGGAACGGGGTTACTTTGTGATTGCATTAAAACTTAACTTGCTAGCCCCTCAGAGTTTCTGCATGTCAATCAAGTATTCTTGCAGGCAGGCTTATTGGGTTTGGAATTGTGGTTTGTCCATAGTGGATGCTGAGTGACTGTAGGAGGATTTTCCACCTTTTTTTAAGGGTTCTGTTAAGAGCTTACTATGTTACAACCACTGTACTAAGTGCTAGGGTAGATACAAGCTAATCAGGTTGGACACAGTCCATGTCTCACATGGAACTCACAGTCTCAATTCCCATTTTCTGGATGAGGTAACTGATGCACAGAGAAGTGAAATGACTCACCCAAGGTCACATAGCAGACAAGTGGGGAGACAGAATTAGAACCCAGGTCCTTCTGACTCCAAGGCCCATTTTCTATCCACTAGACCACCTGGCTTCTTTTTCCTATTGCATTGGTGAGTAATGGTGAATGAAGATGATGACGCTTGGAGCTACCCAGCCAGAAAGCAATCTTGAGGCTGCTCTCCAGAAGCTCTTAGGGATAACAGCACAGACACCTGTCTTTGGCCTTCCCTGCAAAAGCCACGTTGGCACAATTGGGTCATCATGCCTGGAGTGTGGACTGGGCTTCCGATTTTAGTCTGAAAGAGGGTGGAGTTTCACCTACTCTCTGGCTTCCAAGGCTCCTACAGTTCTAGGATTTCTGAATGAACATTCTCAAGTCAGGAGGCCCACTGCTTCCCGCTCTCCTCACAGGATCCACCTCCTCCTTCCCCATTTCTCTCCTGGAGACCAAAGTCAGGCCCACAGGCTCATTGCCAGCAGTTCTAGTTAAAGATTCAGTCTGATAATTGGTGATTATTTGAGCAGTTGTCTGGTGAGATGACTGATAGAAGGCAAAAACAGATGCAGTTATTGACTGAGATTTTAGGGTGACTTAAATGGTAATTGTGTACATCTGAGTGCCTCTCTCTCCCCCTTCCCTGTTTATTTTCTCTTGCTTTCTCTCCCTCACTTCCTCTCCCTTTCTTTCTGATTGAGAAGCTAAATTGGATTCCTCAAAGCTCCCCCCCACCCCTTTCTCTCTTGCTCCTTTCTTTTTAATTCTCCTGTGGGTGGATTGAGATTTCCCAAGCAGTTTAAAAGTAATTACTTTCTCAGGTATTTTTTTATTATTAAAAAAGGGATTAGGCTAATTTTCTTTGCTGGAGCGCAAGTATTGAAGTTAGAATATGCTCACTACTCCTTCTCTAGGTCCAAGCATGTTATGGGGTCATTGAATTAAAGCTCCACGTGACATTGAAAAAAATGGAGACCCATTTCGCCAGCCTTTTCACTTCAAGCTGAGCCAGAGCAGGTAGTTTATTCATTATACACTTGTTGAGCTAGATGCTAGAGGTGAACAGCCTGGTTTCTGGGCATTCTGAGAGGAGGCAAGTCCCCAGAGAAAGAGGAGAACTTTTCATCTCTGTGGGGGGCTGCTTCACACCGCATGATCCCCTGCCTTCAACAACTGTTGAGCCCTCTTGCCCTCTCCAGGAGTCACTGAGGTTTGGTAACTGCAACTCCTAGCTGCTATTCAGACATTCAAAACCCCATATTTGTTGATAGCCATTCCCACAACTGGCAATCTGGCAGTCTTTCAGGAAGTGGTTCTTTCACCTGGGAAAACCAATGAATCGAGGGTATTTGTGGTGCACTTAGTTAATTCATTCATTCAATCGTATTTATTGAGCACTTACTGTGTGCAGAGCACTGTACTAAGTGCTTGGGAAGTACAAGTTGGCAACATATAGAGGCAGTCCCTACCCACTTAGTTGTGTTCAGAACACTTGGGAAAGTACAATAATCAATTAATGGTACTTTTTGAGCATTTACTATGTGCAGAACACTGGACTAAGTGCCTGGGAGGATACAATACAGCAGATTCCCTTGCCCATAATGAGCTTTTAAGTAAGGAGACAAGGTCCCTGGCCTCCAGGAGCTGACAATCTAATGAGGGAGAGAAATATTTAATTATTATGGGCAACAGAAATGACCACTTATAAATAAATGCTGAGGGGTGGGGAGTGAGGTCAGTAGCAAAATTCTTAAAGGGTAGAGATTAAAATGCATAGGTGTCAGCAGGTGGGGGAAATGAGATTAGTCAGGGAAGTCTTCCTGGAGGGGATGTAATTTTAGCAGAACTTTGAAGCTGGGGAGGGTGGTGGTCTGCCCGATATGAAGCAGGAAGAAGTTCCACGCAGGAGGGAGGGTGTGAACAAGGGGTCCATGGAGAGAGAGATCAAACACAGTGAAGAGGTTGATGGTACTGGAGTGAACTATGACATCTACGGTGAAGTGTGAGAGGAATGAGGATAGGCAGTGAGTAGGAGAGAGCTGACTGTGTGTCTTAAAAGTGATTGTTTTATTTAATAATTATGCTGTTAAATGCTGTGTACCTAAGCCCTAGGGAAGATATTTATCTTTTTAATCTTATACAACTATTCTCCCCTGTAGCATGGAGCCCCCCCTCAGGTCCCAGGAAAATGAAAACAGGAACCCCTGCCCTGGCCCTGTTCAGGTGGTGTGTTCTTTTTGGCCGCCTGGAAGTGCAGGTGTTTGGTGAGAGAGTGTTTGCAAGAAGTGGTGAAGAGCTCACAGCTCTGTACTGTATTTGCAATTTCACGATCACTCTTTGCTCTGACAGAGTGTTGGGTTTTTTTGGCACCATAAATAAGGAACATGGAGGTGGGAGTGGGAGGGAGGCTGTTTAAATGTAGATGCAGTAACACAAATAACCATCCATCCTTGGAAAGAGAGTCACCCCAGGAGAATTGGGATCTAGTGGTGGGGTATAATCAACCTGAAGGGAGCTTGCTTTATGGGTCCACAGTACCCCTGACTTTGAGAAGGCTTTTACCAGACTTTACATTTTTTTAAAAATAGTATTTCAGAAACCTTAGATCTGTTGTAGGGTCTTTTTTGGAGTCCAAAGGCTACATTCTCAGAGCCAGCAGCCCCCTTCCCTTAACCTACTCCCCCCGACAATCCTCTTTAGTTTGTTTTCTTTTTTCCCCACTGGGAGCCCTATGCCAGGTGAGACAGTAATGGGGCTGGCCAACACACCTTTCTCAGAATTCCTCTCCCCACAGTTGGGCTGGGATCTTTCTGGTTCTGCTCAGACCTCATGGAAAAATCATTGTTTCCTCTTGAGTTGGGGATTCTTGAGCTCGATCGTGTTCCTCCCTGCAGCCACTTCAAGACTGGCCTCCATAGCTGTTCCTCATAGTTGCTAGCAACTTTTTCTGAGGAGCTTAGTTCCCTGTTCAGCATAAACTCTGCTTTCCTGGCTGCCTGGTCAGGGAGGGGCAGCAGTTTATTCTTCCCATTTTGCAGCTGAGGAAATTGGAACAATTTCCAAGTGTGGAAGTGACTTTGCCAAGGTCACACAGCAAAAGGGAGGGAAAATCAAGCAAAAGATTTCTCACCATTAGCTTTAAGTTACTCAGTCGGCACTCTCCCTTCATCTGTCCTCACTCCTGTCCCGTACAGTGCAGCCCACACACTTCACTCCTCTAACACCAGCCTACCTACTGTACTTAGATCGTGTTTCCCTCACCAGTCAATAATAATAATAATAATAATAATGGCATTTATCAAGTTCTTATTATGGGCAAAGCACTGTTCTAAGCGCTGGGGAGGTTACAAGGTGACCAGGTTGTCCCACGGGGGGCTCACGGTCTTAATTCCCATTTTACAGATGAGGTAACTGAGGCACAGAGAAGTGAAGTGACTTGCCCAAAGTCACACAGCTGACAGTTGGAGGAGCCGGGATTTGAACGCATGACCTGTGACTCCAAAGCCCGTGCTCTTTCCACTGAGTCATGCTGCTTCTCGCTTAGTCCAGTGCTCTGCACACAGTAAGCGCTCAGTAAATACGATTGAATGAATGAATGAATGGTCTCCATCTGTTGCTGAATTGCACTTCCCAAACGCTTAGTCCAGTGCTCTGCACACAGTAAGCACTCACTCAACATGATTGAATGAATGAATTGTCTCCATCTGTTGCCGAATTGCACTTCTCAGGCGCTTAGTCCAGTTCTCTGCACACAGTAAGCACTCAATCAATATGAGTGAGTGCATGAATGAATCCCCATTTTACAGATGAGGGAACTGAGGCCCAGAGAAATGAAGTGACTTGAACTTAACTTAGAACCATGAAAACACGGACACTCCGGGCCCAGCTGCCCAAAGGCTACCAGTCGGAGGTCAACGCTCAGAAGAAGAATAATGGTGGCATTCGTCAAGTTCTGATTATGTGACAGGCACTGTGCTAAGCACTGGGGGGGAGGGGCTACCAGGTCATCAGGTTGGACCCGATCCCTGTCCCACGTAGGGCTCACAGTCTTCATCCCCATTTTACAGATGGGTAACAGGCACAGAGAAGTGAAATCACTTGCCCAAGCTCACACAGCGGACAAGTGGTGGAGTCAGGATTAGAATTCAGGACCCCCAGGCCTGTGCTCTATCCACTAGGCCATGCTGCTTATCAGATCAAGAGACTCCATCAAGGGAGAGCTGTTGGCTGCCAGAAGAGCCAAGCAGGTAGCTGTTCATTTTTAAGTGGTATTTGTTAAGTACTTAGGCACTGCACTAAGCCCTGGAGTCAATACGAGGTAATCACGTAGCATTTATTGAGCACTTAATGTGTGCAAAGTACTGTACTAAGTGATTAGGAGAGTACAATATAGCAGAGTTGGTAGACATGTTCCCTGTGCTTATAATCTAGAGGTGCCATTGACCCCTTACTGATTCCCTCCCACTTCATATCTGACAGATCACTACTCTCCTCAACTGCAAAGCCCTACTAAAATAATGTCTCCTCTAGGATACCTTCCCTGACTAACCTAAATTCCCCACCCTCTTCTCCTCCCTTATGTGTTGCTAATACATTTGAGTTTATACTCCTGAAGCGCTTTGTTCACCCCACCCCTGGAGCATTCATGAACATATCCTTATACTCTATCGTGTCCCCATCAGTGACTTGTTATAATGTTTGTCTCCCATCACCCCAAATAATAATAATGATGGTATTTTTTTAAGGGCTTACTATGTGCAAAGCACTGTTCTAAGTGCTGGGGGGATACAAGGTGAATGGGTTGTCCCATGTGGGGCTCACAGTCTTAATCCCCACTTTACAGATGAGGTAACTGAGGTACAGAGAAGTGAAATGACTTGCCCAAAGTCACACAGCTGACAAAGTGGCAGAGCTGGGATTAGAACCCATGACCTCTGACTCCCAAGCCTGGGCTTCTTCCACTGAGCCACGCTGCTTCTCAGCATGGGCTGATAAGGCTCTTGTGGGCAAAGGTTGTGTCTACCATATTTATTGTATTGTACTCTTTCAGGTGTTTAGTACAGGGCTCTGCATTCGGTAAGTGCTCAATAAATATCACTGATTAATGGATCGAGGTCTAGAAGTCAGGCTTCCTGACTACCATCCGTTGGTGCTTCCTGCTGGCCATATCTAGGACATCTTCCCTTTAAACTATGAACCCCCTTGAGAGCAACTGGTGTCCACTCTGGGTGGAGAGGACAGGGAAGGCTAGGGGTGGGTGGGAGGGGCGAACACACCCAGGCATCTCCTCATGAACCTAGCTTTTGATTTGAAGCATGGAAGCATAAGCATGATCCCAGCCCGCTTCAGGGGAGGAGGTCTCAGCTCCAGTGAAAAGTTTATTCTTCCCCACTAGGCGCTGTCACTGGTCCAGGCGAGGAATTATGGCTGGGGCAGACCATCTGGTACCAGTCTGCCATGATAATAATAATAATTATGATAATAATGATGATGATGATAATAATAATAACTAAGTGCTTCCTGTGTACCAGGCACTGTACATAGCTCTAGGGTGGATGCAAGAAAATTGGAGAAAATTGCTCCCTGTCCCACATGGGGCTCACAGTCTTCATCCCCATTTTACAGATGAGGTAACTGAGGCACAGAGAAGTGATTTGCCCGAGGTAGCACAGCAAACAAATGGCAGAGCTGGGATTAAAACCCAGGTTCTTCTGACTCTCAGGCCCACTCTCTAGCCTCTAGGCCGTGCTGCCATTTCTCCTAGCTTCAATTTAATGTCTGTCACTTACTCCAGAATATAAACACCTTGAGGGCAGGGACCAGGGCTACCAACTCTAACATATTGCACTCTCCTGAATGCTTAGTGTGATGCTCTATACATGGTGAGCGCTCTATACCATTGATTGATTAGATTCCATCCCATGCTTAGTCCCAGTGCCTGGAGCAGCTTTAATTACCCTGCCTTCTTTTGGCTTTTCTAATACCAATGTACTCACTTCTGTCTTACCTGCCGTTCACCTCTTCCTTACGTCTCCATCCTGCCTGTCACTCCCTCCCGCTTCACTTCCAACAGATCACTACTCTCCCCATCTTCCAGCCCCTACTAAAAACACCCCTTCTCCAGGAAGCCTTCCCCAGCTAGCCTCTCATCCTCCCACCGTATTTACCCCTTCCAGCATCACTCATGCAGTTGAGTCCACACTTCCTAAGCAGTCCTCATGCTTCTCTGCCCCCAAAGTACTTAATAATAATAATAATAATAATACGATGGCATTTATTAAGTGCTTACTATGTGCAAAGCACTGTACTAAGCGCTGGGGAGGTTACAAGGTGATCAGGTTGTCCCATGGGGCGGGGGGACTCACAGTCTTAATCCCCATTTTACAGATGTGGTAACTGAGGCCCAGAGAAGTGAAGTGACTTGCCCAAAGTCTCACAGCTGACAATTGGTGGAGCCAGGATTTGAATCCATGACCTCTGATTCCAAAGCCCGAGCTCTTTTCACTGCGCCACGCTGCTTCTCTTAACTTCTATATATACCTTCTATATATACCTTCATACTCTGTTGCGTCCCCTGCCAGTAATTAATTTTAATGCTCATCTCTCCCCTTAGATTGTAAACTCACTGAGGAAAGTGATTGTCTCTGATTATTGTACTAAGTGCTTAGTACAGTCCTCTTACCTCAACAAGGTGATCAATAAATATCGTGGAATTGTTTCTGGTGGGTTTGTTGTCTGTCTTAGCCTAGCTGCAAACTTGTTCATATGCTTTTTTCCATGAGTCTGAGTCTTAGCTAGAACATTAATTTAATGCCTGAGGCAGGCAGGAACAGTGGGTTTAGGTGGCACCTGGAGAGTCTGAGACAGAGCCAGCTCTGCCACCATTGTGCTGTGTGACCTTGGAGGAATCTCTGAGCCCCTCTGATTATTCCTCTGCATGGGGACTCAGAATCAGAGACTCAGAAGATGAACTTCTCTATAAGCTCCTTGTGGACAAGGAAAATGCCTGGCAACTGTTATATTGTATTCTCCCAAGTATAATGCTTTACACACAGTAAACACTCAATAAATATAATTGATTGATAATTGGCTGAGAGCAACAGGGCTGGGAAGTGGGGGGTGGTGTTCTGGATATGGCCATTCCTCACTCTTTCCTCAGAGTTAGATGGGGGTCTGCACTCTTGCTGCATTCCCTTGTAGCTGAGCTGACACTTCCTCAAGACATGGAAGACCAGAGGGGAAAAAGGGAGAAAGACTCCAGTTTCCGGAGAAGGCGAGAAACTCAGGGACATTAATGTGGAATGGAGACAGGATAATTATGACTTATTCCCAGGGTTGAGGTGTTCATGGAGGAGATCCCAGCTCTGGTCTAAAAATCAGTGACAATTTGGGAAGAGTGGGAGTCTTTTCTTGTTTTACAGTTCTCTTTACCTCCTATTTCTTAGCAAAGGCATCCAGGGTCTGTCTAGGGGTGGGGACAGCTCTAAAGCAGGATATGTATGGTGTCTGAGAGCCTGGGCCTTGCAGAGGGAAAGATTATCAGTAGGGGGTTGATATTGTCTCTGATATGCTATTCATTGTGAAACCCAATTGATCCGTTGTGTCCTGGTGTCAATGTAGGGAAAGGAAGGAATAACTCGCCTTGGGGTAGAGGAAGAGGAGGAGGAACTGTAGTTTTTTTTTTTAATGGTATTTGTTGTGTTTACTATGTGCCAAGCACTGTGCTAAGCACTGGGGTAGATACAAGATAATCAAGTTGGACAAAGTCCACGTCCCCATGGGGCTCCTTGTCTTAATCCCCATTTTATAGATGAGGCTACTGAGGCATAGAAAAGTTAAGTGATTTGCCCAAAATCACACAGCAGACAAGTGGCAGATTAGATTGGATTGGTATTAGAACCCAGAGCCTTCTGATTCATTCATTCATTAAATCGTATAGAGCACGTATTTGCATGCAGACCCCCTACCAAGTTCTTGGGAGAGTACAAGAGAAGCAGCATGGCTCAGTGGAAAAGAGCAAGGGCTTTGGAGTCAGAGGTCATGGGTTCAAATCCCAGCTCCACCAATTGTCAGCTGTGTGACTTTGGGCAAGTCACTTCACTTCTCTGGGCCTCAGTTACCTCATCTGTAAAATGGGGATTAAGATTGTGAGCCCCCTGTGGGACAACCTGATCGCCTTGTAACCTCCCCAGCGCATAGAACAGTGCTTTGCACATAGTTAGCGCTTAATAAATGGCATTATTATTACTATTATTATTACAATACAACAATAAATAGACACATTCCCTGCCCAGAACAAGCTTACAGGCTAGAGGAGGAGAGTCAGACATTAATATAAATACATAAATTACAGATATGTACATAGGTGCAGTGAGGCTGGGAGGATTCCCAGGATCCACTATGCCATGCTGCTTCTAGAATCCATTCTGGGGTTCAGGAGGACTGCAGGAAAACTCAAGTTACCCTATGTTAGGGAGGAAGTTGATGTTGCTACATTTTCTGAGTTGGGGAGAGGTTTTGGTGGGGGGCCAGTTTTGAACCAATGCAGGTAACGGGCTCTGGTTTCCCTTGGCTTTCAGTTGTGGGTGAGATGCTGTCCAATTCCACAGTCTGCAAAACTATCCAAATTCTAGCTGAATGAACCAATCAAATGTAGTCTTTTTTATGATATTTGTTAAGTACTTACTCTGTGCCAGACACTGCACTTAGCAATATGGTAGGCACAAGCCAATCAGGATGGACACAGTTATTTCCCACATAGGGCATGCAGTCTTAATCCCCATTTTACAGATGTGGTAACTGAGGCACAGAAAAGTTAAGTGACTTACCCAAGGTTACACAGCAGACAAGTGGGGAGCTGGACTAAGAACCCAGGTCCTTTTGACTCCCAAATATGTGCTTTAAACACTAGGCCATAGGGTACTTACTGCTTAATTGAGTACTCACTGTGTGCAGAGCTCTATACTAAGCATTTGAGAGAGAACAATAGAGTGAGTTAGATAAGATCGATCCCTGCCCTCAAGGAGTTTACAATGTGGTGGTAGAGGGGAGGATATTAAGGATATTAAAATAAACCACCCATTGGGAAGTAACCATAAAGTGTAAAGATACAAATATAAGAGCTGTGGGGGATGGAATCAAGTGTTTAGGTGATGCAGCCCAGAGAGGAAAAGGGTGGAGAGAAGAAAGATGAGGCATAGGAGGGTCCACTAGGTCAGAGGAGGTGAGACTGAGCTAGAGTGTAAGCTCCTTGTGGGCAGGGAACATGTCTGCCATCCCTGTTATATTGTTCTTTCCCAACCACCTAATAGAGTGCTCTGCACTCATTAAGAACTCAACAAATTCTATTGACTGAAGAAGTGCGGTGGGGATAATAAAATGATGATGGCATTTATTAAGCGCTTACTATGTGCAAAGCGCTGGGGGTAGATACAAGGTAATCAGGGTGTCCCATGTAGGGCTCACAGACTTCATCCTCATTTTACAGATGAGGGAACTGAAGCCAAGAGAAGTTAACTAACTTGCCCAAAGTCACACAGCTGACCAGTGGCAGAAGTGGGATTAGAACCTATGACCTCTGACTCCCAAACCCGGGCTCTTTCCACTAAGCCAAGCTGCTTCTCCATGTGTATCACTGTGTTCACTGGTAGAATTGATTGAGTGTTTGATTTCCTTGAGCTTTTGAATCTATTTCTGAGCCTTCTATCTAGGAAAAAGTCTTCCACCAGTCACCTGACCAATTAGTTTTGGTATTTATTAAGTAGAAGTAGCATGGCTTAGTGGAAAGAGCATGGGCCTGGGAGTCGTAGTTCTAATTCCACATCTGCCAGTGTCTGTTGTGTGATCTTGGGCAAGTCATTTAATTTCTCTGTGACTCAGTTTCTTCAACTGTAAAATGGGGATTCCATGCCTGTTCCCCTCCGACTTAGACTGTGAGCCTCACCTGAGATAAAGACTGTGTCCAAATTGATTAACTCTTATCTATCCCAGTGCTTAGAACAGTGCTTGACACATAGTAAGCGCTTAACAAATGAAATAATAATAATCTCCTTCCCCCTTCAGCTGTGAGCCCCAAGTGCATCAGGTCCCGTGTTCCACCTGATTATCTTGTATCTACCCCAACAATTAACACAGTGCTTGGCATATAGTAGGCATATAATAAATAATAGTATTATCATTGTTGTTATCATTACTGCTGTGACAGCAATATCTCCAGCCATGCTGGAATGAACTGGAGCAGTGGGAGGAAGCACTGTTCTCCTTGCTTGTTTGCTGATCCAAAGTCTTGGACCCAGGGAGCTGTTATGTCCATTCTCTCTCTCTACAGTATGTAGTGACATCCAGGGGCAGGATGAGATTTTTTACTGCTCCCTGTGGTCCCAGCCCGGTGACTGCCTCTGGGTGTGTGTGAGCATGTGCAGTGCTCTGCACACAGTAAGCACTCAATAAATACAATTGAATGAATGAATAAATGGCTAGGGCAGGGATCAGAACGAGGTCCTTGATATTGACCCTTTCTTCGCATTCCCTGCTAAGTTAGGGCTAACAGATCAGGGAGCTGATGAGGCGATGAGAGGTTCAGAGGAAAGAGCACAGGGATGAGAGCCAGGACACCTGGGTCCCATCTTTACCCCTGGCCTGCCGTGTGACCTTGGGCAAGTGCCCCCTCAGGGCTTCAGTGTTCTCATCTGTAAAATGGGGATAATAATAATAATAATAATAATAATAATAATAATGGCATTTGTTAAGCACTTACTATGTGCAAAGCACTGTTCTAAGTGCTGGTGGGTATTCAAGGTGATCAGGTTGTCCCACCTGGGGCTCACAGTCTTAATCCCCATTTTACAGATGAGGTAACTAAGGCTCAGAGAAGTTAAGTGACTTGCCCAAGGTCACACAGCAGACATGTGGTGGTGTCGGGATTCAAACCCATGACCTCTGACTCCCAAGCCCGTTCTCTTTCCACTGAGCCACGCTACTTCAGGTAGGAGCATACCTACCTCATAATACCTACCTCACCCTACTTCACAGGGATGTTATGAGGATAAAATGAGGTGATTGGTGGGAAAGCTCTTTGGTTAAACCAATGCACTATACAAAGCATGAGGTATTCTTTTGAGATCATTTTAGGGAGGGAGGTGCATTCCCAGAATCTCTTCGAAAGGGTGAAGGTAAACTTCTTAATGAGCTGGGATCCTGAAACTTGAGTCAGAGCGGGGGTAACTGTTGATGGTGAGAAGTGTTTTGAAATGGTCTAGAAAATAGTTTCCACAAGCCTCTTTAGGCTACAGAAATTCCCATCTTCTTCTCACAGCCTTGGGGCTGGTGACTTCCTAAATACAAATGCCTAAAGTTCAGTCCTCAACAAATTCCAGGTTGGAAATCTAACCAATCAGTTATCAACTTCTGTTTTTGAAATTTCATTATTGGAGTCAGGGTTAGGATTGGATGACACACAAATTCATGAAATGTTCCATATTTTTCGGAAAAGGAGGAGGTATCGGTTTCCTTCTCGCCCCCCAATGTCGCTTTCGCGCTATCCCTCCTCCCCCTTCCCTTTCCTTCCCTTCCTTTGAAGCCCACATTATTCACCTCTACCACCCCCTCCAGATTCTTGTAGCCATCATCTACCACTCCCCCGGCCCCACCTCCAACTTCTTTAACGATTTTGACCCCTTTCTCACCTACCTTCTCTCCTTTTCCATGCCCACTCTTACCCTTGCAGACTTCAACATCCACATGGATATCCCTGGTGACTCCTCTGCCGCCCGCCTTCTATCTCTCCTTGACACTGCCAACCTCTTGCTCCACACCACCTCGCCCACTCACCAACTTGGTCATACCCTCGACCTCATCATCTCCTACCGCTGCACTATCTCCACCCTCACCAACTCTGAAATCCCTCTCTCTGATCATAATCTTCTCACCTGCCTCCTCACTCACACTCCTTTCCCCTGTAAATCCATATTACTCTCTCACAGAGATCTCTGCTCTCTTGACCCATCCATCTTTCTGAGCGCCTCACACCCCACCTCGCCTCCCTCTCCTCTATACCCAATCTTGATGATCAGATTATTGCTCTCAACTCTACCGTTTCTACTCAGCTAGACTCACTCTCTCCACTTTCCCTTCGCCACTCTCGGACCACTAACCCACAGCCTTGAATCACTGCCACTGTCCGCCTCCTTCGCTCTTATGCTCGAGCTGCTGAACGCTGCTGCCGAAAGTCTAAACACCATGCCAACCTCGTTCACTTCTAGTTTATCCTTTCCTGCCTTAACTCAGCCCTCTCCTCTGCCAGACAAAACTATTTCTCCTCCCTTATTGACACCCATGCCCATCATCCCCATCAGCTCTTCCATACATTCAACTCCCTTCTCAGGCCCCCGGTTCCTCCCCCTCCTCCTTCCCTCACCCACAATGATCTGGCCTTCTACTTAATAAAATTAAATCCATCAGGTCTGACCTACCCAAAGTCACTCCCCCCACCTTCTCCAACCCCCTGGCTCTCGACACTCTCTGCTACTCACCCATCCTTCCCAGCAGTATCCTCAGAGGAGCTCTCCTCCCTCCTCTCAAGTGTTACTCCAGCCACCTGTGCTTCTGAACCCATTCCCTCTCATCTCATGAAATCTCTTGCTCCGTCCCTTCTCCCCTCCTTAACTTCCATCTTCAACCGCTCACTCTCCACTGGTTCCTTTCCCTCTGCCTTCAAACATGCCCATGTCTCTCCCATCCTAAAAAAACCCCTCTCTTGACCCCACCTTACCTTCTAGTTATTGACTCATCTCCCTCCTACCATTCCTTTCCAAACTCCTTGAACGAGTCGTCTACACATGCTGCCTCAAATTCCTCAACACCAACTCTCTCCTCAACCCCCTCCAGTCTGACTTCCATCCCCTACATTCCAAGGAAACTGCCCTCTCAAAGGTCACCAATGACCTGCTGCTTGCCAAATCCAATGGCTCATACTCTATCCTAATCCTCCTCGACCTCTCAGCTGCCTTCGACACTGTGGACCACTCCCTTCACCTCAACATGCTATCCAACCTTGGCTTCACAGACTCTGTCCTCTCCTGGTACTCCTCTTATCTCTCCGGTCGTTCATTCTCAGTCTCTTTTTCAGGCTCCTCCTCCCCCTCCCATCCCCTTACTGTGGGGGTTCCCCAAGGTTCAGTTCTTGGTCCCCTTCTGTTCTCGATCTACACTCACTCCCTTGGTGACCTCATTTGCTCCCACGGCTTCAACTCTCATCTCTATGCTGATGACACCCAAATCTACATCTCTGCCCCTGCTCTCTCCCCCTCCCTCCAGGCTCGCATCTCCTCCTACCTTCAGGACATCTCCATCTGGATGTCTGCCCACCACCTAAAACTCAACATGTCCAAGACCAAACTCCCTGTCTTCTCTCCCAAACCCTGCCCTCTCCCTGACTTTCCCATCACTGTTGATGGCGCTACCATCCTTCCCATCTCACAAGCCCGCAACCTTGGTGTCATCCTTGACTCCGCTCTCTCGTTCACCCCTCCCAACCAAGCCATCATCAAAACTTGCCGGTCTCACCTTTGCAACATTGCCAAGATCTGCCCTCCTCTCCATCCAACTGCTACCCTGCTCGTTCAAGCTCTTATCTATCCTATCCCGTCTGGACTACTGAATCGGCCTCCTCTCCGATCTCCCATCCTCTTGTTTCTCCCCATTTCAATCCATACTTCACGCCACTGCCCAGATTGTCTTTGTCCAGAAATGCTCTGGGCGTGTTACTCCCCTCCTCAAAGATCTCCAGTGGCTACCAATCAACTTACGCATCAAGCAGAAACTCCTCACCCTCGGCTTCAAGGCTCTCCATCACCTTGACCCCTCCTACCTCACCTCCCTTCTCTCCTTCTACAGCCCAGCCCGCACCCTCCGCTCCTCTGCCACTAATCTCCTCACCATGCCTCGCTCTCGCCTGTCCTGCCGTCGACCCCCGGCCCACATCATCCCCCTGGCCTGGAATGCCCTCCCTCCCCACATCTGCCAAGCTAGCTCTCTTCCTCCCTTGAAGTCCCTACTAAGAGCTCACCTCCTCCTGGAGGCCTTCCCAGACTAAACCCCCTCCTTCCTCTCCCCCTCCTCCCCCTCTCCATCACCCCTGCCTTACCTCCTTCCCTTCCCCACACCACCTGTATATATGTATATATGTTTGTACGTATTTATTACTCTATTTATTTATTTTACTTGCACATATCTATTCATTTTATTTTGTTAATATGTTTTGTTTTGTTCTCCGTCTCCCCCTTCTAGACTGTGAGCCCATTGTTGGGTAGGGACCGTCTCTATATGTTGCCAACTTGTACTTCCCAAGCACTTAGTACAGTGCTCTGCACACAGTAAGTGCTCAATAAATATGATTGATTGATTGATTGATTGGGGGTAAAGAGAGGGCTAGGATTAGACTGGGTGTTTGGGCTAGGCTTTGGGTTAAATTTGAACTTTAGGTTGAAGACTAGGATTAAGGCTAGATATCAAATATATATGCACTTACTGTGTACCGAGCACTGTATTAAGTGCTTGGAAGAGTACAATATAATGTCATTTTGATCTCTGTCTCCCCACTTCTAGACTGTGAGCCCATTGTTGGGCAGGGATTGTCTCTATTGGCTGCTGAATTGTACTTTCCAAGGGCTTAGTACAGTGCTCTGCAAACAGTAAGCACTCAATAAATATGAATGAATGAATGTATGAATGAATGAATGAATGAACATGCTTAAGGCCTTCCTCCTGTCTGGAACTCTCTCCACCTACATATCTGACAAACTGCCACTTTGTCCATCTTCAGGGCCATACTCAAATAGTATCTCCTCCAGGGAGCCCTCTCCTCTCCCTACCATATTCTCCTTCCCTTTCATAATAATAATAATGATAATGACATTTATTAGGTGCTTACTATGTGCAAAGCACTGTTCTAAGTGCTGGGGAGGTTACAAGGTGATCAGGTTGTCCCACAGCGGGCTCACAGTCTTCTTCCCCATTTGACAGATGAGGGAACTGAGGCCCAGAGAAGTGAAGTGACTTGCCCAAAGTCACACAGCTGACAAGGGGGGGAGCCTGGCTTTGAACCTCTGACTCCAAAGCCCGTGCTCTTTCCACTGAGCCATGCTGCTTCTCCCCTAGGGGAGAAGCTTAGGGGACACGCTGCTTTCATGTCCCCTATGCACTTTACCCAGTGCTTTGCACATAGTAAGCGCTTAGCAAATACCAAAATTATAATTATTACTCTGTACCCACTAAGTGCTTTATTACCTCACTTCCAAAGCACTAGTGTATGTATCCTTATACTATTATTTCCCATGCATTTCAGTGTATCTCCTGCACTGGATTGTAAGCCCCTGAGGGCAGGGATCATGTCTGCCAAACCTATTGTATTGTAATCTCCAAAGCACTTACTACAATGCTCTGCTCCCAATAAGCACTCTCCCCATCTAGACTGTAAGCTTGTAGGCAGGGAATGTGTCTGTTTATTGTTATTGTACTCTCACAAGCAGTACAGTGCTTTGCATACAGTAAGCGCTCAAGGAATATGATTGAATGAATAAGCTTTCAGTAAATATCACTGATTAAATGACTGAGAGCAAGGCATGCTTTCAAGCCCCCAAGTCTCTGTTCTATCAGAGAGATCTCTCTTGGGGAGATGGGAAATATAGTTACTCTTTCCTCATTCACCTATCTGCACCTTCCTACTCCAGGTCATCTTGGCACCTGGAAAGAGCTGACAAGCATTATTAAGTTGTCAGTGATCACCTCTATCTGGGGAGCAGGGACTTTGAGCTCCCAACCCCAAGCCCCCTCTGTGTTCAGGCTGGTCTGCGGCCCCAGTCCTTCTCTCCTATCAGCCAGCGTAAGGTCCTTGACCATGAGACAGAGCCCTCTGAGCGTCCTCCCTTTCCCTCCCTGCTCTGGCCCTTCATTACTGGATAATTTATCAAGTAATGGGAGTAATTAACCCAGTGGGGGCCCGCTCTCTGTGCTGGAAAAGGGTACAGAAAGGGCCATCCCATCAACCCCTGCCTTGATTGCTCTGTAGAGTGATTTTCCCTCATCCCCATCTCTCTGTTTCCCTCACTCTTGCCTGAGTTTGATTTTCCCTGCTTTGTGTGGAGGGAGTTGGCGAGGAGAAAAGACCCATAAATTGCCCACGTGCTGGGCTGGCAAAGAGGGAGCTGGTTAAAGGTTGTTGTCTTGGACTGAACAAACTGGATGATTTCTTTAAGGGGGAGCAGAGAGGGCAGCAGGATTCCTCCTGCTTCTGTTTCTCCCCTTCCCAGTGTCTTCCAGTCTCCCCCTCCACCCCCTCCTCCCCCTCCCCACATTTATAGAGCTGGCTCTGAATTGAATCTCTTTTAATGGTCCCGGGAGGCGAGAACCTTGAAGGGTGATTATCTTCATTATAAATTATTAACTCTTCCAGCAGCCAGATGGCTTCCCAGCCCAGGCAGGCGGGAGCTTTCGGGCTTGGAGCCTCTCAGTGCTGGAGTGGCCTGCTGGCTTTTTTTAAAAAATTGCATTTGTTAAGCATTTACTATGAGCCAGGCACTGTACTAAGCGCTGAAGTTGATCAAACTACTCAGTCCCTGTCAATCAATCAATAATAATAATAATGGCATTTGTTAAGCACTTACTATGTGCAAAACACTGTTCTAAACATTGGAGGGATACAAGGTGATCAGGTTGTCCCACGTGGGGCTCACAATCTTAATACCCATTTTACAGATGAGGGAACTGAGGCACAGAGAAGTGAAGTGACTTACTCAAAGTCACACAGCTGACAAGTGGCAGAGCTGGGATTAGAACCCATGACCTCTAACTCCCAAGCCCGGGCTCTTTCCACTGAGCCACGTGGAATACTTACTGTGCGGAGAACATTGTACTAAGCTTGGGAGAGTACAATACAACAGTTGGTAGACACCTTCTCTGCCACAAAGGTCTCACAGCCTTAATCCCCATTTTACAGGTGAGGTAAATGAGGCACAGAGAAGTACGGTGACTTACCCAAGGTTTCACAGCAGATGAGTAGCAGAGCCAGGATTAGTATGTAGGACCTCTGGTGACTCCCATGCCCATGCTCTTTCCACTAGGTAACACTGCTTCTCCCAGCTCCACTTCCCTGGGATGAGTTTCAGGGGATGGCATCCTGGCTGTTCCTGGGCACTGGGGACATGGAGGTGGTGCCTCCACTGGCTGGTGCCTAGTGGAGCTGGGTAGGTGAAGCTGCATCTTGGCATCTTGGCTCTTGCTGAAATCTTGCATGACAGGAGTTTGGGGGTTCCCCTGTCCTGCAGCTCCCCCTGTCCCACACATCACTTAGGTACACATCTGTAATATATTTATTTATATTATTATCTGTCTCTCCCTCGAGACTGTAAGCTCATTGTGAGCAGGGAATGTGTCTGTTTTAGTGTAGTACAGTGTTCTGCACACAGTGAGCGCTCAATAAATCTGATTGATTGAATGAATAAGTGAATGCATCCACAATGCCAGCGGTTTCTGAATCCTTGCCTGGCCCTGAGGCTTGGACTGGGGTTGGCATGAGGATGAACAGGGCAAGGTTCACCACTGCTTGTTGCCTGGACAGTGGTCAGAGTTGGGGCTTGGACTGTGAGTGCAGGGATTGTGTCTATTTAGTTGGTTGTACTCTCCCAAGTGCTTAGTACAGTGCTCTGTTAAGTGCTGAATAAACACTACTGACTGTAGCAGGGAGTGGAGAGGGCCTTGTACTATGGCAGAGGATTTTTAGAGACTTCAGACCCTGGGCTAGAACTACTGTCTTGATCCCAGGCCAGGGATAGGACTCAAGTCCTGCTCTGCCACATCACGATGACGATGATGATAGTAATAGTGATATAATAATAACGATGATGGTCATGATAATAACAATAATAGTAATTGTATAATTTGTAAACCACTTACTAAGTGCCAAGTGCTGTACTAAGCACTGCGGTAGATGAGAAGCATGAGAAGCAGCATGGCATGCCATTAAGCAGCATGGCATAGTGGATACAGCATGGGCCTGGGAATCAGAAGGTCATAGGTTCTAATCCTGGCTCTGCCACTTGTTTGCTGTGTGACCGTGAGCAAGTCACTTCACTTCTCTGTGCCTCAATTACCTCATCTGTAAAATGGGGATTAAGACTGTGAGCTCCATGTGGGACAACCTGATTAATCTGTATCTACCCCAGTGCTTAGAACAGCGCTTGACACATAGTCAGTGCTTGACACGTAGTAAGTGCTTACCAAATACTGTTATTATTATTATTATTATTACAATGTAATTAGGTCAGAGAGGACCCTGTCTAACCTGAGCTGTGCTGCCTGAATGAGAATAGGTACTTAATCCCCATTTTGCAGATCAGGAAATTGAGGTACAGAGAAGGCAGCAGGCAAGTGGCAGAGCAGGGATTAGAACCCAGGTCCTCTGACTCCCAGAATCCTGTAATAATAATAATAATAATGGCATTTATTAAACCCTTACAATGTGCAAAGCACTGTACCCTTCTCTGCCTGGATTTTGACTGGCCAGGGTCTCTGTCTAGGGCAGTCAGTTTCTATAAGGCTGATTGCTGTAGGATTATTATTGTTATCATTATTATTAGCAATAAGAATAAAAAATGGTATTGTTGAGGGCTTACTATGTGCCCAGCACTGTATTAAGTGCTTGGGAGAGTACAGCAGAGTTGGCAGATATGTTCCCTGCCCACAGTAAGCTTACAGTCTAGAAGGGGTGACAGTCATTAATATAAATAAATAATTTGGAATGTAATGTAAATATGTTGTCATGGTATTTGTTAACTGCTACTCTGTCAAGCCCTGGATAGATGCAAATAATCTCCCTGTAGAAATTCAGAATTCTTTTTCTTCTCCCTTTGTATCATAACACATCAGAGTGGCTCTACCACTAAATGACTCTACCCCTGGCCCCCTCCCCAATCTCTCTCTCTCTCTCTCTCTCTCTCTCTCTCTCTCTCTCTCTCTCTCTCCAGCTCCTTTTCCCAAAGCAATTTGTGTGTGCTTGCTCTTTCCAATCCCAGGGAGGCTTAGGCATAGGCATGAAAGTAGCAACTGTGTATCCCCTGGGGAGTCTTCCGTATTCCAGAAAGTCTCAGGTTTGGCATCTTTTTTTTTTCATGGTATTTGTTAAGCACTTACTTTGTGCCAGGCACTGTTTTAAGTGCTGGGTTAGGTAGAAGGTAAGCAGGTTGGACACAGTCTACGTCCCACGTGGAGCTTACACTCTGACTCCCAGGCCCAAGCTATAACCATTAGATGACACTGTTCTTCTGGTTCTCTGCTGCATTTGTCCTTAGCTCAGGGTTAGCTCTTGCCTGGTTGGGTGTCAGATGATGTCCCATGATGGCTTCACATGGCTTTGTGGCTATATGGGCTTGGAACTGCCAGGAGGAAGGTGGGGTGGAGGAGACAGGGAGGAGCTCTGGGCAAAAGGACACACCTAGAGTGGAGTCAATACCGGGCAGTAAATTACATATATGTGGAGTGGATAAACAAACACTCTTAGCTTCTCCTACAGCCACAGGTAAGCTGAGATCAGTTAAAGTCCCCCAGGGTTAGGAGCCAAATGGGGCCTGGTCCTCTCCAGCAGCCATTTTCCCTGCCAGACTGTAAACTCCTGAGGGCAGGGATCCTGTCTAGTAACTCTATTGTACTTTCCCAAGAACTTAGTGGAGTGTTCTACCCAGACTAAGTGTTCAGTGACTACTATTGATTGACTGACTCAAGGTTAACAGTTTCCAGAGGGAGCTTGAAGAACCCCTTTCTCTGAGGCCTTTAAAAACCAGAGAGCTTCTTGCCTGTGTGTGGGATGATTCATCATGCTCTAAATGCGGGGGTGGATCCTTGTTGATGCTTTCCCAGCCTAGAATTGAGGCTCCTCCAGATGGGTGGTTCTCCTTGAGTCTGGAATACTTTTTTATTTTTTTTATGGTATTTGCTAAGCATTTGCTATGTGCCAGACCCTGTGCTAAGTGCTGGGGTAGATACAAGTTAAGAAGGTTGGACACAGTCCATGTCCCACATGGGGCCCACAGTCTGAATCCCCGTTTTACAGATGAGGTGACTGAGGCACAGAGAAGCTAAGTGACTTCCCCAAGGTCACACAGCTGACAAGGGGCATATTCCTCTGCAATCGATTCCAAAATCCAGTTATCCCGACGTCTAGGGAAGGATCTGAGTTAAACACAATTCCTTTTCTGTCTGGTGTTCTGAAGACACCTACTGCCCTTTCAATCAATCAATCAATCAATCGTATTTATTGAGCGCTTACTGTGTGCAGAGCACTGTACTAAGCGCTTGGGAAGTACAAGTTGGCAACATATAGAGACAGTCCCTACCCAACAGTGGGCTCACAGGCTTACTCCTGTGGAGTAGGTGGGCACCAGTAGATGAAAGCTGATTCTACAAGAAATTTCCTTCCTCAGATGTCAGGGTAGGGCATCCACTGTCTTCTAGGATTTGCCATGTTTCCTCTCCTCCAGGGAGTCCCACTTCATTGTCTGGTCCCGGGGCTACGCTGCAATTACCGAGGGTAAAATAAGAGAGGAGATCACTCCTTCCCTCTCGTATTTCCCAGTCTCTTACTCACCCAAAGACTGGGGCATTTGGGAACCTCCTCTTCCTCTTCAGGCACCAGCCCCTGAATGACTTACTTTCTGGAGGAGCAAGAGGTGTGTGGGATCCCACAGAGAAGTAGTGTTGGGTTGCCAACTTGTACTTCCCAAGCACTTAGTACAGTGCTGTGCACACAGTAAGTGCTCAATAAATATGACTGAATGAATGAATGCATGAGAGAGAAGAAGTTTGGCGATCTTGTGGCAGTGGTTCCTGAGGATTGGCTGGAATGAAAATGAACCAGGAAAGGGATGGTTAGAGAGAAGCCGAAGGCAGTAATAATAATAATGATAATAATAATAATGATAGCATTTGTTAAATGCTTAACTATGTATGGAATACTGTTCTAAGCACTGGGGGGCGGGGATACAAGATCACCTTGTAACCTCCCCAGTGCTTAGAATAGTGCTTTGCACATAGCAAGTGCTTAATAAATGCCATTATCATTATTATTAAGGAGATCAGGTTGTCCCACGTGGGGCTCACAGTCTTAATCCCCATCTTACAGATGAGGTAACTGAGGCTCAGAGAAGTTAAGTGATTTGCCCAAGGTCACACAGCAGACATGTGGTGGAGCCGGAATTAGAACCCATGACCTCTGACTCCCAAGCCCATGCTCTTTTCACTGAGCCACGTTGTTTCTGCCAGTAGGGGTAGATTACATGGTCCAGAAGGCAGAGGCAGAAGGTTAGTCTTGATTTTCACCTCTTACTACAGGGTGGGAACAGAGTGTTCTGAATAACTTTTTTCTTGCCTGCTTAAAATAAAATCCATTTTGGGTGGAGGGAGTTATGGAAGAACTTTAACAATGCAGCACAAAGCAACAATCATTAACATGCATGGAAGGCTTTAAAAGTGGAAACTGGAGGTCGGCAATGAAGGATATGGAATGTTCTGGAGAAAAAGCTACTTAGGAGATGATTATGATATTCATTATGGTATTTGTAAAGCACTTACTATGTGCCAAGCACTGTTCTAAGCGCTGGAATAGATGCAAATTAATCAGGTTGGACATAGTCCCCTTCCCACATAGGGCTCACAGTCTAAGTAGGAAGGAGTAGGATTTAATCCCCATTTTATGGATGTGCCCCTCTGAGGCACAGAGAAGTTAAGTGACTTGCCCAAGGTCATACAGCAGTCATGTGGCAGAGTCAGGTTTAGCACCCAGGACCTCTGAATCTCAGGCTCATGCTCTTTCCACTAGGCTACAGAGCTCCTCAGCCCTTAGAACAGTGCTGGACACATAGTAAATGCTTAACAAATACCATAATTCTTATTTGTAAAGCATTTGCTATGTTTTAAAGTGCTGGGGCTGATACAGTATAATCAGATCAGACACAGTCCATGACCTTCAAAGGGTTCACCCTGAGGAGGAGGGAGGACAGGTATCGAATCCCTATTTACAGATGAGGAAACTGAGGTCCAAAGAAGTGAAGTGCCTTGTCTGTGGCCACCCAGGAGGCAAATGGCAGAGCCTGGATTAGAACCTGGGTGGTCTGACTCCCGGGACCCTGCTCTTTTCTCTAGGCCATGCTGCTTCCCAGTATCAAAGTGCAAAGGTGTTGCGGAAAAGGATCGCAGTGCATGGGAAGGGCAGAGATGGGCAGCCCAGGTGTGGGGCTGGCAAGGGCACCAGAAAAGAAGTGGAAGGCCCCATGCCATGAACGCAGCAGACACTCTCCCTCCCGCCCTTTGCCCACGAATGCTGCCGCTATTCTCATTGCTTTAAGGAACATCAAGCATGTGACTCACACCCCACAAGCGGTAGAGAGAGGAGGAAAGAGAGCAGGCTGGAGTGGGAGGAACAGGGGAAGGCTGAGAGAGTTGCGGCCACTCTGGAGGTTGAGCAACCTGCGTGTCAGAGTTGGGCGGCATGCCCCCTCTGCCTTGGGTACAGCAGGATTGTGAGCCATTTGTAAAGATGTTAACCCGGCCTGAGAAGTGTGCCTCTCGGTTAATTATGGAAATTAGTTGGCAATTAGATAATGTCACTCACTCGCTCTTGCTTGGTACCCACACAACACATAAGCATGTGTTAGCCCCTCCTCTAAGGGTGGTGTCTCTCTTCTGAGATCCTCAGACTTATGTGGTTCTTCCTCTGCTATCCTCTGTGTGTGTGTGTATGTAGGTCTGAGTCATATGCCGTGAAGGTGGGATACTTAGGATTTGGTCTCCCCAACTCCCACAGCCCTATGGAAATGCTGCAGGTGGGTGAGTTTCCTGGATGGAAAAGCAGCTTTGAGGCACAGGATGTTTTTAACATGCTTTTACCTCTGCCATTTTGGGAACTTGGTGTTGTGATGGGGACCTTTAGGTGGGAGGGTTTAGAAAATTTGGGGGAATTGATCAGAAAAGAGATCAGAAAATGATCAAAAAATCATAGAAAACATCTCCTCACAAAGGGAATTTGATAAAAGATAGTCTTCGGCATAGCAGTTTTGAGATCAAATACTTCTTTGGATTATATAGTGAAATGAGACTCAATGAGGTCTGCTCTCCAGGCTGGACATTGTGCAGAGCCTGTCAAAACTCTGCATCTTGAGCCTCAACCAGTCAGTCAGTCAATGGTGTTTGAGTTCTGGCATTGTGCAGAGCACTGTACTAACCACAGTCTAACAGACACTTGAGAAGAAAGGAGATTGAGCATCAGCAGAGGTTTGTTAGGGAGCCCAAGGCAGCCAGTAGTTGGGGAATACGGAGTGGAGAGAAGTAGTGCAGGAGGAAGGGGATGATAGAAGGCAGGACTAAGACTGTACGCTCCTTGTGGGCAAGGAACATGTCTACCAACTCTGTTGCATCATACTCTCCCAAGTGCTTAGTTCAGTGCTTTGCACACAGTAAATGCTTCAGACTTAATTGACTGAGGAGCAGTTGTAGGTGGGAACCTGCTACAGATTCAGTACTGTTCTGCCTATTCTGAGTTCCTTAATTCTGGAGTTACCACCAGTCTCCACCTTTCTGTGCACTGAGTTTTCCCTCCTTCAAGGTTTTAAGGGAAGGGATGCTCCATGGACTTCATTACAGATGGAAGAAGTATGAAGGATCAGCAGGGGACTGGTTGGAGATTTTCAGCTAGAAGACAGCCATGAGCTTCACAGGCTTGTCCCTTCAACATTCATTCATTCATTTATTCATTCATTCAATCGTATTTATTGAGCACTTACTTTGTGCAGAGCACTGTGGTAAGTGCTTGGAAAGTACAATTCGGCAACATATAAAGGTGGTCCCTACCCAACAACGGGCTCACAGTCTAGAAGGGGAAGACAGACAGCAAAACAGAACAAGTTAGACACGTATCAACACCATCAAAATAAATGGAATTATAGGTATATACACATCATTACTAAAATAGAGTAATATATATGTACAAATATGCACAAGTGCTGCAGGGAGGGGAAGAGGGTAGGGCAGAGGGAGGGAGTAGGGGCGATGGGGAGGAGGAGCAGAGGATAAGGTGGGGCTCTGGGAAGGTCTTCTGTAGGAACTGAGCTCTCAGTAGGGCTTTGAAGGGAGGAAGAGAGCTAGTTTGGTGAACAAAGCTTATTCTTTATTAAATCACATCCAATCAGTTGTATTTATTGAGCACTTACTATGTGCAGAGCACTGTACTAAGCACTTGGGAGAGTACAATACAACAGAATCTGCTGACGGACAAGTTAAGCAAAACAAAATGATACAATGAAGGATTAAAACTGGCCTGGAGGTAGGAAGGGAAAAAACCTCCGCATTGTGCTTAGCTGTTAAATCCAATTTTTCTTTTTCGGCTCTATGGGACAAGTCTCCTTGCAGGATTGGGTTATAGGGTTTCCTGATTCTTTCCAATTGGAAAGCCTGCTTTTCCCTGCTTCCACCTCTTCATTCTATTCCACTAGTTTTGATTTGATCTGGTGAAGAGAGGATGAGTCTGTGAGTCATTCATTCACTCTAACTTATTTATTGAGCCCTTACTGTGTGCAGAGCACCATGCTGAACACTTGGGAGAGTACAATACAACAATAAACAGACACATTCCCTGCCCACAGTGAGCTTACCATCTAGAGGTGGGAAGGCAGACAACAATACAAATAAATAAATTACAGATATGTACATAAGTGCTGTGGGGCTGGGAGAGGGGAATAACAAAGGGAGTAAGTCGGGGCAATGCAGAAGGGAATGGGAGAAGAAGAAAGGAGGGCCTTAGTTTGAGAAGGCCTCTTGGAGGAGATGTGCCTTCAATAAGGCTTTAAAAGGGGGGGAAGAGTAATTGTCTGTCGGATTTGAGGAGGGAGGGCATTCCAGGCCAGAGGCAGGAGGTGGGCTAGGGGTTGGTGAGTACCAGGGGGGATAGATGAGATCGAGGCACAGTGAGAAGACTAGCACTAGAGGAGCAAAGTTTGTGGGCTGGGTTTTAGAAGGAAAGAAGCGAGGTGAGGTAAGAGAGGGCAAGGTGGTGGAGTGCTTTAAAGCCAATGGTGAGGAGTTTCTGTTTGATGTGGGGGTGGATGGGCAACCACTGGAGGTTATTGAGGAATTGGTTGACATGTCCTGAATGTTTTTATAGAAAAAAGATCTGGTCAGCAGAGTGAAGTATGGACTGGAGTAGGCAGAGGCAGGAGGCTGGGAGGCCAGCAAAGGAGGCTGATGCAGTAATCCAGGTCAGTTAGGATGAGTGATTGTATTAACATGGTAGCAATTTGAATGGAGAGGAAAGGGCAGATTTTACCGATGCTGAGAAGGTGAGGCTGACAAGATTTAATGATGGATTGAATAGAAGGGTTGAATGAGAGAGAGAAGTCAAGGATAATGCCAAGGTTACAGACTTGTGTGACAGGAAGGATGGTGGTGCCATCTACAGTGATGGGAAAGTCACAGGGAGGACAGGGTTTGAGTGTGAAGATATGGAATTCTGTTTTGGACATGTTAAGCTTGAGGTGATGGGAAGACATCCAAGTAGAGATATCTTGAAGGCAAGAGGAAATGTAAGACTGCAGAGAGGGGGAGACATTGGAGGTGGAGATGTAGATTTGGGAGTCACCTGCATAGAGGCCATAGTTGAAGCTATGGGAGAGAATAAGTTCTCCAAGGGAGTGGGTGTAGATAGAGAATAAAAGAGGACCCAGAACTGAACCTTGAGGGAAACTTGGAGTTATAGTACCCGTTCTGTAGGTTTCCTGATGATGTTATGCCTTCGTGTGGAAGGTTCTGACTGAAGAGCCACCTAGGGCACTGTGTGAAGTGGACAGGTCCAGCTGAAGAACGCCTATCTCACATTGATGGCAAAAATGGTACTATCAGTGGTGTTTAAGAGCTTGCTTGGTGCTGAGTCCTATGGTAAATCCAGGGGGCAAATTCAAGATAATCAGATTGAACAGGGTTTGTGCCCCAAACAAGGCTAAAGGTATAAGAGGGAAGTGGTATTTTCTCCTCATTCTGCAGTTTGAAGAAACTGAGATCTGGAGGTGAAGTAACTTGCTGGGTTTTGGGACAGAGCATCAGTCCTGTTCTGTGGACTCTTTGGCCATAAATATTACTCTTATTTTAAAAAACAACAACAAGCAGTCTGTTCACTCCGCAATGTGTTGCACAATAAGCACTCAATAATATTTGGTCCTGAAGTCTTAGGACAAAACCTTGTTTGTCATTCTCTATTGTCAATTCCATCCATCCTCATGATTCAAAAGAAAGTGTGGAATGTGCTGGGGATGTGGTGTTAAAAACATAGCTGAGTCTGTTAGGGACTCCAGAAGGTTACTGTCTTGTGGTGGTGAAGATGCCTATAACAATAGTAGGTGGGTGATTTGTTAAGCGCTTACTCTGTGCCAAATTCTGGGGTATATTCAAGATAATCAAATCCCACACGGGGCTTACAGTCTAGGAGGGAGAACCAGCATTGAATCCCCATTTTGAGAGGAGGGAACTTAAGCACAGAGAAGGGAAATGACTGAGAGCATAAGTGGCAGAGCCAGAGTTAGAACCCAGGTCTTCTGACTCCCAGCCCCGTGCTCTTTCCACTAGGCCACAACTGCTGTGGGGAAAGTGGGTTGGAGAGGGATTGCAGTGACTATTTGGTCACTTGTTGATTAAACTGTTGATCAAACTTAATACGTTTGATAAGTTGATCAGTTGATAAGTTGATCAAACTTATCAAACTGATAAGGCTGTTTTCTCCATTTTTCTGTATTTGATCACTTGTTGATCAAATAGAGAAAAATGGAGAAAACAGCCTTATCAGTTTGAATTGGCCTAACCAAGAGGGGAGACACAATCCACACTGCCGGAGGTTGGTGGTGGGGCGGGGAGGGTCAAAGGTTGCTGGAGAGTCGATAGGTACCCCATTCCAACCACTAACCCGAAACTGGTTTCTTCATTCAAGCCCTTTCCACTCCAGTTAATGAATAATTCCCATTAACTGTGTAGGCAGTGAAGTCAATGCAGGGGAGAGATGTTAGTTGGAACTCTACTGGTCATGAGCTGGATTAGTTCCCTGCAGCTTTGAGGTAGCCCTGAAAAGAAAGGGGAGAATGAGAGTGTGAATGACCAATTCCACAGCTAAGCAAAAGCAGGATGACAGCAGAATCCAGACCACAGCCTTCCTGGACCCATTTTGGTCCTTCCATTGAACTCCAGTTCCTTGTGACTCACTTTTGCCCATCTTTCAATGCTCTCCTCTGGCCCACCAGGGAATGAGCTGAAGCAAAATCAGTCATGGTAGCACCATTAAACTTCCCTAGCCCCCTGGGTAAGCACATTGCAGGCACATTTACACATGTGGTGATCTTGCTACTCCCAGCTCATCAATAATTTCAGGCCTAGGACAGTACTCGCTTTTGCTTATTCTCTCTCTGACATATGCTCCCTGTCTCTGCCTCCATCAGTCTCTCTCTCTCTCTTTCCTTCTCTCTATCATTCCCTCAGTCTTTCTCTGCCTCACTCTCTCTCCCTTTTTGTGCCTCACTCCCTTCCTCTGCCTCACTTTCTTTTTCTCTTCCTCTTTCACTGCTTCACTCTCATTATCTCTGCTTTGCTCTTTCTTTTTCTGCCCCTCTCTCTCTTGCCTTGCTCTTTCTACCTCTCTCTATGTCTGTGCTTTGCTGTTCTTTCTCTCTGCCTCATTTCCCTCTCTCTGCCTCTCTCGTTCTTTCTCTGACTTGCTTTACTTTCTCTCTGCCTCATTCTTTCTGTCTTGATCTTTCTCTTTGCCTCACTTTCTCTCTCTGCCTTGCACTCTCTCTCTCCATCTCACTCCCTCTGCCTTGCTCCTTTTCTCTGCCTTGCATTCTTTCTGTCTCACTCTCTGCCTCACTCTTTCTCTGGTTCACTCTCTCAGCCTCACTCTCTTTCCCTCTCTGCCTCTCTCTCTCTCATTCTCTCTCTGCCTCACTCTCCCTCTGTCTACCTCACTCTCTCTCTTTGCTTCACTCTTTCTCTCTGCCTTAGTCCTTCTTTTTCTCTGCCTTGCTCTTTCTCTCTGCTTCACTCTGCTGTTCTCTCTGGTTCACTCATTTTCTCTACCTCACTCACTTTTTCTCTTTTTCACTCTGTCTCGTTCTTTCTCACTCTTTCATTCTCTGCTTCGCTATTTCTTTCTCTCTGCCTCTTTGTCTTGCTCTTTCTGAGAACCCTACTTGCCCTACTGAGAGCTCACCTCCTCCAGGAGGCCTTCCCAGACTGAGCCCCTTCCTTCCTCTCCCCCTCGTCCCCCTCTCCATCCCCCCATCTTACCTCCTTCCCTTCTCCACAGCACCTGTATTTATGTATATATGTTTGTACATATTTATTACTCTATTTATTTATTTATTTTACTTGTACATATCTATTCTATTTATTTTATTTTGTTAGTATGTTTGATTTTGTTCTCTGTCTCCCCCTTCTAGACTGTGAGCCCACTGTTGGGTAGGGACTGTCTCTATATGTTGCCGGCTTGTACTTCCCAAGCGCTTAGTACAGTGCTCTGCACAAAGTAAGCGCTCAATAAATATGATTGATTGATTGATTGATTCCCTCTGCCTTGCTCTTTCTCCCTGCCTCACTTTCTCTCTCTCTCTGCATCTTTCTCTTTCACTCTTTCTTTCTCTGCCTCACTCTTCATTTTTCTCTCTCTTTGTCTTTCTCTCTCTCTGCCTTGTTCTTTCTTTCCCTCTCCCCCCTTCTTCTTTTTCTACTTTGTTCTTTCTGTGTCTGCCTCACTCTTTCTGTCTCTCTCACTCAATCTGCTGCTCTCTCCACTCTTTCTCTCTGCCTCACTCTCTCTCTCTGCCTCACTCTTTCTTTCTGCCCCACTCTCTCTCCCTCACGCTTTCACTATCTCTACCTCACTCTGCCTCACTCTCTCTCTCTGCCTAACACTTTCTGTTTCTCTGCCTCAGTTTTTCTCTCTCTGATTCACTGTCTTCCTCACTTTCTGTCTGCCTCACTTTCTGTCTGTCTATCCCTCTGCTTCCTTTCTTTTTGCCTCACTCTGCATCCCTCTGTCTCTCTTTACCTCAATTTCTCTCTGCCACACTCTCACTCTCTATCTCTGCCTCACTCTCTCTGCATCACTGTCTCTCTGTCTCACTCTTTCTCTCTCTCCATCAGTATTTCTTTCTCTGGTTCACTCTCTCTGCCTTATGCTGCCTCTGCCTCACTCTTTCTCTCTGCCTCACTTTGTCATTACCTCACTCTTTCTGTCTGCCTCACTTTCTTTGTCTCACTCTGCCTCACACTGTCTTTGCCTCACTTTCTCTCTGTCTCACTTCTTGCCTCAGTCTTTCTCTCTACCTCACTTTCTATCTCTCTGCCTCTCCGTCACCCTATCTCGGCCTTACTCTCTGCATCACTCTTTTTCTCCCTCACTCTTTCTCTCTCTTTGATTCACTCTCTCTGCCTCTCTCTCTTCCTGCCTCACTCTTTCTCCCTGCCTCACTCTCTCTGCCTTGCTTGCTTTCTCTCTGCCTCACTCTCTCCACTTCACTCTTTGTGTCTCTCTGCCTCACGCTTTCTCTTTGCCTCACTCATTCTCTGCCTCACTCTCTCTGCTTCACTGTTTGCCTAACTCTGCCTCACTCTCTCTTTCTCTGTCTCACTCTTTCATTTTCTGTTTCACTCTTTCTCTTTCTCTTCTGCCTCATTCTTTCTCTCTTTCTGCCTATCTGCCTCATTTTCTCTCTGCCTCTCTCTCTGCCTGTCTCTCTCTCTCCACTCAAAAATGGCCTTTTTTAGGTCCTCTAGGTGGAAGAGTGCCAGGGAAAGAGGAGAGCAGGGCATGTAGACTTGCTGCTGGCTGTGCGGCTTTGTATAGGGAGCCTGCATTTCCCCTTCTGGATGTACAGATCCTACCGTTCGGCCAGCTCCCCATCTTCTATCTTGAGACCGTGGACCATTGGCCCCATCCACCCTGGTAGAGCTGTGACTTTTCACCTCCCCCCTCATCCCTGCTGATTCTGATTTTGATTTCTTTTCTTTGGGTATTTTTGACAAGTCTCTATCATCTCCCCATGCCTCTAATTCATTGTTTATCAGCAGGAAAGACAGTGCTGCCCTATGTGGCTCCATGGTGCAGAGAAAGATAAATTAGTAAGTTCTCTGAAAAGAACTTGATGAACTGGGAGAGGAATCCTACATTCTTCACAATTGTATTCACACACTCACTCATCACCATTTCTCTCCAGTGAGCACTGAGTATTTTCCAGACGAGATCAAAAAATGAATGGTATTTATTGAGCACTTATTGTGTGCAGAGCACAGTATTAAGCTCTTTGAAGAGTACAGTGCAATAGAGTTTGTAGACATGTTCCCTGCCATCATTGAGCTTACAGTCCATAGCTCACAATCTAAGACATTATTAGTCTTTGAAACACCTCCCTGAACTGGGCAGGAACTAATAGTTCCATCTCATCTCCTTTTACAAATGGAGAAACTGAGCACAGAGAGGTTAAGGGGCTCGCTGAAGGTCACCCAGGAAGTCAGAGAGCTTTGATTACCTGGGGCCTAGGCTCTAACACTTGTCCTGAATTCTGTGGTTGTGAGGAGAAGTAGGATAGGAAGCAGCATGGTATACTGTACAGAGCATGGGCCTGGGAATCAGAGGCCCTGGGTTCTCATCCCAGTTCTGCCACTTAGCTGCTGTGGGACTTTGGGCAACTCACTTAATTTCTTAACAACTTCTCTGTGCCTCAGTTTCCTCATCTGCAAAATGGGGATTCAGTGCCTGTTTGCCCTCCTATTTAGACGGTGAACCCCGTATGGGACCTGATTATATTGTATCTGCCCTAACACTTAGTACAGTGTTTGGCCCATAATAAGCACTTAACATACCGCAGTTATTACGGAGACAGTGCCCTTCTGGAGCACATCACTGGCTTCTCTCTCAACGTCTTCTCTTTTTCTTTTTTTTATTTCTCTCACTGTGTCTCCAGGCTCTGCGGGTCTTTATCTGGAGCCTTAGATCTTCTTGGAGCAGTGGGGGCGAGTGATGAGCTGGATCTCTTTGGGTTCATCATGAAGTCTGGTTCCACCTGTGCTGTTCCAAGGGTCATGAGCTGCCTGCGCCGTCTGCTTGGCTCAGCCCTCCTTCGCCTGCCCTCCCGGGTTTAGGAGGCAGAACTACCGGATCAGTCCCTGTATTTTTCTACCCTTCAACTGGCTCACCTCACTGTGCCACCACCCAAGCATCTGCTGCTGGGCTGGGAGTTTTGTGGCCCTTCGGGGAAAGGCCCCTGCCTAAAGCATCCCCAAGGCATATGCTCTCCTGGGATAAAGGCCTCTGGATCCTCTTGGATAGCTGAGATCTTTTCTTGGAGAAGTGGTATCTTTCCTGGCTGGATTCCTGAGTTGGCTACACCTGCTCTCCTCCACCTCCTCCTCTGCTGCTGCTGCTGCTTCTTAGACCTCCAGTTGGGTTTATTGGCCAGAGCTTTGGAATCCAGCATTTCCCTGCTCTCTCCGTGGCTGCTTTCTACTCTGTGTGTCCACTGTGGCTCTTACCCAGCCTCCATCGCTGTCTCCTCACTCCTCTCTCTTTGTCTTTCTCTCCCCACCACTACCCTCCCCCTTTCTGCCCCCCCATCCCTTCCTGTCACTCAGTAGGAAGACCCCACTTTCTTGCACCACCCTCCCGTTTCCTCCCCCCAAGGTCTGCCTGGTCTCTCCCCAGGAGCAGCTGCAGCAATGGCCTTCACCCTTCCCTCGGTCTGCTTCACCCTGCTGCTGGGCTCCTTTGTGGGGTCGTGCCTGGGGCTGGAGTTCTCGGGCCTCCCGAACCAGTGGGCACGCTTCCTGCGCTGGGACGCCAGCACCCGTGGAGACCTGAGCTTCCAGCTGAAGACCAATGTCTCTGCCGGATTGCTGATCTACCTGGATGATGGGGGCGTGTGTGACTTCCTGTGTCTCTCCCTGGTGGACGGGCGGGTCCAGCTCCGGTTCAGCATGGACTGTGCCGAGACGGCAGTGCTGACTGACAAGCGGGTCGACGACGGCGACTGGCACTTCCTGAGGGTGAGCCGTGACCGCCTGCGGACCGTGCTGGCCCTGGACGGCCAGACCCGGCCCGGGGAGGTGCGCCCTCAGAGGCCCTACATGAATGTGGTCAGCGACCTGTTTGTCGGCGGGGTTCCTGCAGACGTGCGCCCCTCTGCCCTGACCCTCGATGGGGTGCAGGCCGAGCCTGCCTTCCAGGGATTTATCCTGGACCTCAAGTATGGGAACTCCGAGCCGCGTCTCCTGGGCAGCCGGGGGGCTGAACTGCAAGACGAGGATCCCTGCTCCCGGAACCCCTGCGAGAATGGGGGGACCTGCTTTCTCTTGGAAGGCCAGCCCACCTGCGACTGTTCAGCCACTGGCTATGGTGGCAAGCTCTGCTCTGAAGGTAAGACTCCTGCCTGCTTGCTTGCTCCCTTTAGGGTCGGGGGGGACCCCTGCCCGGGAAAACAGACCAGGTCCCAGGCAGCATCTGGGCCATGTGCTGTCTTGCAGGGTTCAACAGAAGGCCAGGTTACAGGCCCTACTGAGACATTAGGGCCCTCAGTTTCCCTCTGGATCCATACACAGAGGGCTTCCATCAGGTCTCCAGGCTCATGGCCCAATTGACTTAGTGGTAGTCAAGCCTTAACTCCATGCTGGTGCTCCAGGCCCCTCTCCATCACTGTCCTGCTTGGTTGACTCCTTCCGATGGAGTATCTAAGGATGACCAGCCTTCCTCCTAACTTCCTTTGCACTCCGGGCCTGGGCCTGATGAGACCAGGCTGGGTGGAACCCACACCTTTTCTCGAAAGAGAAACATCCGTGAGGTCCGAGAAGGGAAACACTGATTTTTGCCCCTGAATCCCGGGATAGGGTTGGGTCTGAGAACTCACAGTGGGGTCAGAGGTTGGGGAAGAGAACTAACTGGCTGAAATGCAGTAGTCCTGCCTCCCTCTACTTTCTGGCTGGGGAAGAGGGGACAGCTCTTCTCATACAAACCAGGTGGAGATCAATTTTTGTGCTGGGGTTTGCCGGCCCTTGGCCCCAACTATGCTGTGTCCGCCATTTGATGTTCTGTGTCCAAGGCTTTTTGCTGCTGCTTGGGAGGGTTCAGCCCTCTTGGACACCGCAGCAGAAAGAAAGGGGAGAATGAGAGTGTGAATGACCAATTCCACAGCTAGGCAAAAGCAGGATGGCACTAGGATCTAAACTGCAGCCTTCCTGGACTCATTTTGGTCCTTCCATTTAACTTCAGCTCCTTGTGACTCACTATTGTCCTTTAAACTCCAGTCCCTAAAATTCCAAGGAGGGAGTTAAAAAGCCTCTCCTCCAATGAACCCTAGTTAAGTTACCTCTAATGGTGAGAAGAAGCCTCCTGCCACACCCCCAAGCTGCTCTTGGCAGAGCCCGTAATCCAATAAGAGTCAACACAGAGGTTTGGTTGGGATCTGACCCTCCTCTCTAGGACTTCCTAAATGCAAAGGGGCTATTGCAGAATCTCCCTACCTCTGTCTCTCTTTCTCAGCTCTATAGGGGGCCTGGAGACCATCCTCTTTGGTCCCAAACTGGATTCTGGGTTTTCATGTCTTCTCTCTGTCCTCATGAAGAGAAAGCTGGGCAGGTACAAATAGGCTTGCTGGAAAATTAATTCCCTCACAAAATGTCTGAAGGAGCCCACAATATTTGTAAAGTCCAGGGAGTCTGCCAACACCTTGCTGAGCTCCTGAAGTAGACACCTGAAGTTCAGGTGAAGACCCATCAGATGCTCTCATTTCAGATGCCAAACGCCCATTTAATACTGTTTTTTATCCCAGGCCTGTGGAAAGTGACTTTTAAAAATCTGACTAAGTGCACTAAACCCTACCCTGCTTGATCTGTAGCAGCAAAGAATGGTGACTCAACCTCGTGCCTCTGGCAGATTGGCTTTGAGCATTTTCTGGGAAGATGGATCAGGAACCTGTCACGCATCGCTGAACTCTCCGTGAAGGCTGGGGAAAAGGATGGTTTATGGGGAACTGGGGGAGTGAGGGGAGAGGAGGGAAGGAATTTGCGGAGGGAGGAAGACCAGGAGATGAGTTTCCCTTGTTTGTTTGGAGGAACTCCTTTTGGTTTCCAATTCTTGGGGTGGTGCTTAATTTTTCTGCCACATTTTCTGGGGATAGTGGACTGAGGAAAGGGAGGACTAAGAGGTGCCAGCTGTGCTTCTTATATGGGTGTCCATGAGGTATTCACTGAGCTGGGCTCCGATGTTTCAGGACTCTGGCCAATTGTAACTCATTCATTAACTTTGAACCTGCTGACTCTATAGGTGGAAATTTAGCTTTTGCAGTTTTTCTAATTGCCTGACCCCACAGTCACCCTGGGAGAAGGGAACAGGACAATTTTTTTTTATCATTTTGTTCTTCAAACTCCAGTCCAAAAGGTGTGACTTGGACTAGTGGAAAAAGAGCACAGGTGAGCCAATGTGCTCTGGGCCTGTTTATTGGCTGAGAGCTCCTCATTCTGTGGGGTCCTAAAGCCAAATCCCAGATGGTGCCTCACTTAGCCCAAAACACCCAAATTTCAGGTTCCAAACCAAAACGGTAAATGTAAGTCTGATGGGTATGGGAATGGAAGACCGCTTGATGATAACCCTATCCTGTGTCCAAAATTGTTTCAACTATCTTTGTCTGTTCTGAGAATTCTCTTCCCGAAGCCTCAGACAGTGGAGCCTGAAGCCTCGACTCCTGTTTCCATTCGCCAGAAGGGATGTATTCTGGTCTCCCAATTCACAGCGAGGTTGGGAACACTTCCTTCCCAGGCTGGGCATGTTCGTGAATGCGGTAACTTTCTGGTTGTCCCTGATTGTGTGTTTGTGTTGAAAGAAATTCATGTCCTCTGGACAGGTTTGGATCAGCCCTCTCCTGAGACAGAGCAAGGAGGCACTCTTTCAGAATACTTACACCATTTGCCTTGCTACCTCTTCTTTTTGTTGTTTTTCAGTCATTGGCAGACTTTGTTTGGAGCAGGTGGGACCCAAAGAACCTTTTTTAAAATTTTTTAATAGTCAAATGCAATATGTATATTTCACTGATTAGTTCTTTTGAAATGGTTCAGGCCATTGTGTGGTAAATGATTGATACCTACCTGTGTGTGCAGATGGCAAGACCGTAGCACAACTCTCTCCTGCTGCTGAATAAATAAAGAGTGGAGCCCACGCTGTAGCAGAACTTGGTTAGAGGGAAATCTGAAGGGAAACTGTGGGACAGAGATATGGACTCAGGAAATCCATTAATGATGGCACATTTGTGGCTGAGCTCAGAAAGTCTTGAGACCTATCTGTTCTCTTGACCCCTAGTGAGAGTATGAAAATGGGGAAAAGATTCCACCTTTGAGATGCAGAAAATGACAGCTGCTGAAAGTCAAACATGCTGCTTAAAGCTAAGTAGATGGGTTAAGGGAAAGCCTGCCCCTTTCCCCAAATGTAATGGAGTCAGGCATTCAGGTTGGGAGACATCAATTTTCCTAAATAGCATGTGTCACAGAGTCCAAATGAGGGTAGCTATTCCTCAGCCCTCGGTCATTTACCAAATCGTTTGGCTCCTTTGCTGATGGCACCTTACGTCTCTCATTCGTGGGACCCCTCTGGGAGTTAAGGTGGCGGAAGAGGCTTGGAGCATCAAGTGGTGACTTGGTTAAACCAATGTCAACAACAGAAAGGGATGAGTGGCCAAGAAGGAGTGAGGATTTCGTGGGCTTCAGGAGACTGTAGTTCCTGATAACCAGGGGCCTGTATACTATAGCCTAGGGCATGTGGGCCCATCCCATGCATGGCTATCAACCTCAGGTGGCTCTGTGCTTTGAGATGTCTTCCACACAGGGAGCATTAGCAGAAGGCCAAGTAAGGCTGACTGATCTCTTTTGGAACATGAGCAAAGCATCTGCCTGATGCTGGATGGGCCCAGAGAAAGGACTGGCCTCTTTTCGGGGGATGTACAACTTAAATAAGAAAAACAAGAGGATATGTGTCAGGGGTAGGGGAGCGTCCCCGTGTAAGACATAATGGGCACCTTGGCTCAAGGGTGTTGGGGCCAACCAAATACTCCCACACTTGTGACTAGAAGAGCCAAGGGCATTTCAGAGACACCCTTTGTTTTGCCGTGGGATGAAACAATCTGTACTTGTGTAGGTTTGTCCTCTTGTATGTAGCAGCCTGATTGTCTGCCCACAAGTCCCCCAGTCAAACTGCTGCTCGTGGAAAGGACGATGAATAATTTACCGATGAATAATTGCCACTCCAAGAGGGTGGGGGAAGACCCCAGATTTTCACCTTTGAATTCTCAGATCTAAAAATGGGGCAGTTGCAGTCTTCCAACTCAGTGGAGTCAGACCAAATTCTCCCTTGGCTATTAATTGCTTTGAAATGGGTTCGATACTTAATTGCGTGCTTTTTTTAGCATCTTTTATTGGGATTGTGGATGGATCTTTTTTCAATACTGATGGTTATGTTGAATTGGTTCAATGCTGTAATGTGTAAATTTCAAGTCTCGTGGAATGAAAATGTCCACTTAGAGTAAAGATGCTCAGTGGGGCAAGGCAATGATGATTTCAGCGTGTGTATATCACTACCTTTGTATCTCCCTTAATAAGTGGTATGTATTTGTTTTTATGCCTATATATATTTTCTGTGCATTTAAAGGTCTTGCTGTTTAATCTAGCCAACAACATGGGAATAATGTAATGCTTTGTTAAAAAGTTGGTGGGCTTAATCGGGAAACCCTTCCTTTAGAGGAAAGAGAGACTATTTGAGCTTGTCCTGAATCTGCTCTGTGAAACTAGAGCAGGGAGCAGAGAGCAAGAATTTGTGCCAGTCGGCCAATCGGGCTTTCATATGTTGCTGCCCTATGGAGGAGCTGGTGGGTGATTGGGTGATAAAACTAGAAAGGCAGGATTGGCGTGGGCACTAACTGGGCACGATTTCATTACTACGGAACATGGACTAAATGTTCACAGAGTCAATCCTGTACAGAAGCTAGGAAAGAAGGCACAGCCCTGCCAACTCCAAGCCTTTTTTGCCCTGCTGTATGTGTGTTTGTGTGCACTTTCACACACACACACACACACACACTCTCTCTCTCTCTCTCTCTCTCTCTCTCTCTCTCTCTCTCTCTCTCTCTCTCACGGGTCATTTCCCCTTCAGCCCCCCAACCATTTGAAAGCACTCATCTAACTGCAGCTGATGTTTTCTAAGCTGTCCAAATCTGAACTGCCTCAGCCAGAGGGAAGGAGGAAGAGGGAGTTGACGGGTCTGTGGTTCAAAACTAGTCCCCTCCTGACCCCTGTTCAGGTCTCCTGAGTGGAGGGGAGCCGAGGAGTGTCCAGATCTGGGTGAAGGTTGTTGGGGTTGGTTGGGGGGGCGGGGGGGTTTACCAAAAACACCCTCATAAAGAACTGAGGTTGCTGCTCCTAACCGGATTCCTGCTATTCATCAAAATCCCCCACTCCCTCTCCTCAGTGGTCCTGCCCATCCAGCCAGTCAGCAGGGGCTGGTTCTAAACAGAGGCTGAATAGGGGTCTGATTGCCCCTCTTTCTCCAGTCTCTTTCTTGATTATGGCAGGAGATTTCCTGGATAGTCTATATGCTAAATGACAGAGCTGCAGCCTGCCACTTGCTCTAATTATCACACTCTTAACTGCAGAGGGAACTGATTTTTTTTCCCTTTCATAATATCCCTGCTTCCTTTAAAGAGACAAACCCCTTTCTCCTTCTGATGGCTCTAAGGCCAGCTGCCCGGGCTTGCCACTCAGCCACAGGGAGTAGGGGAGGAAACAGAGGCCTTTAGCAGAGGACTGTACTCTGCAGGGTTGAGTACTGGATATGTGTGTGTGGGGCGGGGGGGGGATTTTACCAGGTGTCTGAGAGTAGCCTCCCTCATTGGCTTTTGTATTTTGTATTTGCATTTTGTAATCAGAAACCACAGGAGCCTAGAGCTGGGGGTAATTTGCTGAGGTTCCTATCTCCCATTCCCAGGCTGCCCCTGAGTGGATTGTTTTGAGTTCATCAACTGACATGTAAATTAGATGTGGTTGTACCACTTTCCCAAGGGGCATGGGGAGAGGGAAGACCCCTCTGGCTTTGCTTTAGAGCCCTGATGGCTTAAACTTTCCCTTCCTCTGCTCTGTCCACTTCCTCCCTCATCCTACTTCTTTGTCTTCCCATCATTAGCCCTTGCCTCCCTATTGCAGGGAGAGAGCGCAACATAGCAACTCTCAGTGGCCTCACAAATACCTCCTTGCTTATGAAAAACACACTTCCCCCTCTAGACTTTAAACTCCTTGTGGGTAGGGAACCTGTCTACCAACTCTGTGATATTGAACTCTCCCAAGCACATAGAATGGTGCTCTACAGACAAAAGCTCAAATAAGATTGATTGGGGAATACAAAAAACCTTCCCTTCTAGGGTCATTCTCGTGATTAGGGAGTTTTCGGCTGCCGGCTCCTTTACCAGGTCCTAGAAGTCTCTTAGCAGATGAGGAGGGAAGCGGATGTGGATGGAGGGGAAAGTCCAAAGCTGAGGGAGATGCTTTTATCAGAACTGGAGTTAACAACTGCCATTTTTCTCCTGCTGAGAGGACAACCCTCTCCCCAGAGTGGGCTAATAGTGATGCTGTTATCCTGAGTGAAAGCATCAGGCGTCTTGACATGAGTTTCTTTGGAATCCAAAGCTTGGGCTTCTCTGGACTTGAATTTTGCACTTTGCTTAGGTTCTCCAGTGAAGGTTTTAGTAATCAATCATCCCTTGAATTTTTTTCATCTCTTGCTACATGCAGAGCTCTGTGCTAAGTTCTTGGGAGAGTACAATAGAATCGGAAGACATGTTCCCTGCCGACAATGAATTTACAGTCTAGAGGTCTGTTATTAGGGAGGAAGGGCCAGCTCCCTGGCCTAGAGTGGTATTAAGTTGCCAGTGTTTTAGCAAGCAATCAATCCATCAAATTTATTGAGTGTTTACTGTGTGCAGAGCACTATGCTTAGCACTTGGGACAGTATAATGCAACAATTCAGCAGATTTGGTAGACATGGTCCCTGCTTGCAAACAGCTTACAGTCTAGAGGGAGCTTAGAGCGTAGAGGGTGGTATAGTGCTGATTGGAACCCAAAACATGTCTAAAAAAATAAATGAAAAAACTTTACCATACATCCAAAATAATGCTTTGCACCCAGTAAACATCACTATTATCATCATCAATTGTATTTATTGAGCGCTTACTATGTGCAGAGCACTATGTGCAGAGCACTGTACTAAGCGCTTAGCACACTATTACTAAACATCCCTACTATTACTACTGATAAGTGATATTGATTGAATGCTCACTAGGTGCAGAGCACTGTACTAAGTGCTTACTATGGCCACACTACCACCTTTAACTTTCTCTCAGCTAGATCACAAAATGTAGCATCTTCCCTCACCAAGAAAGTGGATGCAGACATGAGCAAACATGTCTCCCTCTCCCTCCCGTCCCTCAGTGACCATACCAACTCTCATTTCCTGAAGGCCCTTGGGACAAACCCCCTTGGTTGTTTTCTGGTTCAGGATTGCAGATGAGGTACCTCTTTTCCCTCCAGGATATGGCGGGGGAGGTTTGGGGGATTCCTGGGCCTGAACTGTGGTATCCAGGGCAGTGTGAGAGCTCGCAAGAAGGATGAGGAGAAATGCGACACCACTTTCCCAAATGCCGTAGCATGCAGTAGCATTGGCGAACAGGACACTCACCTGGAATTGCTTCTCCCAGCCTGGCAAATCTCCAGAAGTTCATCGGGTCGACACATGGTACCTGGACTAAAGTGATACTGCCGGTCTTGCCTTTCATCCTATTAACAGAGAACAGAACTCTTTCACTGTATTATTTTTTGATCTGTCTCACTTTTCTCCCTTCCCCCAGCAGTGAATTGCAAGGAAGCTTGTTGCCGTCTGAGACGGCAAAGTGGATTCCGGGTGGATGTGTGTTCCTCTTCCCAAATCCTTCATCACAGACACAACAACACAAGTTGGGAATCTGCTGCTGCAGCAGTGGGGAAGAGGGGTGGAGTATAAGAGCAGGAGAAGGGTAAACATACTGCATTCACTCGCCTATTTGCTTCCATCTCCCCTCCGCCCTACAATTTTGAGAAGTAAATGAGATTACATTTGCAAGCCATAACAGTGGTGGGCACTGGGTAGGAAGAGAAGGAGAACTCTGGTGAATACAGGCTTGCGAACTCTGGGATGGTTAGAGCAGGGTCCAGATACAGACTCAGGGAGATGAACAAACTACAGGGTAGGAAGAGAAGGGTTGGAGAGACTGCCTGTTGTGGAGAGTGAGAGTGCATTCATGGAGTGCCTGTTGTATGCAATAGAAGTAAGAGATGTTGCCTCAAGTATCTTTTTAATAATAATAATAATGTTGGTATTTGTTAAGCGCTTACTATGTGCAAAGCACTGTTCTAAGCGCTGGGGAGGATACAGGGTGATCAGGTTGTCCCACGTGGGGCTCACTCACAGTCTTAATCTCCATTTTACAGATGAGGTAACTGAGGCACAGAGAAGTTAAGTGGCTTGCCCAAGGTCACACAGCTGACAAGTGGCTGAGTGGGGATTCAAACCCATGACCTCTGACTCCCAAGCCCACGTGCTTTACACTGAGCCACACTGCTTCTCCTTCTTCCCTCCCCTTCTCTTCTGTTTTTTTTCTTCTTCTCTTGTTCTCTCCTGCTCCCCTTCTTGCTAAAATGAAAAATCTCCCACTTAGTCCAACCCGTGTTTTGTGTTTTACAAAGTTAAACAAAACTGGGGCAATTATGTGAGTGAATCTGGTACTTTACAAATCGTTTTTTCAGTATATTCCAACAGCTCTTTTAAAAATCTGTCAATTGAGGAAAAATTCTAATCTTCCTTGCATTATGATTTTAGAAGCTGACAATCAAGTGTCAAGGTGTGAAATGTATTTTGCAACTACAACTAATAACACCCTAATGGATTGTATACTTTTTGAGGCTGGGTCCCTGTTTTCCTCATCTTTTATAACTTCCCACACTGTAGATTCAGTAAATCCCATTGATGATTTGATTGTTTACCTTTTAAATTTCACTCTGCTAAGGAAGGTGAGACAATAATAATAATGGCATTTATTAAGTGCTTACTATGTGCAAAGCACTGTTCTAAGCGCTGGGGAGGTTCCAAGATGATCAGGTTGTCCCACAGGGGGCTCACAGTATTAATCCCCGTTTTACAGTTGAGGCAACTGAGGCACAGAGAAGTCAAGTGACTTGCCCAAAGTCACACAGCTGGCAGTTGGTGGAGCCGGGATTTGAACCCATGACCTCTGACTCCAAAGTCTGGGCTCTTTCCACTGAGCCACACTGACTGCCAGGTTCTGATCTTGCTTTTAGTTTTTCCAACATCTCACTATCACCAAGTTCACATAAGAGGATATTTCCACTAGGTGAGGGAGGAGAAGGGGGAAATCTATGTGCCTACCTATCTATTGTTGCACTGGACTGGGATAAAACCTTGCTTTATGCTTCAATTTCAAACTGTACCTGGAAGATAGGATCTTTTGCTCATTGGAAGGTGTGGAGATGAAGAAGCCTATTTATTGCCTTGAATTGACTTGAATGACAATTGGCCATAGTCCTTCATATAGCAGGAAGGGTGTGTACTACTTGCTTAGTTGTGGAAAGTATTTCATAATCCTCAATTTTTCTTGTCCCTCGTATCACCTTAAGGGTGAAGCACAACTCTGAATGTTTCTGAAATTCTCCATTAGCCTCCTTCCCCATCCAGTCCCCTGAAGATCTGCAGACTCTTGGCTTGCTTTCTGGATTCTGGTGTGTTTCTGTACATGCATTTAAAAGCCCACCAAGGGCTTGGATTCCAGCAGTCCCAAGTCCTTGTAAACTTGGGGCAGAGGAGAAGGCTGGCATCAAACACTTAAACAGTTGGTGCATTTCATAGCTCAGTGGTATTTACAATGAAATTCAATATCCTCTCTAGATAAGTTTAGAAAGGTATTGCCTGTATTCCTAGGAGGATATAAAAAAATGGAAGGAGAGTGCATGGCTTATTTACTTAATAAATTGTTTTTTTAAAAAAGTACAACACTTGTGAGGAGGGAAGAGGGAGAAAGACAAGATGAAATCACTTGCCTGTAACCCAAACAAGAGACAGGAGGATGGAAAGATTGCAAAGTTGCCAGCTGCTCACTGATGCTCTTCATGTTCTCCTGGGTTCTTTTCTCTTTCAAAGGGATCTGTGGGCCTCTCTGGGTGGTGATGGGAGTTGGGGTTGGAGGAGAGGGGTGTCAGGGTTGGGGAGGGGTGGGCACCCAGGCTTTAGGGACAAAGCTTTGAAACCAGTGGGCCCAAGAGAGCTCCAGACCAGGCTTCTGGCTACCATGGAAGCCTGCATAGGGCAAGACTCCATGTCCCTCTCTGGTTTTTGAGATGTAATTCCCCTCTGAATTGGTAATGAGAAAGGCTTTAAATGCATGTTGTAACCCACCCTGAGGAAATGCAACATCTGCTACCTTCACTGACTCCTGATGGGAAGCAGCATGGCCTAGTAGAAAGAGCCCAGGTCCTGGAATTAGAGGACCTGGGTTCTAATCCTGGCTCTACCACTTGCTTCCTGTGTGACCTTGGGCAAGTTGCTAAACTTCTCTGAGCCTCTGTTTCCTCATCTGTAAAATGGGATCCAATATCTGGTCTCTCCTACTTAGACTGGATTATTATTTTTATTATTAATAAATGAGACCACCTGGTATAAAATTGAATAAATGGCCACCCTAGTGGGAAATCACTAGGAGCAGCATGGCTCAGTGGAAAGAGCGTGGGCTTTGGAGTCAGAGGTCATGGGTTCAAATCTCAGCTCTGCCAATTGTCAGCTGTGTGACTTTGGGCAAGTCACTTAACTTCTCTGAGCCTCAGTTACCTCATCTGTAAAATGGGGATGAAGACTGTGAGTCCCCGGTGCGACAACCTGATCACCTTGTAACCTCCCCAGCGCTTAGAACAGTGCTTTGCACATAGTAAGTGCTTAATAAATGCCATTATAAAAAAAATAAAAAATAAAATCACACAGTATATTTTCAGTCCCTAGAAGTCCAAGGCCCTGAGGGCACTTTCTGGGAATGGTCCCTTTCAATAGGGAAAATGAATCCTCCAATTGGATCCCACCCGAGTCAGTGGAGCTTTTCAAAGCTGCTGGGTTCATGATGTTCAATCAGTTATATCTTCACGTGGCACAGGGACTGTGTCCAATGTGATTAATTTGTATCTACCCTAGCACTTAGAACAGTGCTTGACACATCTTAATTGCTTAACAAATACCATAATAATAATAATGATCTTGTATCTATCCCAATGCTTAGTACAGAGCTTGATGCATAGTAAACAGTTAACAAATTTCATAATACTAATAATGATAATAATATATACCTACCCCAGTGCTTAGTACCATTCTTGGGATTTATAATTATAGTTCATTCATTCATTCAATTGTATTTATTGAGTGCTTACTGTGTGCAGAGCACTGTACTAAGCGCTTGGGAAGTACAAGTTGGCAACATATAGAGACGGTCCCTACCCAACAACGGGCTCATGGTCTAGAAGGGGGAGACAGACAACAAAACAAAATATATTAACAAAATAAAAATAAAATAAATAGAATAGTGAATATGTACAAGTAAAATAAATAGAGTAATAAATCTGTTACAAACTTATATACAGGTGCTGTGGGGAGGGTAAGGAGGTAGGGCAGGGGCGATGGGGAGGGGGAGAGGAAGGAGGGGGCTCAGTCTGGGAAGGCCTACTGGAGGAGGTGAGCTCTCAGTAGGGCTTTGAAGGGAGGAAGAGAGCTAGCTTGGCGGATGCGCGGAGGGAGGGCATTCCAGGCCAGGAGGAGGACGTGTACCGGGGGTCGACAGTGGGACAGGCGAGAACAAGGCACAATGAGGAGGTTAGTGGCAGAGGAGTGGAGGGTGTGGGCTGGGCTGGAGAAGGAAAGAATGGAGGTGAGGTAGGAGGGGGCGAGGTGATGGAGAAGCTTGAAGCCAAGAGAGAGGAGTTTTTGCCTGATGTGTAGGTTGACTGGTAGCCACTGGAGATTTTTGAGGAGGGGAGTAACATGCCCAGAGCGTTTCTACACAGAGATGATCCGGTTATTGTCATTATTATTATCATCATTATCACCCATCTTTCCAGGCAATTTTTTATAGTATTTGTTAAACACTGGGGTAGACAGTCAGCCATGTGGGGTTCACATGGGGCTCACAGTCTTAATCCTTATTTTGCAGATGAGGGAACTGAGGCACAGAGAAGTTAAATGATATTCTAAAAGATCACAGAGCAGACAAGCAGCGGAGCAATGATCATGGTCAGATGGTCATGAATCTAAAATACTGGGACACGCTTCAGGTCTGGGACTTCTAGGGACTGAAAATATGCTGTGTGATTTCCTGCGAGGTTGGCTATTTATTCAATTTTATACCAGGCAGTCTGATTTCCAGTTTACCCAAACCCTGTTCAGTATGAAAATGGCACCGGCTGCTTTTATGGCTGTTATACTTTGGGCACTCAGGATCTTTCACCAGCCATGTTCTGCATCTTGGACCTGATATCCAAGTTAATATAAACCTGGGAAAGTGGTGCTGTGGTTCTGGAGCTGTTACTGGACATTGGGGGTCCTGCACTGGGGGCCCAGACTGAGCCCCCTTTTTCCTCTCCTACTCCCCATCCCCCCTGCCCTACCTCCTTCCCCTCCCCACAGCACAGAATTGTTACTCTATTTTACTTGTACATATTTACTATTCTATTTATTTTGTTAATGATGTGCATCTAGCTTTACTTCTATTTATTCTGATGACTTGAAACCTGTCCACATGTTTTGTTTTGTTGTCTGTCTCCCCCTTCTAGACTGTGAGCCTGTTGTTGGGTAGGGACCGTTTCTATATGTTGCCAACTTGTACTTCCCAAACGCTTAGTACAGTGCTCTGCACACAGTAAGCGCTCAATAAATATGATTGAATGAATGAATGAATGCAGAGAAATGATCCTGGGCAGATTCTGGCTGAGTGATGACTGTATGATGCCATCCTGTCACACTGCATGGTAGCAGAGCAAGAGTGATGTGGCATGAGTTTCGGGGTGTGGATTTGTGGATGGCCATCGCTTGCCACCCCCATCCCAGGGAGTTTGGGCTAGGGTCAGTGCAGAGAGGGAGGTTGGCAGCTGGCTGCCTCTGTTCTCCATTGGCCCTGGAAAGGTATGGATGTTAGTGTGAAGGCCTGTGGATTAATGACTGAATTCCCTCTGTTTTAGCTCAATCCTACTGGCAATACTAGCAGGTAAACTCACTGGAATAGATAGGCTAGATTGTAATTCTGCTGTCGGATAATGCCCATGCAACTCTAATACTTCAACAGAGAGTGCTGTCCCTGGGCCTCCAGAGAAAGAATTTGGCTCACTAACCATCATACCTTCTGACACCACGCATGTTCCGGTAACCTGTTGAAATGAGCAATGAGGCTTATTTTAAAAAGCCACTAGCTTGCTCACTTATAACTCACTTTTGGGGAGCGGTCCGCTTTCAGTAGGAAAAACGGATCCTCCAGTAGGATCCTGCCCAAGGTGGTGGCACTGTTAGAAGCTATGTTCATGATCACCAGTGAATGGCATTTATTGAGCACTTACTGTGTGTAGAGCACTGTACTAAGTGCTTGGGAGAGCACAGTATAACAGAGTTGGTAGATATGTTCCCTGCCCACAATGAGTTTACAGTCTAGAGGATAGTCTTGCGAGGACCGGGAAGTGTTTTGAGCTGGGGGCTCCACTGAAAAAAGGTCTTGCTTCCGGAGCAGAGTTGGTGCCATCCATCGGCCCTAAGTTTATTTTTGCTCCTTTGGGGTGCCCACACCACCCCCACAATGAACTCACTCCTGAGCACCCATTGTGGAATCGGGAATCCAGCTGTGTTGATTATTGAATTGCAGTCATCAGAAGGATACATAATTACAATAAAAAAAATGCATGGGTATCTTGGGTTAAGACTAGTTTTTTTATTTGAATTTTTACTCCTCTCCTGCGCCCCCACTAACATTAGTCACTCTATGCTGGAGCCTGAATAATACTACTATTACTACCACTATTAATAATAATGCTAACTAAGCTGGAGTCTGAATAGTAATAATACTAATGATAAATATTAATGACAGTATAATAATAATAATTGTACCTTTTCAATGGTATTTAAGTGCTTACTATGTGCCCGGCACTGTACTGGGGTAGATTCAGGCTAATCAGATTGGGCACAGTCCTTGTCCCAGATGGGACTCACAGTCTTAATCCCCGTTGTACCATATACCATATGCCTTGTACCACAAATACCATAATTATTATTGTACAGATGAGGGAACTGGGGCACAGAGAAGATGTGACTTGCCTAAGGATACAGGCAAGTGGATAGTCCTTCTAACTCCCAAATCTGTGATCTATCCACTAGGCCACGCTGCTTCTTTTGCCCTACCTGTTCTTCTCCACTCACCTCAGCTGAAGGGCAAACTTGTCCTTGGGGTCACCTCAGTGCCATTTGGGGAGTGCTTGGCTGGACTGGCGAAACAAGGCACTGTATTCTGGGCAGTTGGTTTAGAGCCAAGAGAGGCTAGAGGCTACACTGAGTCCTGGTCACCCAACTCTTCCTCTGTAGGGCCCTAGCAGGTACACCCTCCAAACTCCACTGCCTCCCAACCCCCCAACCTCCTCCAGCCTATCCTGGGGCCCTAGCCTGCAGTCCCAGAGGGAAAAGGAGAAAGGACTAGGGCATGAAGGCTGCTAGGTGTAGGAGAGTTGTGGGGTGACTCATATCAACCTGGTTGCCAGCCAGGGCCACAGGCAGGAGAGCCCGGCCTCCAAGCTGTAGAAAGCGCGTGTGCAGCTTCCTGGCCATGAAGCTGAACTTGGTATAGTAGTAATTAATAATTGTGGTGTTTGTTAAGCACTTACTAGGAGCCCAGCACTGTACTATGCACTGGGATGGATATGAGCAAATTGGATTGGACAGAATCCCTGTCCCACTTGGGGCTCGCAGTCTTAACCCCCATTTTACAGATGAGGAAACTGAAGCACCGAGAAGTTATGCAGCAAGTCATACAGGAGAAAAGCAGCAGAGCCAGGATTAGAAGCAGTGTGGCCTAGTAGAAACAATACGAGCCTGGGAGTCACCGGATCTGTAATCCCAGCTCTGTCACTTACCTATTGTATGGCCTTGGGAAAATCACTTAACTTCTCAGTGCCTCAGTTACTTCATTACAAAATGTGCATTAAATCCTTCTCCCTCTTACTTAGGATGTGAGCCTGATGTGGGTCAGGGATTGTGTCTGACGATTATCTTTTTCTACCTCAATGCTTAGTGTAGTGCCTGGAACCAACCATCATTAAAAAAAAAAAATGAACCCCTGTTCCTCTGACTCCCAGGCTTGTGCTCTTTCCACGAGGCCATGCTGCTTCCTGGCTGCTTTATGGCTCATTGGCAAGTTTATCCATTAGTCCCAGCCCCATAGCACTTTTGTTTCAGCCCCACAGCAATTATGTATATATCTGTAATTTTATTTATTTACATTAACATCTATCTCTCACTCTAGAATGTAAGCTCCTGGTGGGCAGGGAATATGTCTGTTACACTGTTATACTGTACTCTCCTAAGGGCTTAATGCAGTGCTCTGCACACAGTAGGCGCTCAATAAATCTGATTGACTGACTGACCGATTGACTAGTCCTGGTGTCCAGCATGTTCTCTGCCAAGTAGCATGGCCTCCAAGGAGCCCTCAGGAACTGAAAAACTCAGAGACTTTAATTTCCAGCTGTGTGTTCAAATTTCATTTACCCAGATGAATCAGACCAATTCCCTTGGCCTGATACATCTGTGTAATTTAGGCCCAAGTGTATTTTGAGGCCCTGGTGGTGGATAATTTGTAGGGGCAGACATATGTTTTGGAGAGGGAAAAATCCCCTATGGGGAAGGAAAGTAATGGGAGTTCATCAGCACTGCACTGTCCTCTAGACTGTAAGCTTGTAGACAGAAAGGAACATTACCAACTCTTGTTGTATTTTGCACTCCAAAGGGCTTAATTCAGTGCTCTCGCACAGTAAGCACTCAATAAATGCCACTGATTCAGTGATTCTTGATCCAATTATACTGCTTCTTTTACCCAGTAGCCCAGATGGGCCCATTTCCTGGAGTTGCCAGGGTAGGAACTAGGCATTTTAGCATCCCTCTCACGAACAGAAACCCCACTCAGAATATTTTCTTAATGTCAAGAATTTCAGTGACTGGACCATTTTCCCGGTCCCTCAGCTTTGGGTCACTGATGACCATTCCATGGTACTCTCCTAGCTCTGGTTCTTGGTGCAGGTGGGATAATTCATTCATTCATTCAATCAATCATATTTATTGAGTGCTTACTGTGTGCAGAGCACTGTACTAAGTGCTTGGGAAGTACAAGTCGGCAACATATAGAAACGGTCCCTACCCAACAATGGGCTCACAGTCTAGAAGGGGGAGATAGACAACAAAACAGAACATATTAACAAAATAAAATAAATAGAATAAATATGTACAAGTAAAATAAATAAATAAATAGAGTAATAAATATGTACAAACATATGTACATATATATATACAGGTGCTGTAGGGAGGGGAAGGAGGTAAGGCAGGGGGATGGGGATGGGGAGGAGGGGAAGAGGAAGGAGGGGGTTCAGTCTGGGAAGGCCTCCTGGAGGAGGTGAGCTCTCAGTAGGGCTTTGAAAGGAGGAAGAGAGCTAGCTTGATGGATGTGCGGAGGGAGGGCATTCCAGGCCAGGGGGAGGACTTGGGCCAGGGGTCGACGATGGGACAGGCGAGAACGAGGCACAGTGAGGAGGTTAGTGGCAGAGGAGTGGAGGGTGCGGGCTGGGCTATAGAAGGAAAGAAGGGAGGTGAGGTAGGAATCTCCTTCTCCCTCCCCCCCATTTTTGCTTGAAAAATCCTCCTTTTCCTCCTCTCCATCTGCTGCTTTTACCCCATCTCCTCCCTTCCATTATGGGGCTTTCCTAGATCCATTAAATTAATAACCTGTCCACTCTGAATGATGATCCCATACATCAGTCTCCAGTCATTTTACTAACAACTGTGAGTTGAAGATATTTTTGGTCCATTTTTATTATTTAAAAAAGTAAACACCTCCCCTTGCTTTTAAAGCAACTTTGATCATAATTTTAAGCCAGAATTTGACCAAATAATAATAATAATAATTATGGTATTTGTTAAGTGCTTATTATGTGCCAAGCACTGTTCTAAGCACTGAATCATCAGGAGCATCCAAGGTAGTCACTTAACTTCTTTGTGCCTGTTACCTCATCTGTAAGATGGGGTTTAAATTCTCCCCCCTCTGATTTCTACTGTAAGTCTCAAGTGGGGTCGGGGCTGTGTCTAACCTGATTATCTTGTATCTACGTCAGTATTTAGTACAGTGCTTGCACATAGTAAGTGCTTAACAACTATCATAACAAAACAAATTTTTAAAAAATAACAACAAAACTCTTCCCCTTTCACAGGTTTATTGAGAAATAGCAATTGTCAATCAATCAATTTTATTTATTGAGCATTTACTGTGTGCAGAACACTGTACTAAGTGCTTGGGAGAGTACCCTATAACAATAAAACAGACACATTCCCTGACCACAGCAAACTTACATCTAAATTCTGTTGACCAATTGGCCCTCAGCTGAAGGTAACTGGACTCCAGTTGTGCGAGCCTTGCTATTTGCAGCTTCTGACTGTGAGTTTTAAATGGGGCATGAACTCAGACTGTTGGGTGGGTTTATTTCGGTGTAGAATATATAACTAGAGGCCACATTTTAATGTGTCTCTTGGTTCATCACGGCTTTCACATCATTAATGTGTGTTGCAACTGCTCAGCTGGGTTTCACGATTCCTGTTCTGAAGAGTGTAAGGAGACACCCTTACAGAGCCAAAAAGACATGAAAACTGTGAGTGCATTTTGTTTCTTTTACTAGCCTTTGGGCATACACAGATGTAATATATGGAGCAGATTTTGTATGTGTCAGTAGAATCACACATGGAAGATTGTACAGATGTGTATGGGCTGATGCGCTTTTCTCCTCCCTAGAAGTGGAATGTAATCAGCAGTTAATTGTTTATGGCACAGGATCATTATACAAGTTCCTTAAGGAAGTTGTAAGGAAAGAGCGATGAGGAAGAAGATTAAAAAAAAAACAGTGCCTGTCACTGCAAACATAAAGTATGACTACACAACTAGGGGGAATGTTTTTATGTGCACAATGTAACCGGCACTGTGGGTCTCATATTGCACTTCTTAGTGACATATGCATGCAAAGGTGAACTTCAGTCAGTGGTGTCTTCGAATATGAAGGTCAACTGTGTAGATTTTATAGTACATGTATACGATAAAAGTGGGTTTTGCTATATACTAATATAAACATACGAATTCATATACTTGTACACCTACTATGGCTTGTTCCATGTGACTTGGTTGAAAACTGGAAAAGATTTTCTTTTTCCTTCGCTAAAGGCTCCTGATTCCGCATCCCAGATTGTGGCATGGGACAATGATGGAAGCAGATGAGCCAAAGGTATTTATCAGTCAAGGGTAATAATTGTACACTTGGGTGTGCAGAGCACTGAACTAAGTGCTTTGGAATGAACAATAGAGTTGGTAGACATGATTCCTACCCTCAGGAGTTTACAGTCTCCAGGGGGAGACAGACAGACATAAAAGACTAAAATGCCTGAAATGCTGAGAAGCAGCATGGCCTAGTGGATAGAACACAGGCCTAGGAGACAGAAGGACCTAGGTTCTAATCCTGGCTCCTCCATTTGTCTGTTGTGTGACCTTGGGCAAGTCACTTCACTTCTCTCAACCTGTTACCTCATATGTCAAATGGGGATTAAGACTGAGAACTTTTTGGGACATGGACGATGTCTAACCAGATTATACTGCATCTACCCCAGTGCTTAGTACAATGCCTGACACATAGTAAGTATTCATTCATTCATTCAGTCGTATTTATTGAGCGCTTACTGTGTGAACAGCACTGTACTAAACGCTTGGGAAGTACAAATGGGCAACATATAGAGACAGTCCCTACCCAACAACGGGCTCACAGTCTAGAAGGGGGAGACAGACAACAAAACAAATATCATTTTTTTAAGTGTTGAATTGTTCTGACTCCTTGACTTTCCTAGAGGGGCTGATTTTACTATTTAAGGCCCTTGCTGTCAGGAGACATTCCTTGACTTTGAATCCAAATTAGATTTCTCAATTTTCTTTTGCCCTACAATTTAGTATTGCTCCCTTTTTGACCTTCCTTCTGACTACAGGCCTCGGGGTCATTCTTCACCCTCTGGGAGTTGCCCAGATCCTTTCCTGTGAAAGTTTGGGCTTCAGAGGTTACCGTGTTGATGTGACTGATTCCAGCTTCTAGGTTTTCTATCCCGAGCCCCGTAGCACGTAGGGCAAGTGAACTGCAGGGCCGACCTGCCAAGATTGTTTTGTCGGTTTTAGACCCTTGCAGGACCTTTGGTGCCATTTAGAAACCCCTTTTAAATGGAAAAGTTTTAGAATAAATTGATTAACCTTTTTCATGACAAGTTACATCTGAAGACATCTGGTTTGGCTTGCTAAATTCTATTCTGAGATGGGTGTATTAGTTCCGTTCTGTTTGAAACTATCTCCTTGGGAGCGATTTACTGATGAGGGAAGTCCACATTTAGCAAAATGTCCTTTCCCCCATGTTGATAAAGGTTTTCTTAGTTTTGAACTAAATGTTAATATTGACTCCACAAACAGCCAACTCAAACAAGTCAGCTCAGTGAGGCATTGCCTAATTTAGCATTTCCTTTGATGTGTGGCTGTTATTTTAATATCTTAACCTTTTGTCAGTCAACAGTGTTCATTGAAAACACCCTCTGTGTGGTCCTTGATGTTGATTTTACTAATAATAATGATGGTATTTGTTAAGGACTTACTATGTGCCAGGCACTGTTCTAAGCACTGGGGTAGATACAAGATAATTGGGTTGGACACAACCCCTGTCCCACACATGTCTCATAGTCTTAATCCCCATTTTACAGATAAGGGTACTGAGACACAGAGAATTGAAGTGGCTTGCCCATGGTCACACAGCAGACAAGTGGTGGAGCCGGGATTAGAACCCATGACCTTCTGATTCCCAGATCCATGTTCTATCCACTAGACCAGGTTGCTTCTGGCATGGGTGAACCATGGTGATAGGACTACCAAAGGATGTCCCAAAAGGGAATAATGGTCAATGACTTTGGGATTCTGTCCTCCCACTAGAACTGTGGGGGACAGGAGGGGAACAGTGTTTCAGAAAACCCAGGGCTCTACTTCATATTAGGCTTAGGGCAATGGTCCTGGATGTGTTTTTCTCCCACTCTAACCATTAATGGAGGCTTTTAGGACCTTTTCACCTTGCCATCATAACTGGCACAAACCAAAATGGACATTGGTGGATTTCACAAAAAATAAATAATAATAGTGATAATTGTAGTATTTAAGCTCTTACTATGAGTCAAACACTGTACTGAGCTCTGGGGTAGATAAAGATAATCCGTTCGGACACAGTTCTTGTCCCACATAGGGATCATCGTCTAAATAAGAGGGAGAGCAGGAATTTAATCCTTCTTTTACAGATTAGGAAACTGAAGCATAGGGAGGGCAGCAGGCAGGTGTGAAGCAGCGTGACCTAGAGGATAAAACATGGACCTGGGAGCCGGAGGTCCTGGGTTCTAATCCCAGCTCTGTCGCTTGTTATTCATTCATTCAATCATATTTATTGAGCATTTACTGTGTGCAGAGCACTGTACTAAGCACTTGGAAAGTACAATTCAGCAACAAATAGAGGCAATCCCTGCCCACAACAGGCTCACAGTCTAGAAGGGGGGAGACAGATATCAAAACAAGTAAACAGGTGTCAATAGCATCAATATAAATAAATGGAATTATAGATATATACGAATTATTAACATAAATAAAAATTGTAAATACGTACATATATGCACAAGTTCTGTGGAGGAGGGGGGTAGAGCAAAGGGAGTGACTTGGGGTGTTGAGGAGAGGAGGGGGAGCAGAGGAAAAGGGGGACTCTCAGAGGAGGTGAGCCTTCAGTAAGGCTTTGAAGGGGAAAGTGTGATTGTTTGGCAGATTTGAGGAGGGAGGGCATTCCAGGCCAGAGGTAGGATGAGGGCCAGCAGGACAGGCAAGAATGAGGCACAGTGAGAAGGTTAGCACCAGAGGAGTGGAGTGTGTGGGCTGGGATGTAGAAGAAGAGAAAAGAGGTTAGGTAAGAAGGGCAAGATGATTGAGAGCTTTGAAGTGAGGAGTTTTTGCTCGATATAGATGTTGATAGGAAACCACTGGAGATTTTTGAGGAGTGGGGTGACATGTCCATAACGTTTCTGTAGAAAGATAATCCAGGCAGCAGAGTGAAGTATAGACTGAAGCGGGGAAAGACAGGAGGATGGGAGATAAGAAAGGAGGCTGATGCAGTAATTCAGTCAGGAGAGGATGAGCGACTGTACTAACATGGTAGCAGTTTGGATGGAAAGGAAAGGGCAGATCTTGGTGATGTTGTGAAGGTGAGACCGGCACATTTTGGTGACAGATTGGATGTGTGGGGTGAATGAAAGAGTAGATTCAAGGATGACACCAAGGTTGTGGGCTTGTGACACGAGAAGGATGGTAGTGACTTCCACAGTGACAGGAAAGTAGGGAGAGAACAGGGTTTGAGAGGGAAGATAAGGTGTTCAGTCTTGGACATGTTGAGTTTTAGGTGGGGGGAGGACATCCAGATGGAGATATCCTGAAGGCAGGAGGAGATGCGAGTTTGGAGGGAGGGAGAAAGAACAGGGGAGGAGATATAGATTTGGGTATCATCCGTGTAGAGGTGATAGTTGAAGCCAGGGGAGCGAATGAATTCCTTAAGGGAGTGAGTATAGATGGAGAACAGAAGGGGACCAAGAATGTTACTTTGGGCAAATCACTAACTTTCCAGTTTCCTCAACTGCAAAATGAGGATTCAATACTTGTTCTCCCGCCTATTTAGACCCTGAGCCCACTGTGGGGCAAGGCTGTATCTAGCCTGATTAATTTGTATCTACTCCAGTACTTATAAAAGTGCTTGACACATAGTAAGTGCTTAAGCAGTGTAGCCTAGTGGAAAGAGAGTGAGCCTGGGAGTCAGAAGACCTGAGTTCTAATCCTGCTCTACCATGTGTCTGCTCTGTGACCTTGGGAAGTCATTTAACTTCTCTGTGCCTCAGTTGCCTCATCTGTTACCTCTGATTCCCAGGCCTGTGCTCCTTTATTAATGGTATATAAGTGGTTACTATGTTCCAGGCACTGTGTTAAACACTGGGGTAGATACAAGCTAAGCAGGTTGGACACAGTCCATGTGCCAAGTGGAACTCACAGCCTTAATCCCCATTTTACAGATGAGATAACTGAGGCACCTGGGGAAAGGAGAAGGGCCATCTCTGCAGTCGGCTGTGGGTCAGGTGCACATGGTGAATATCCCCCTTCTTCCTTTTAGTTTCTGCCTCAGCATCCAGCCCTGGAGTCCCTGACTCAGCTTTGCTTAAACCCCCAAACCACCATTGTGCTAGCCATCTCCTCCACCCAAAATCCCACCTTGCCAGTTGGGATGCACTATACCATTCTGCTGAGCTGAGAAATGATTTTGATTGCAATTTCAGCTGTCATGCAAATGTGGAAGCCGTATGGCTTAGTGGACAGAGAATGGGCTTGGGAGTTAGAAGACCTGGGTTCTAATCCCAGCTCCACCACTTGTCTGTTGTGTGCCCTTGGGTAAATCAGTTAACTTCTCTGTGCCTCAGTTCCCTCATCTGTAAAGTGGGAATAAGGCTGTGAGCCTCTTGTGGGACATGGACTGTGTCCAATCTGATTAGCTGCTATCTTCCTCAGTACTTAGTACAGTGCCTGGCACATAAAACCACTTGCCATACCATAACCCGGCTTCTCGTGCTTTGCCTGTGAAATGGGGGCCCTGGGGTCAGACTATCTGGGTAGGGGAAAAAAAACAACACTTTTATTAAAGAACTGGACTATTGTCTTGCAGTTTTCCAGTTTTGTTCCTGTATTCAATTATCTTGTGAAAGGTAGGAGTGAGTGAGAGAGAGAGAGAGCACTTAGTACAGTGCTGTGCACACAGTAAGTGCTCAATAAATACAATTTGATTGACTGATTGATTGAGAGTGTGTGTGTGTGTGTGTGTGTGTGTGTGTGTGTGTGTGTGTGTGTGTGTGTGTGTTTACTGGGTTCTAGGAATTTCAGGGTTGTATTTCCACAGTGAGTTGCATTCTTTCTCCACTTGGGAAAGCAGTTTCAGGATACCAAACATTACAAACCAACTTGAGGAGCAGAAATATGACAAACAACTTTGTCTTCCACAAATCTCTTATACAAAACCTGATACTCAACTGCAATTTAATTTGAACAATTTTTGTTTGGAAAAATCAACCTTAACCGCAGTAGCATATGTACACTCTTGACCTAAGTCTCTCTCCTTCTCTCCCTTCCCTTTCCTGCTCTCTCTCTCTCTCTCTCTCTTTCTCTCTCTCTCTCTCTCTCTCTCTCTCTCTCTTTCTCTCTCTCTCTCTCTCTCTCTTTCTCTCTCTCTCTCTCACTCAGCCTTTCTGCCTCTCCTATGTATATATTCCACCTCTACCCCTCTCAATTGCTCTCTCTCCCTTCGCTGCTTCTCTTTCTCCCTTCAAAATCTAACTCAAAATCTGGAATGTTGTAAGTCTTTTCTTTCTCACCCAATATTACATGTGATTTTGTCATTCTGAGGCCTCTTCAAGAGGGCTATAGAATCAAATGACCATTAGGGAAGAGATGGGAGCAAAGCCATTTAGAACCATTTCACTGCCCTGAGAATTTGGTACAAGTTGGGAGAGTCATACACAGTACAAGGTATTTTTCTGTTTAAACCCTAAAGGCTGGCCCTCATGTTTTCCCACTAAGAATTACGTCGTCTAATTTTAACTTCCATATCTAGATTCTGCTCCTTTAGGGTTGGTGTCCTTGCTGAGTCATCCAAACTCTGATTCTTGGCTGTTTATTGAACTGCTGACAGAGGATCACAGAGCCCAGTTAATGTAAAAAACACTTAACATCACACATCACGAATTCCAAGCCCCCAATAGACACTGGTGAGCTTGGCTCACTGCCTGCAGCCCTTGTGTGGTGGATTGACTGACAGAACTGCAGTCCTCTCTACTGGCCTTAGGAAGACTTTTGGATTGAGAGGTTGTCATTTTTCTTATACAAAATTCCTTGAGTCAGTCAGTCATATTTATTGGTGCTTACTGTGTGCAGAGCACTGTACTAAGCACCTGGGAAAGTACAATATAACAATAAACAGACATATTCCCTGCCTACAGTGAGCTTACGGTCTAGAGAGGCTTGATGCTTGAGGGCTTCCTGCTCCTCAGGCTGAGTTTCTGCAACTGGTATTGCTGCTATGGAGGCCAGGCCAACTCCAGGCTGCTCTGTCTTCTGATGGGCTGGAAGTGGCAATTTATAGGGTGGCCTTTTGTGCGGTTTTAGCTGATCTACTTACTGTCCAACGTGTTGCTGACACTCCCTGTCAAGTGTCTGACTCCAGACTCTCTAGAACATGCTTCACTTCTGCAGGATGAAGGACCATTTCACCTTTTCAACCTTCTCTTCCTGCCATAGGTCTTCCTCCATTCTATTGGACTCTGGTAGAACAATCCTAGGGTTCTAATCCTGGCTTCATCACTTGCCTGCTGTGTGACCTTGGACAATAATAATAATAATAATAATAGCAATTGCTAAGCGATTACTATGTGCAAAGCACTGTTCTGAGCGCTGGGGAGGTTACAATATGGTAAGGTTGTCCCATGGGGGCTCACAGTCTTAATCCCCATTTTACAGATGAGGTAACTGAGGCACAGAGAAGCTAAGTGACTTGCCCAAGGTCACACAGCTGACAATTGGTGGAGCTGAGATTTGAACACATGACCTCTGACTCCAAAGCCCATGCTCTTTCCACTGAGCCACATTGCTTCTCACCTAAGGCAAGTCAACTAAGTTCTCTGTATCTGTTACCTCGTCTTTAAAATGGGGATTAATGAGGTACAGGGACTGAGCTTGTGTCTATCTCAGAGCTTAGAGTAGTGCCTAGCACATAGTAAGCACTTAACAAATACTATTAAAAAAATAATCCAGCCCATCTCAACTATCCTGTCCATTCCCACTGGAGAAGTCATATGGGTGGGGAGAAGTGGTAAGGGGAACCCATTATTTTTTGCATTGTTTCTCATTTTCCCTTGGCTCCAAATGAAACTGGGGGAAGGAAAGGGATGATGTCTAGTCGATATGACAGGGAAGCAGAACTGCTAGGACAATCTCTGTCCTAGCAGGCTCCTGTTTCTGATGGGAAGGGGAAGCTTTGGCATGCTGGTTCAAGATTGCAGTACCTGTGGGGTGGGTTCGAGGAGAAAACCCCAAAACAGTTGGGAACTGGCTTTCCCTCTGAGGTTTCCTCACAGGGAAGTTTGGGGTAAGACATTCTGTCATGTTGAAGTGATCTACTATTAGTAGACCAGCTCTAAGAGCACTGCTGGAAGGGTGACAAGTCTGCAGGCTCTGTTTCTTGGGCATCCATGGATTTATTTACCTCAGGGATGCAAAATCTTGCCATGTGACCAAGCCCCTCCTGTCATTTATAGCTTGAGGTAATGCTCTCTCCTTCTTAACAATAATAATGATGATAAGAAGAAAAATAATGGATAATACTTATAAAATTCTTACTTAAATGCCAAGCCCTGCCGAAGCACTGAGGTCGATATAAAATTATCAGGTCAGACAGGGTCCCTGTCTCTCTTGGGACTCACAGTCTAAGTAAGAGGGAGAACAGTTACCTCATATGTAAAATGGGGATTAAGACTGTGAGCCCAACATGGGACAATCCAATTACCTTGTATCTACCCCAGTGCTTAGAACAGTGCTTGGCATATAGTAAGCGCTTAACAAATACCATCATCACCAGCATCAATGGGTATTGAGTCCCCATTTTAGAGATGAGGAAATGAAGGAGCACATAAGTGACTTGCCCCAAGTCCCACAGCAGGCATGTAGCAGAGCTGAGATTAGGACTCCCAGGCCCGAGATCTCTCTACTAGGTCACACTGCTTCTTGGACTTAGGATCACAGTTCATCTCCGGAACAGCTACTGGTTGTCCCGTCAATCACCGTTGCTCTTCCATTACATTTGATCCGCCCAAGGCCTAGGTGACAGCTCATTCTCATTAACTACTCAGTCCCTCCATGTCTACTACCATCTTTGGCCTCTGCTAAGGTCTCCTCTAGAGATCCCACACTCAATTGGTCTTGATGTCGGAGGTCCTTTCCAGAGCCGGCTTTGGACATAGGGCAGCCCTGAGGTGGGAAAATAATTGCCTGCCGCCCTGAAATTCAGGTTCACATGATGGATGATATCATGTGGAAGTATACACATGTCTGGAGCATATTTCCAAGGGAACCTTTGACCTCTTGAGAGTTCCAGAGCCCCTGGGCTCCCCTCTCAGGCTCCTGTAGCACAAGTGCTGTTTCCCATCTGTGAGTTTCCAGAGTTAAGTCATTCAGTCTTCCAGTCAGGTTGCTGCTCCTTTGGTAGTGCACCTTGCAGACCATCATTTAAAGCTGGCCCATGTTCAGGCAAGCCACTGCGTTGAACACTCTTAGCTCTTTTCCAGTGGGCTCCCAGAACATTATTAGCATCTGACAACACCATTTAAAGAGGGGTACTAGCCACCTAGCAACAAAGACCGCCCTCTGCCCCAGTGGTCTTTCCCCACTGCCCCCCCACCAAGACATGTAAGTAATAGTTGTTGGTTTGGCAAATGCCTCTTGGGAATGTGTCTACCAACTCTGTTATACTGTACTCTCCCAAGCACTTTGTACCATGCTCTGTACTCAATGCTTAATAATAATAAGCATTTAGAACAGTGCCTGGGACATAGTAAGTGCTTAACAAATTCCATAATTATTAGTTATTATTAATAATAAGCACTTTATATAAGTACTGGGGGAGATAAAAGATAATTAGGTTCTCCATTAGGTTTGTATTCTAAGTAGGATGGAGAACAGGCATTCCCATTTTACAGTTGAGGGGACTGAAGCACAGAGAAGTTAAGTGATTTTCCCAAGGTAAAACAACAGGTAAATGACTGAGCTGGGATTAGAACCCAGATCCTCTGACTCCCAGGCTCTTTATATTAAACCATGCTGCTGCTGCTAGTTGGTAGGCCAATAGATTCAACTAATGGATGATTGATTGAATCGAGCACTATCTGTTCATTAGGCAACTTTGAGCCTGCTTCTGCACTGAGGGAGGTTTTCTTCCCATTGCCGCTGTATTCCACCTCCACCTTCTTCCATTGGATACCATCAAAGTCCTTTCCAAACCCAGGGCCAGAATCCCTACCACTGCCTCCCTCAGGTCCATGCCACACTCCCCAACCATGGAAGGCATTTTGAGGACAACTGAGCCCCCCTACTTGGTTTTCACCCTGCTCTCCTTTTTCCTAACTGGGGCTCCAGATTTGGTCACAGTCCTAACGTCCAGGAGACACTGATCAAGGTAATGGACCAGATGCCCCTGGGCTTCCTCTCTGTTTTCAGTCTGGATTCTCCCTTATCTGAATGCAGTCAGGTGGCAGAATTTGCAAACAGGGCAAAAAAGAGCCTTTTCTGGTGGAAAATTAGGTCAGCAACAGACGGGGGAAGGGATGGGAAGAATTCCAGGCCTCAGACCTTTATTCTCCCATCCTTGTTGGCCTAAGCAATTTGGGTCAAAGCCCAGAGTCATTGGTGGGGTGGGGGGGGGGGAGTGTGTGTGTGTGTGTGTGTGTGTGTGCGCGCGCACATTTCTCTCCCAGTGCCTTTTCTCCAGATTACTCTGAAGGGAAAGTTAACTTTGTCTAATAACTGCATCAGATTTATCAAGGCATTCATTTTATTCATTTGGAAGCAAAATACAGCAAATCGACTATTTTGGTGTCAGGGGTCTTCCTCAACACTTGCTTGTAGCCCTACAGAACAACTCAAGGCAGTCACACATCATCCAAAATTGCAGAGGCTAATTGGAGTTCATGGCCAGGGAAAGGGAAGGGAAAGGGGGCCAAGAAGAACCCCAGATAGGGGGAACTCCTCTTCCTGATAGGGCTTCTGGATGCAGAAAGAATCCTGGTGCTGTTGGCCCTCTGCTTTCAATATAGATTCTCATGTTAAGTGCTTATTAAAGTGCTGTACATATTGTAAGAGCACAAAAAATAAACACTGATTGAATGACCGCACATATATATATATATATATATATATATATATATATATATGTATATATGTATATATGTAATATAGTTGGTAGGCACGGTCCCTGCCCTGAGAAAACTTATAGTTTAGTAGGAGATTGTCATTAAAAACAAATTACAGGTTAGGGAAAAAACAGAATATGAGGACATGTGCTTAAATTCTGTGAGGGTTGGGACTAAGGGCATGTTTGAGTCAGGAGGGAAAATATTTGAGGTGAGTTAGGGAAGGCTTTCCTGAAGAAGATGTGGTTTTACTAGGACTTTGAAAACAAGGAGAATATTTGTCTTTCGAATATGAAGCAGGAGGGAATTGCAGGAGGGAGAATGTGAGCTAGGGGTTGAAGAGTGAGTGAGTTGAGAGTGAGGGTAAGCGAATAGGTTGGTGGCAGAGAAGCAAAGTGTGTGAGCAGGATGTGTAGATGGAAGAATTCTGATTGACAGCCTTAAAGCCTATGGTGTGGCATTTGATGTAGAGATGGACAGGCAGCCTGGAAGTACTTGAGTGGAGGTATAGGAATAAGTTTATTTATCTTTTTTTAGGAAAATGACCAAGATAGCAGTGTGAAGTATGGACTGGAGAGAGGAGACACTGAAGACAGACAGACCATAGAAAAGGCTGATGGAGTAGTTGATAATGACAAGTACTTCAACCATTGAGGCAGCAGTTTTATATGAGAAGGAAGGAGTGAATTCTGGGGGAATGTCATGGTTGATTGCTTGGGAGGCAAGGAGGAAACCTTGAGGCAGCCCCCAGCTGAGAGAAGGAGCCAGAGCATCTAGGAGCTCAGGACTGATTCACCTTGGTTCATCTTCGATGTGCAGAACGTAAGCTCACTGTGGGCAGAGAACATGCCTACCAACTCTGTTGTATTGTACTCTCCCAAGAACTTAGTACAGTGCTCTGCACACAGTGAGTGCTAAATAAATTGGATTGATTGATTGACCTGTCTCACCAACAAACTAGATTGAATCCACTCATTATCTGGGCAACTGAGGGCAGAAGTGACCTGGATTACACCAAAAGGGGAGTGGTGGAGTCTGGAGGGAGCCCAGTTGAAACCTTTAGGTGCTGAAGCATGTGTGAGAAGGCAAGAGGATGCCTGGTAAGAGCTCAGAATTCTATCATGGATAATCCACTCATGAACAACAGAGAATGGACTGAAATAGTCATCTGGGGTTGTTGGTTGCAGGACTTCCATAATTGGTATCTATAAAGCACTCCCTGTGACACCAAGGGTTAGGCTGGTGCCCCAGAGAAGTCTTACTGGGTATTAGCCAAAAATAGGCTTCTTAATTTTAGGGCTGACATCAGGGAAAACAAAGGGAATTTGAAAAAACTTTAAAGCAAAAATTCCAATTTATGTGTTCTTTGCTATGTCCTGTCAAAATAAATGATGGTGAGCCCTCTTATTTAGGTTGGATTGTCTCCATTTCTCTCCCCTTTTCCTCAGAGACTCACCTATCTGTTGTACTTGGCCAATAATACTGTCCCAGTTTGGGCTTTCCGAAGCTCAAGATGAATCCACAGTGTCAAAATCACAGTCACATTTGGAACGCTCTTCACTCGACAGCATCAGCTGACATCCGATAACTCAATTCTCCTTTTTGTTGGTCAGGTGACATTACAAAACTGACCCTTTAGGAATGTTGGGAGCATCAGCATTGTGTGGTCCAGGGTTGATAGAAATTCAGCTCTTAACCCTGCTCCAATCATGAGTAATCCCAGCTGACCAAGGAAAGAGAAATCCTAGTAGGGGAGGGAATTATTGGTGTGGGTTGGGGAGAGTGGAGGAGCTTGTTCTTTTCTGGTAGCTGTGTGAAAGTTGAGAATGTCCATCACTTCACCTGCCAATCAAATTCAATTCTCTACAGCTAATGTCATTCCAACTGTTTTAAAGTCACAAAGATTTCTTACTAAAGGTGCAGCAGCAATCGCACACAAGAATATCATCTTTGTTCCTTCCCATTCTTTTCATCCTTCTTTTTTTCTATTCCCCCCCTCCTCTCTCTCTCTCTCTCTCTCTCTCTCTCTCTCTCTCTTCCTCTTTCCCTTTCCCCTCTCCATCCCCAAGGAGGCTTTGTCTTACCGTGAGGAAACCTGTTGCTAAGGGATTGCCAAATCATTTCACAGGGATTCAGAGAATATGTAATGCCCAAGGTGGGGGAAGATGTGATACTGTAAGGGCAACTGGAGTTTGTTTTTTTGAAGTTGGTATTATAAGTGCTTACTATATGTCAAACACTGTACTAAGCACTGGTGAATACAAGTGAATTAGGTTGGACACAGTCCCTGTCCCACATGGGGTTCACAGACTAAGAGGGAAAACAAGAGAATGGAGACACAGAGAAGTTACGTGACTTGCCCTAGGTCACACAGCAAGCAATTGGCAGAGCTGGGATTAGAACCCAGGTCCTTTTGACTCCCAGGCCTGTGTTCTATCCACTAGACCACACTGCTCCTTGTGTCTAATAACTACAATCATCTTGCTGCTTTGTATTGTAGAGAAGCAGTCTGGCTCAGTGGAAAGAACACGGGCTTTGGAGTCAGAGGTCATGGGTTCAAATCTCAGCTCCACCACTTGTCAGCTGTGTGACTTTGGACAAGTCATTTAACTTCTCCGGGCCTCAGTTCCCTCATCTGTAAAATGGGGATTAGACTCTGAGCCCCACGTGGGACAACCTGATCACCTTGTAACCTCCCCAGCACTTAGAACAGTGCTTTGCACATAGTAAGCGCTTAATAAATGCCATTATTATTATGATTATTTTGGCTTCACCCTTGACTTCATTTGATGCTTTTTCCCAAAATGACTTCAACTCATAATGAGTCAGTATCTACCAGCACATCGTCTCTTCTCTGGGTCTTCTGGAAGCCACACCGAGTCTTTCAAATGGCACTATATTGAGCAACTCCTGTGTGCAGAGGTACCAAGTGCTTGGGAGAATACACTAGTTAGAAGACATGATCCCTTTCCTCAAAGGATCTTACATTCCAGTGGAGAAGACAGGTATAAAATAATTTACAAATGGGAGGAAGAGTAGAATGGACACATTTAAGTACTTAGAGTATTTGTCAGTATGTACAGAAAGGCCACAGGTGGTTGTCAGTGCACAAGGGCTGAGGTGGAGGTTGGGGAGATATATCCTGTAGAGAAATAGAATTGATTGAGGAAAGCGCTAGGGTAGTGATCCCCTACTGGGGACCCTTGAACATCTTGGAGGGGAATTCAGAGATCTGTTGGCATCAAGCTTCAGACAAGTGAAACAGAATCTTTGCTCCAGTTTTGGGCTTGCAGTTGACGCAGGGTCACAGACTTCATCCTCACGAAATCCTAGAAGCCTGTGAAAACATTTAAAAATAAAAAAATGTGTCCTTGGGTTATTAATCTTTGGCAACTAGTGGCTGACTTGATACGTCTTCCCAAAATGCCAAACTCATTTCTCTGGGGTAAAAGGAGAGCAGGTATTTCTGTACTTTCCATGGGCTAGGGGCTGATGGGACTTGCTTTCATTCATTCAGTCCTATTTATTGAGCGCTTTCTGTGTGCCGAACACTGTACTAAGTGCTTGAAAGAATACAATATAACAATAAACAGGTACATTCTTTGTACATTAAATTATATGACAGCTAAGAACTGAATCCCACTCCAGAGCCTGGGAGTCAGAGGATCTGAGTTCTAATCCTGCATCTGCCACTTCATTCATTCAATCATACATATTGAGCGCTTACTGTGTGCAGAGCACTGTACAAAGCACTTGGGAAGTACATGTTGGCAACATATAGAGACGGTCCCTACCCAACAATGAGCTCACAGTCTAGAAGGGGGAGACAGACATCAAAACAAAACAAGTGGGCAGGTGTCAAGAAGTCAGAACAAATAGAATTAAAGCTAAATGCACATCATTAACAAAATAAATAGAATAGTAAATATGCCATGTGACCTTGAGCAAGTCACTTAATGTCTCTGTGCCCCAGTTCCCTCACTCACAAAATGAGGATTCAGTGCTTGTACACCCTTCTACTTAGACTGTGAGTCCTTTAGGACAGGGATTGTGCTGACCTGATAACTCGTATCTACCCCAGTGTTTAGAATGGTTCTATGTCATGTAACAAGTACCGCAGTTTTTTTTAATGGAATATGTATCTAATAGTCAGGCTGACACTCCTGGAGCCAAAAGAACTACAAATATAACAGGGAGGAGAGTCAGTCTTGGGATGGCTCAAATTTGTTTCTGTTTGTTTGTTCTTAATGGTATTTAAGTGCTTACTATTTACTAGGCACTGTACTAAGTGCTGGGGTAAATAAAAGATAATCAGGTTGGACACAGTACAGGTCTCACATGGGGCTCACAATCCTTATCTCCGTTTTTTTTTTTTGATAGATGAGGTAAGCGAGGCACAGAGAAGTGTGGTAACTTGCCCAAGGTCACAAAGCAGACAAGTGGCTGAGTTAGGATTAGAACCCAGTCCTTCAACTCCCAGGCCCAGGCTCTTTCTACTTGGCCATGCTTCTCCTCAAACTGGGATCTCATTTGGTTGTGTTGAATGATCTGAAGGGCATCTGATGACCCTTTAATTTTTCCTTTATTTTGAGAGATCTTAGAGCCCCACTATTTCCTGCTTCTCCCTAGAGTCTGGCAGAGTCAAGGAGCAGGATTCCATGAGTAACTCTACAGTCCCTATCGCCTCACTGCTCCCCCATGTTTAAATAGTTTGATATCCTGTTTAATTAACCAATGGGTAGTTTAACCACCACTGTATCAAGCCATCCATCAGTCACAGTTAATGATCGTGTTTATTTATGCAGCATGTTTTCCCATCCTACCTCTTCTGTTTTCCCTTCTTTCTTTTTCCCTTCCTTCCAGCACTCCCACCCATTCCACGAGCTCTCCAGAGAATCTCGGGGTTTGTTCAGAAGGGATTAATTGGTGCCTCTGACTACCCTCTGGGTCAAATAATTCCTTCTGAGGGAGTCTCTGGTGTAGGGGTGAAGTAGCTGGGGGCTCTTAATGTTGGACTAGAAAGTCTTCCCATTCAGCATAAGCATCGAAGACTAGAAGGAGAATAAACCTAGGAGTCAGAGGACCTAGGTTCTGGTCCCAGGTCTGTCACTTGCCTGCTGTGTGTCTTTGAGCAAGTTAAGCAGAATGATCTAGTGGAAAGATCCCGGGCCTGGGAGTCAGAGGACCTGGGTTCTAATTCTGACACTACCAATTCCTTGCTGTTTGACCTTGAACAAGTCACTTCACTTCTCTTTGTCTGTTTCCTCAATTGTAAAATGGGGATTAAATACCTATTTAAGCTGTGAGCTCCATGTGGGATATGGACTGTGCCTGACCTGGTTATTAATTTCTACCTACCCCATTGCTTGGAACAACGTTTGACACATAATAAACACTTAACAAATACCATAAAAATGTCACTCAACCTATCTGGGCCTCAGTTTTCTCATCTGTAAATGGGGATTTAATAAAACCTGTTCTCCCTTGTCCGTAGACTATGAGCCCAAGGTGGGACAGGGACTGTGTCTGATCTGATTATCTTGTATCTACCCCAGAACCTAATATAGTGCTTGGCACATAATAAGCATTTCACAAAAACCACAGTTATTTATTAACACAGGTGGGGGATAGGTAACTCCTCTGAATATCTAGCATCTTTCTTTGTGGAATTGAAAGGGCTTGGATGCATCTCCTTATACAGGAACTGTTTGAATATAGTTGTTTAGTTGATAATGCCTGAGTAAATTGTCATCCAGGAAACCAGAAATTTTGAAGTCATCAGTCCAAGGTGATATAGCCAGTTAGTGGTTTCCCTAATCAGACCCATTTTAGTGATCTTTTTTGTTTAGACCACCACAGTCGTCTGCTAGTGATATTAGCACATGGCCCTCATGCTGGTCCCAGGACTTTGAAGCCTTTCAGCCTGTCTCTGCATTGTACTGAGTGCGTATGAAGTCGAGTTACCCTAGTTCGCAAAAAACATTGAGAGCATCATGTAAATTCTCAGTTTAACATCACTGTGTCGAAGATAAGCCGTCTGATTTTCACTGTACTTGGTGACTCCTGTCAACCTCCAGGGGTATATTTTAGTTGATTTCTACATTCTAACATCTATCTACCCCAGTGCTTAGAACAATGCATGACAAATAGTAAGTACTTACCACATACTATAATAATAATTCTAAGTTCCATCTGAATCAGTGATTCTTGTCATTTATTAAAGAGTGTTGGGGTGGAGAATGGGAAGAATATTTCAACGAAGAATCTCATTTTGAATCCTGTATCTGGGGAGGTGGAAGCATTCTAAGGGTAACTCTCAACACACACACACACACACACACACACACACACACACACACACATCTGTGATGAAGGATGTTCCTTGGGAGGGTGGATTGTCATGTTTTCTCATCTTTTGAGCCAAGCAAGTGATTATAAACTCTCTGCACTCTCTTTTTCCTCTGAAAGAAGCATTCTTTTTTCCCCCTCTATTCTGAAAACTTGCTTGAATTGATGTCCAAGGTAATATCTTGTTGTGGGCTAGATTGCTTTTCTGTGTTTTGTGTCCAGTAGAATATTTGAACTAATATTCTTGCAAGTTTCAGGTCTGGCTTGGCTCTCGGAGCACTATCTGATTCCAGGATCGCTACTCTTCGGACAGATGTGAAGCTTCATTCCTTGCTACATGCACAGTGGAAGGGGAGCCTGAGACCCTCAGCTTGCATGGATGATGCTTGGGCATATACAGGACTTACTTCTCTGAAACTGAGTGACTTTTGGATCTTGCATGAGGATAAATACCATGCCAAGATGTGCTGCCCTGCTTCAGTTGTGTGTGGGTGTGTGCTCTGCTAATACTCTCTTTTCTCTCTCTCTCTCTCTCTCTCTCTCTCTCTCTCTCTCTCTCCTTTATTCGCTACCTTTCTTTCTCCTTGGCAATGCTACAACAGATGTCAACCAAATTCCAGGTGAGTCTTTGTGTTTGCTGAGCTGGAAGGGGGGAATTCTCACTCCTTGGTATTGTGTGCACCCTCTCACTGCAACTTTTCTTTTTTAAACTGTCTTTGAAAGTGCTTAATTTTATTAATGGGCATGAGAAGAGCTACATTGAACTGGAGTTTTTTGGAATCACTTGAAAACCCCATGAATTAGCATCTTCTAAGTGATTGTTGCCTGTTCTTGAATCAGTGTGTGGACAAGATCGAGAGAGATTGAGGCAGAGAAATGTCTGTCTTTGAGAGCTGGATTAGTCACTTTCCAGATATTGATTAACTTTTCTGATCAGTACTCCACCACTGCTTTCCTTGTCCCATGCTTTGGCTAATAGCTGAGGGTTTCTAATTTGAAGACCAAAACTCATTAACCTGGAAAGTCTGCTATGAATGGAAAATGATTTCTATTAATTAGGGTTGTGCACAAAAGATGTTTCTGTCTATGTACTCTGTATGCATAGATACATATATGAAAGTGCTGACCTTTTTTTATCTATCCATCAATGATATTTATTGAGTGCTTACTGTGTACAGAGCACAGTACTAAGTGCTTGAGAGAGTACAGTACAACACAATTGGTAGACATGCATCCTGCCCCATTAGTTGGTCGATTGTATTTATTGAACTTTTCTGTGTAGAGCATTACATCAAGCACTGGGAAGAGTACAGTAAAACAGACACACTCCCTGCCCACAGCAAGCTTAGTCTAGAGGGGGAATCAGACTTTGATTTAAATAAAAAATATATTATTTATTGATATAGCCAATCTATAAACACTTTTTGCTCCATGCCCCTCATCAGTTAAATACATGCTCCTGATCTTTCCTCTCTTTTCTTTGGAGTTCTGCTCCTCTACCTCTTCTGAATGCTTCTTGTCCAAATTTCAGTCTGTTTGCCCCCCAGCCATATTCCTAACCCCAAGAGAACCTTCCCTCCTGCTAGGTAGTTCTGGCCAGTAAGAGAAACTAAGATGGCAAGAGCTACTTAGAGAAGCAGCGTGGCTCAGTGGAAAGAGCCCGGGCTTGGGAGTCAGAGGTCATGTGTTCTAATCCCAGCTCTGCCACATGTCTGCTGTGTGACTTTGGGCAAGTCACTTCACTTCTCTGAGCCTCAGTTACCTCATCTGTAAAATGAGGATTAAGACTGTGAACTCCACGTGGGACAACCTGATCACCTTGTATTCCCCCCCCCAACATTTAGAACAGTGCTTTGCACATAGTAAGTGCTTAACAAGTGCCATTATTATTATTATTATTATTATTATTGTTATTATTATTGTTACTGCAAGTCTAGAGACAGAAAGATCCAGCAAACCAGACACACACCACTTTCCTCTCCTCCCCTAAACCCCACCACTCCACCTGCTGCTGCTGCTGCTGGTAGAATCCACCTCTGCCTTTGCTAGGGACGGTTTCAGACAAGGGACAACGAGGATTCAAGTAAGAAATCTGCTGTGCCTGTTGTGTGACCTTGGGCAAGTCACTAAACTGATCTGGTCCTGTTACCTCATTAGTAAACTGGGGATTAATATTGTGAGTCCCACATGGGACTCACCCTGATTAGCTTGTATGTACCCCAGTGTTTAATATGGTGCCTGTCACAGAGTAAGCACAAATACCTTAAAAAAAATCCTATGTCCTATTCCACGCATTCATTCGTTCAATCGTATTTATTGAGCACTTACTGTGTGCAGAGCACTGTACTAAGTGCTTGGGGAGTACAAGTCGGCAACACATAGAGTTGGTCCCTACCCAACAATGGGCTCACAGTCTAGAAGGGGGAGACAGACAACAAAACAAAACGTGTAGACAGGTGTCAAGATTGTCAGAACAAATAGAATTTTAGCTATGTGCACATCATAAACAAAATAAATAGAATAGTAAATATGTACAAGTAAAATAAATAGAGTAATAAATCTGTACAAATATATGCAAGTGCTGTGGGGATGGGGAAGGAGGAAGGGTGGGGGGGATGGCGAGGAGGAGAGGAAAAACGGGGCTCAGTCTGGGAAGGCCTCCTGGAGAAGGTGGGCTCTCAGTAGGGCTTTGAAGGGAGGAAGAGAGCTAGCTTGGCAGATGTGTGGAGGGAGGGCATTCCAGGCCAGGGGAAGGATGTGGGCCGGGGGTCGATGATGGGACAGGTGAGAACGAGGCACAGTGAGGAGGTTAGCGGTGGCAGAGGAGTGGAGGGTGAGAACTGGGCTGGAGAAGGAGAGAAGGGAGGTGAGGTAGAAGGGGGCAAGGTGATGGAGAGCCTTGAAGCTGCCTTCCAGTACCTCAGTATTTAGAGCCCCCACCCCTGGGGGTCCTGCCTTGCCTCTCTTCACAGAGGACCCCCAGAAGCATGGAGCCAGAGTCTGCCTTGTCTTCAGCTAGCTGGACACGCTCTCTGTCCCTCTGAGAATCAGGCCAGGCAGGAGCCAACCAGCGGGGCTGCGGCTCTTGAAATGAGAGCGCTTTCACAGTGCTGGTTTTTTTTTTTTTTTTTTTGGCTTGGGAAGACAAATTGGGGATTTTATGAGCTAATGTAACTATTTACCCACAGGCAGCGGAAGGGCTATAAAGGGCTGATTGATTAATTGATTAATTTTACTTGTTGAATAGACTGGTTAGAAGTAATCCCACTGTAAAGCCTGCTCCCTGTGCAGGGCCTAGGGCCGACTGTGTATCCCCAGTGTGACAGATCATTTGCCAGAGAGGGAGGACTCCCTTCCCCTCCTAGAGGAAGGAAAATAGAAATGGGCCAACCAACTCGACTTGCAGCTGGTACAGCCTTCCCTGCTGCCCCTGGGACATGGCTGCAGTATCCTGGGAGGGGGTTTGCAACACGGCCCAGGTGATTGTGAATAATAATGGCATTTGTTAAGCGCTGTATTAAGCACTGTGGTGGATACAAGCAGCTGGGTTGAACACAGCCCCTGTTCCACACGAGGCTCACAGTCTCTATCCCCATTTTTACAGATGAGGTAGCGGAGGCACTGAGAAGTTAAGTGACTTGCCCCAGGTCATGCAGGGATATGTGCAGGAGCTGAGATTAGAACCCATGACCTTCTGACTCCCAGGCTGGTGCTCTGTCAACTCCTGCCTGCCCCAAGAAGAACCTCAAACCAGAGTTTATCATCAGCCTCCTTAACTGGCTGGCTTCCTTGAGAGAGGGACAGGTCGACCTGTGGCTTTTCTCTGAGGACAGAGCCCCGTGGAGCTTCTAACCGCTCTGTGAGATGCACTTCCATAGCTACAGCCCCCTCCCCTGCTTGGGTCTCTCCCTCTTCCCTTCCCTGCTACTCCACATCCTCGGTTCTAGGGGGCCAGTTCCTGGAGAATCAGGAGGATAGAAATGGGTGGGAGAAGAGGAAGAGGGTTAGAGAGTTGGGGGAGCTGAGGGCTTCCTTGCTTTTGGCTGAAGGGTGGAAGGAGAGATGCATAGGGGTGGGGTGATGAGTGCCTGTGGGAGGGACATCTCCTCAGGCCCCATTCTCTCCCCTCCAACTCCCACAATGCTACCTCTAGCAAGGCAGAGCTGTTTATAGCACTCTAGTGACAGCTTCTCTCTTCAGAAGGGATAATTTCTCACTGCTCCGGCTGCTGATTAGAGTTTGAATTTAAATGAATAACCGTGACCTTGTGGAGGTGCCCTGGTTATTCAGAGCCCTGATGGGGAAATAGGCCTCTCTCTCGCCTTCACAGAGCTGTCGCAGTAGAGGTGTGGGGAGAGGCACTTTAAGATGGTGGAGCACTGGAGCACTGTTTGTCCTTGTCGGAGAAACAGCGTTGCCTAGTGGGTAGAACAGGGGCCTGGGAATCAGAAGCATCTGGATTCAATCCCAGTGCTACCACTTTTTTTTTAGGTAATTTGTTAAGGGCTTACTATGTGCCAAGCACTATACTAAGTGCTGGGGTAGATAAAAGATAATCAGTTTGGTCCCAGTCCACTTAGGACTCACAATCTTAATCCTCATTTTACAGATGAGGTAAGGGCAGGGAGAGGGAGTTTCTGTGTCCTGCTCTCTGTCTCTGGTGCAGATAGCAGCTCAGATGCTCAAACTAGCTACATTCTCTTCCCTCATCTTCATGGGAGTAGCATGGCCTAGTGGGAAGAGCCCGGTCCTGGGAGTTAGAAGACCTGGGTTCTAATTCCAGCTCAGCCACTTGTCTGCCTTGTGACCCTGGACAAATCATTTAACTTCTCTCTGCTTCAGTTTCCTCAACTGTACAATAAGGATGAAATGTCTCTTCTCTCTCTCCCTTAGACCGTGAGCCCCTTGTGGGACAGAGACTGACTGACATGATTAACTCGTATTGACCCCAGTGCTTAGAACAGTGCTTTAATATAGTATGTGCCTAACAAATACCATAATTATTAGTGATTGTTATGGAGAGGAGACCCTGAGACACTCACTCTCTCCTTTCCCCACTGCCTCTGTTCTTTTCCCTCCCATGCTCCTGTTTCTTAGCCCTCAGGACACTAAGCCTATTGGCCCCTGAAAAAGACTGTCTGTCAATATTTGAGAGAGGTGAGGCGGAGAAGGGGAGAGGGAAATTTACAGCCGCTGTGTGTAATTGGGTTGGAAGTGGGCCCCAGGCTAAACTAACCATGATCAGCTTCCAGCCAATTGCTCAACTGAGGGGCCTGAAAGAGCCCCTTGACTACTGTATCTGCACTAAGTCTGAGAGAGTGACTGCTTTCTAGCCCTGTTCTGGCTCTTAGAGTTGGAGGTACACCTGGGCTGGAAGCAGAGGTCCCTCTCCCCACCCCTGGGCTTCTGTCTTCACAGAAAAACATGTGGGTGAGGGAGAAAATGACCCTAATTTTAGTGGGGAGGACAGCATATGCTTCCCTCCCAGACTCACTGTTCACTACTGGCTAGGCAGAATTGTCAAGCCTTGGGAAGAGAGAGTTCAGGGTATATAGAGGCAGAGAAGCAGCCTGGTTGGTGGCAAGAGTGCAAGACTGGGATTAGAAGATCTGCATTCCAATCCCGGCTCCACCATTTGCTGGCTGGGTGACCTTGAGCAAGTCACTTGATTTCTCTGTGACTTGGTTACCTCCCTGATAAAATGGGGATTAAATACCCATTCTCCATCCCCCTTTTGACCATGAGCCCAATATGGGATAAGAACTGAGTCCTCCAGACCTACCCCAGCACTTGGCCCATATTAAGCACTTAACAAATACCACAATTATTACTAGAAAGCCAAGAGAAGAGATTGAACTTCCTACTTTTTTAATGGTATTTAATGGCTCACTATGGGCCAGGCACTGTAATAAGCACTGGGGTAGATACAAGATAATCAGGTTGGACAGAGCCCATGTCCTACATGGAGCTCACAGTCTTTATCCCCATTTTACAAATGAGGTGACTGAGGCACAGAGAAATGAAGTGACTTATCCAAGGCCACATAACAGATGAGAGAAGCAGCGTGTCCTAGTGGAAAGATCATAGGCCTGGAAGTTGGGGGACGTGGGTTCTGATTCCGAATCTGCTGCGTATCTGCTGTGTGACCTTGGGCAAGTCACTTCACTATTCCTCAGTTGGCTCATCTGGAGAATCCAGACTGGATCTGTGAGCCCTATATGGGACAGGAACTGTGTCCAATCTGATTATCTTGTATTCATTCAATCGTATTTATTGAGCACTTACTGTGTGCAGAGCACTGTACTCTACCCCAGTCTTGATGCAGTGTCTGGTGTATAGTAAGAACTTAACAAATACCATTTAAAAACAAACAAAAAAACTTGGCTTCCAAGAAACTTGGGAATAGAGAGGCCAGAGGGTAGACTCTCCCTCATTCTCTTCCTCATTTTACCGACTGACCACAGTATTAAAAAGCAGATTGGCAAACTAGATTTACACACCTAGACTAGTGAAGGAAAAATAATTTGAACCCCTTTCCTTTCTTTTCTCTCAAAAGTTTGAATACAATGCCTATGGCCCTGAAGAGCTGTGAAGATAAGTCCTTAAGAAGAAGCAGCCTCTGTCTCCCTTCCTCCTGTAGACTGTAAACTTGTTGTGGGTAGGGAACATGTCAACCAACTCTCTTATATTGTATCAATCAATTGTACATTGAGCACTCACTATGTGCAGAGCAGTGTACCAAACACTTGGGCTTACAATACAATAGAATTAGCAAACACATTCCCAGTCCATAATGAGCTTACAGCCTGCAGTCTACTGTACTTTCCCAATGTTTAGTACAGTGCTCTGCATACAGTAAGTGCTCAATAAATATCACTGATGAGACGATGTTGATGATGATGATGAAGTGGTGGAACAGGGATTAGAACCCAGGTCCTTTTGACTCCCAGGCCTGTTCTCTATCCATTAGGCTACATTGCTTCTATGGTGTGCAGAGCACTGTACTAAGTACTTGGGAGTGTATACTAGAGGAAGACCAATCAAGGAGCTTACAGTCTATTTATTGGTACAGGCTGGCCCACAAATCAATACTGGCAGCTGCTAAGGAGGAAAAGAGGGTTGAGAGGGCTGTTATCTTGGTTAGAGGAAGTGTTCATGCTGACATAAGAAGAGAAGGCCCATGTTAGGATGCTAGTAGGAAATTAGGAGACTTCTCAATGGAAGAGCAGTCAGACTGTACCCCCACTTCTCTACAATCATGGAGAAGGGGCCCAGGGGCTAGGGTTGACAACTATTTACCAAGAAAGCATGGTCCTGGGGGACCACCATCCAAAGATGACTCACCCTTTTTTTATGATATTTGTTAAGTTCATACTTTGTGTCAAACACTGTTATAAGCTCTGGAGTACAAGGAAATTAAGTTGGAGACAGTCCCTATTCCTCATGGGGCTCACAGTCTAAGTAGGAGGGAGAACAGGTATTTATGCACCATTTTACAGTTGAGAAAACTGAGGCATTAAAAATTTAAGTGACTTGCCCGAGGTCACATAGCGAGCAGTTTGCTGAGTAATAATTAGAACCCAGGTCCTGACTCCCAGGCCGTGCTCTTTCTACTGGACCACACTGCTTTGGATAGGGCTGTTCACCAGAGAAGGAAAGTGAGATCTTTTCCTCTGTGAGGAAATGAAAGTCCTAAGTCCCAGGAGCCATCATGCAGACACAGACCCTCAGCTCAGGGTCTAGTTTTGAGCTGTGGCTCCTTCCCCTGGCATCAGGCTTCCTTGTAATTAAGAGGAAGGCCCTCCTTCACCTCCAGCTTTGGACAACACTGCTCTCTGCTCAATTCTGATTGGGTGGAGGAGAGGAACCTCATTCTCCTGGGTACTGGGAATCAGGAGTAGCGAGTGAAGAAATCCTGATCAATTCACCTGCATCTGGAAAAGGGTGGTTAATTTTTTTTTTCAGTGATCCCAAGGGCCACTAATTTTCATTCTCAAACACTGCAGAGTCTTAGATTATACACAGATTTCCCTCCACAACCCCTCTTACTCCTTTTTCAAATGCGGTTTTTGGATTCTCTCCATATGCCACTTCCCCAACCCTTTGTCCATTTCTTTTTTCCCCCTTTCCATGCTCCAAATACATTCTGAAACACAGGGAAGACTTAATTACATTTCATGTTCATGTAATTGCACTTTTAAAAAGTCCTCTTGGCTTTATACAAATTCACTGTTGGCACTTGGCACTTTGTGCAATTAGCGACACTTAATTTCTTTACTTTGATATGGAAAGTTAAATGTACAGACTATGGGTTATTCAACTTTAATACTAGAAAATGAGTTAAGTGAAGATCTGGTGAGATAAACGTCTTGGTGGGGTTGATTTTGCCCACTGAAAGAACGCTTTTCCATTAGAAAAATAGCCTTGGTCACATCCTTGGAAAAAGGATGATTGACAGAGCTATCCTAGGGGGAATGAGGAGTTAGGTGTGAAGGAGAGATGTGATGTGTTACTACTCAGCAGGGTCACTGAGAGAGGGGGTCCCTAGTGACTGACTGCCACTCTCTCCCCACCCCAAGCAATGTTGAAGCTTTGATACTCAGCCCTTTTACTTTCCTTTTGTTTTAAATAGTATTTCAGTGCTTACTGTGTGCCAGGCACGGTACCAAGTGCTGGGGTACATACAAGATAATCAGGTTGGACACAGTCCCTGTCCCACATGGGGCTCACAGTCTTAATCCCCATTTCATGGATGAGGTAACTGGGGCACAGAGAAGTGAAGTGACTTGCCCAAGGTCACACAGCAGACAAGAGAAGGATCTAGGATTAGAATCCAGGTTCTCTGACTCTCAAGTCTGAGCTCTTTCCACTAGGCCATGCTGCTTCTCAGTGCTTTCCTCACTGCTCTTCTCTCCTCCTCCTCTTTGTCCTGACTTCTGCTGTGGCTCCTGTCCTGTCCCTTCTGTGACCCAGTTTTCAATCAATCACTTGTGTTTTTTCACTGCTTACTGCGTAACAACCTTAACCTCAAGGCTTATCCTTAAGGTCAATTCTGGGTCCTCTTCTAGTCTGCATCTACCTTGGAGAACTGATTCACGCCCATGACTTCAAGTACCATCTCTGTGCAGATGATTCTCAAATATGCATCTCAAGCCCTGCTCTCTCTCCTTCCCTGCAGCCTCATACTTCCTCCTGCCTTTAGGACGTGTCTATTTGAATGTCCAACTGACACCTCAAATTTCACATAACCAAGACAAAACTCTTCATATTCCCCCCAAATTCCTGTACTCTCCATCATTGTCGACAGCATCACCATTCTCCCTGTTTCACAGGCCCATAACCTGGATTTTTATCCTCGACTCATCTCTCTGACCTAACCCACATATTCAACCTGTTATGAAATTCTGTCAATTCAACCTGCACAACATCCTTTTCCCCTCTATCCAAACTGGTACCCCATGAATCCAAGCACTTATCCTTTCCCGCATTGACTACTGCACCAGCCTCTTTACTGATCTCCCTGTGTCCTGTCTCTTCATACTTTACTTTTCTGATTGGATCATTTTTCTACAAAAAACTGTCTCCCTCCTCAAGAATCTCATGAGAAGCAGCATGGCTCAATGACAAGCAGCGTGGCTCAGTGGAAAAGAGCACGGGCTTTGGAGTCAGAGGTCATGAGTTCAAATTCCGACTCTGCCAATTGTCAGCTGTGTGACTTTGGGCAAGTCACTTAACTTCTCTGGGCGTCAGTTCCCTCATCTGTAAAATTGGGATTAAGACTGTGAGCCCCCCGTGGGACAATCTGATCATCTTGTAACCTCCCCAATGCTTAGAACAGTGCTTTGCACGTAGTAAGCACTTAATAAATGCCATTATTATTATTATTATTAATAATAATCTCCAGTGATTGCCCATCCACCTCCACATCAAACAGAAATTCCTTACCATTGGCTTTAAAGCACTCAATCGCCTTGCCCCCTCCTAACTTACCTTACTGATCTCCCACTACAACCCAGCCTGAACACTTCACTCCTCTAGTGTCAAACACTTCACTCCTCTAGTGTCAATCTACTCTCCGTGCCTCTATCTTATCTATCTCACTACTAACATCTTGCCCACTTCCTGACAATGGTGTGGAATGCCCTCCCTCTCCCCCCATCTTCAAAACCTTATTGAAAGCACATCTCCTCCAAGAGGCCTTCCCCAACTATGCCTTCATTTTCTCTCCTCCCACTCCCTCTGTGTCCCCCTTACCCTTGGATTTGCACCCTTTATTCACCCCTCCCTTAGCCCCACAGCACTTATGCAAATATCTATAATTAATTTATTTATATTAATGTCCATTTCCCCCTCTGCCATGTAAAGTTACAGTAAGTAGGATGTGTATCTAGCAACTCTGTTAAATTGTACTCTCCCAAACACTTAATATAGGGCTCGGCACACAGTAAGTGCTCAGCAAATATAAGTAATTGGTGTATGGACTTGCCCAAGAGAGTACAATACAGTGGAGTAGGTAGATATATTAGCTGCCCACAAAGAGCTGACAATCTAGAGTTATCTCAGCCAAGTGTGGTCTCAGAGTCACTTTCAAGCCACTCCAAGCAGAGGATGACCTAAAAAGAGACACTGCTACAGTGTTTGTTATATTTTATATAAACATATTTCCACTAAGTAAAATAACATCCTCCATTCTGAGTTTAAACCAATTTTTAGCTTTAAGACATTTCCTCTGTTTTCTTCACTCAGCTGATCATTTTCCCCCATCCTGGCCTACTCTTCTTCTGCATCATATGGAGGAAAGAGCATCCTTCATTTGTTACCCCTTGTACATTGCTCTGGGACAATTAGGTGCTTGGAAACTGTTGAGTACTCAGTTCCAAAATCAGACAGGAGCCAGGAATAAGTGAGATGGTCTCTCTCCCCAGATCCAAGTTCCTGCTGATGCTCAGAAATAGAATTCCATAAGCTCCCACATTTCCAGAAGCAAAGGCCTAGTAGACGGAGCACAGATTGGGGAGTCAGAGGGCTCCACTACTTTCCTGCTGGGTGAACTTGGGCAACTCACTTAACTACCCTGTACCTTAGTTCCCTCATCTACAAAATGGGGATTCAATCTTGATCACTGTCCTACTTTTTTTTAATGGTGTTCATTAAGTGCTTATTACGTTCCAGAAACAGTACTAGGTGCTGAGGTAGATACAATCTAATTAGGTTGGACAGAATCCATGTCCAGTCTGAAGTTCACAGAATTAATCCCCATTTTACAGATGAGGTAACTGAAGCACTGAGAATTTGAGTGACTTGCCCAAGGTCACACAGCAAACAAGTGGCAGAACCAGGATTAGAACCCAGGTCCTTCTGTCTCCGAGGCCAGTGCTTTATCCTAGGTCATTCTACTTCTACTTAGACTGTGAGCCTACTGTGGGACCCAATTGTTGTATCTACCCCACTGCTCAGTACAGTGCTTGCCATAGTTAGTTCTTAGAAATTATCATTATCATCATCATTTGGTTTGGATCTTTATGCCCCTTTGTCTTAGGGCTGTTACACTGTTCCTTTAAGGAGTCTTTTGGGGCCACAGTGGGAGAAGGAATGCCAGAGCAAACAGGCTATTGTTTTGACCCTCAATGACCCTTTCTTGGAATTACTGCTAAAACTCACAGGGGGGCAGGAGGAGGCCGGAGAGGGCAGGAAGGGAGGGATTAGTCTGGTTCTGAGCTCTGACTGGCTATAGCCACAACTGTCACTTGCACTTGTCCTAATATAATAATAATAATAATGATGATGGCATTTATTAAGCGCTCACTATGCGCAAAGCACTGTTCTAAATGCTGCACTCAGTATGTGCAAAGCAGTGTTCTAAGTGCTGGGGAGGTTACAAGGTGATCAGGTTGTACCACGGGGGGCTCACAGTTTTCATCCCCAGTTTACAGATGAGGTAACTGAGGCACAGAGAAGTGAAGTGACTTGCCCAAAGTCACACAGCTGACAATTGGCAGAGCCAGGTTTTGAACCCCTGACTTCTGGCTCCAAAGCCCATGCTCTTTCCACTGAGCCATGCTGCTTACCTCATGGGCACGTAGAACTTTACCTGTTCCCAGCCTAGTTCTAATTCAGTGGTGACAGTAAAATGAAATACAACCATATTGCACAAATATAGCAGGGAAAATGAAGAAAACCCAAAACATTTCTTTCTGGGATTAAAATAGATATGTATGTAACATTAGTCCTTTGGTATTCGTTGCTTGACCTATTATGCTGCTGATTACTTTTCTTAATCTTTGTTAATCTCCAAGCCTGCTTAAATATGTGCCTTCCTAAGACTTTTTCATTTTTAATCCCCTTATCTTGCTGAACTTTCCTCTGAATTAATGTTTTCCTGGATGATTTGGATTTGTTAGATTTTGGCAGAATAACCACATCCAAAATAATAATGACAATAAAAATAAATTCATAGCCCAACCTGTTACTGGCTGACATATTTCATTTTAATAGATTTATCAGCATCTTCTCTCCACCCAAAGTAATAAGCTCTTCGTAACCTGGTTCTGTTTTTCTAATAGATGGAACCAATATTGTAGTATATGCTGATTTGGATGGGTGTGTGTACTTAGTCCAACTCTAGTCTGTTAACGTCTCCAGTGCAGAACGGTTTGTCCAGGAGATAGTCAGTGGAAACACTGATTATAGCAATGGACGTTCAGCTGTGGGGAAAAGAGGAGGGATGATGGGCCACTGAGGATGCTTAGGATGGAAAATGCTGCCCTTGTTATTTAAAAACAAAACAAAACAAAACCCACAACCTCCCCCACCCCGCCACCCCACGAAACACCCTTTTCTGGAGCATATGAGGGAACTGTTTCCT